>NC_143518.1:27299337-27602670 GCF_031878675.1 Megascapheus bottae
AAGACTTTGTTTCCACTTTTGTACCAGAAGATGTCTGTGTCCAATTTAAGCTTAAGATGGGAATGGTGTCATTTATTTTCTCCCACTACTATGCATGGCACATAGCAGATGCTCAATAATATTAAAGGCAAAACTGTTCAACAAAATGAATACCAACAAGCTAAAACATGTTCTGTACATGTGGAGAGGGTACTTGGTGTCGGGGGGTGCACAGGAATGGAGAGAAGAATTATGAGCATATATAGTCATCATCACTGTACATTATATAAAAATTGAACTACATAACTGGAGGGTTAGGGATGGGGAGAGGGGTGTGAGCACAGTGAAAGGGGCAGCACTGATCAGGCTTATATTGTCCTCATAACTTATGGAATTGAAAACACTTTGTATAACCACTCAATTTTTAAAAGATAAGGAAAATAGGTAGAGGGAAGAAAAGGAGGGGAAGAAAAGGAAAAAAGAAGGAAAGTAGGAAGAAAGAAAGCCATATAGGAAAAAATGAAGGGGGTTGGGGATACACTGAGTAATTTATTATGGCTAAAGCAGTATGTGTTAAGTGGGCAGTTGTTAAAGATGAAATTATCACATGCATTTCATAATTTTAAGAAAAATCAAAAGTAGAAAGCATTGTAGATAATAATTCACCGTTTTCTGTGCTTAGAAATTAAAATACTAAGCTGGGAGCTCGTAACTCTTATGTATAATCCTACCTACTCAGGAAGCTGAGATCTGAGGATCATAGTTCAAAGCCAGCCTAGGCACAAAACTTGTATCTCCAATTATGCATTAAGTTGACACTAAGTAAATAGTTCTGGGTACACACACACACACACACACACACACACACACACTCTAGAAGGGCTTCCATGGCACCCTTCCCTCAGATACGTAAGCTTCTTCTGCTCCATGAAATGCTGTACTCTCCTGAAATACTTTTTGACTCTTTTAATAAAGTCATTTAATTCAATCATAACCAGCCTATGGTTTAAGCAAGAGAATGATTTCTCATATTGCAAATTAGAAAGCCAGGACTATCATCTTAGGACTTTTAGGACTTTTTAGGACTATCATCTCTGTCTTTTCCAAAGAGAGATGACGGGTGATATACATTTTGAATGATAAAATGAGAAATTTCCCAGATTGTCAAATGAAGATGAGAACAATGTAGATGAGCTTGTAAAATCCATGGAGGTATGAAAGAAACACATGCATTAACATAAACATGTATATATGTACATAAAGCTATTATCTAGTCTATTTGAGATGCAAGAAATACCCTATCCCCTCATATTTTAAATTCAATTCAGTTCAGATTTCACAGGCAAGATTTCAGCTATATGAGCAAGAACTCTAGTTACAGGCACATATAAAGACTCTCTTATCCCTAGGCCTCTATCAGGCTCCACAGTGACAGAATGAAGGAAAACATAGGCAAGCCCTATGTTCATAGCCCACAGCAAATCAGCTCTCCCATTCCACACACAAGCTCATTGTCTAAACATTTGTAGGCTTTTTCTTCTTGTTGTTCCGTGTAGGCCAGTACTAGGGCTTGAACTCAACATCTCATATTTTCACTTCTTTTTCCCTAAGGATGGCACACTATCACTAGAGCCACAGCTCCACTTCCGGTTTTAACTGAAGGTTGAGAATCTCACAGATGTGCCTTCCCAGGCTGCCTTTGAATGTCACCATCCTCAGATTTTTAGCTTCCTGAGTAGCTATAGCTACAGGCATGAGCCATTGGAACCCCCTTACTGTCTAAATTCTTGAGTCTGTTCCAGCTAAGGACTTAGCTCCCTTGGTGGCACCCAATGCTTAACCTCTCTGCCTTTATGCTAAGTTAGCCCTGAAAATCTTCACATGGGTGTCAAGTCATTGTCTCAGTCCTTAGTCCTCTACAGCATCCACTTAACTATACCTACTTTCAGAACACACACACACACACACACACACACACACACACACACACACACACACTATGAACTACATTAGATGAGACCAGACACAGAAAGACAAAACTGCATGCTCTCGTTCAAGTTTATTATGTTAGTGGAGAGAATAAAACAGTAATATTGCTTTAAGCCTTAGATCAATTAGAAAGGTGCTCTCTCTTATTTTTAACAAAGATTATCATTCCTGAACATGTTTCCCCAGCATCATGAGTCCTACAAGGGAGGCATATACTGCCTCCATGTCAACACGGCTAACACAATTCAGTCAGGAGCATTTTTACTTTCATTTTACAGGTCTGATTTCCCCACGTCCTGCAGTAGTCAAAGAACAATTATAATACTCATTTTCCTGAATTGGTAAAAGAAATCTAATAAACATTTCATATTTTCATAATTTCTACAGGTTACTGATTATATGGAGAGATCTTGTGATATTAATGTATATACATAGACTGTATTTCTATCAAATTCACTCTCTATATTATTCTTTCTTAAACATATTTAAGTGAAATAGCACTCTAGAATTTTTTTTTCTTTTGTTGGTCATGGGGCTTGAACTCTGGGCCTGGGCGCTGTCCCTGTGTTCTTCACCTCAAGGCTACCATCCTACCCTTTGAGCCACAGTGCCACTTGCACATTTCCAGTGATTAATTGGAGATAAGAGTTTCACAGACTTAAGTGCCCAGACTGGCTTTGAACTGTGATCCATTCTGATCTTAGCATCCTGAGTAGCTAGGATTATAGGCCGGGGCCACCGCACCCCATGTAGAATTTTTTTTGAATATTTTCTACATCAAAGTTAGTAATATTGAATTCCCCAGGGTCAGATACATTTTTGTAAAAGTATTTTATCATTAAATCTTTATTAACCTTGTTATGATATGATGACATTAGGTAATACATACTTGATTTTTTTGGTCAGTCATGGGACTTGAACTCTGAGCCTGGGCATTGTCCCTGAACTTTTCAGCTTAAGGCTATTGCCCTATCCCTGGGCCTGGGTACTGTCCCTAAGCTCTTCAGCTCAAGGCTACAGCCCTACCCCTTGAGCCACAGTGCCACTTTCTTGAAATAATTTTTCTATCTATGGACTGGTCCTAGGGCTTGATCTCAGGGCCTGGGCACTGTCCTGAAGCTTTTTGCTGAAGACTAGTGCTCTACCACTTGAGCCACAGTTCCCCTTCTGGCTTTTTGGTATTTTTTTGAAAGCATCATGGAGTTTTCTAATGTGGCTTTGAACCACAGTCCCCAGATCTCAGCTTCCTTAGTAGCTAGGATTATTACACAGGAGCCACTGGCACCCAGCTTTTAATTAATTTTTAAGTGTGCTATGGAAATGTTAAGCTTGAATGGATACATAAAGCATCTGGCATCCTTTTCACCTGTACCTATGTTTTCTAGGTGCATTCCTTTACTCATAGCTTTATCTCTCAGCAGTTTATGAAAGAAATCTTTTTAAGCATCCTATAAACAAATGAAGTATTAGATCCTTTGAGAAAAGCCAGCACTAGCATCTTCACTGACATGATATTTAACAACAACAAAAATACAACATGTCATTGGCACTTCCTTGATGATATTCTGACAACATACATAACAATTTCATCAGTGTTTCTTAATAGAATCCTCACTTGAAATATCAATTTTCATTCCATGTCAAAACCAGTGATGCCTAACAGTGGAATTTCTGCATGCATTTTGGACATTATTATTTCCTTTGGAAGCATTTTCCACCTCCATCTCCTGCTTCACTGTCATTATTCTGAGTACCCCTTCTCCCTGGTATTGCTGTGCCTCTCTTTCATTACCCACACCACTCCTCCTCGCCCCTAGTTGGCAGCTCATCCTTGGCAATGAGAGTGGGTATCCTATGACCTAGCCTGTGAGAGTTCTGGAGCTGTGAGTGGGCTCTAGCCAGCAGTTTGAATTGTTCACCTGAGGGCTAATTAATCCACCACATTTTTGTGGCATCATGGCAGATGCTAACAACTACTTCAGACAATTGGGTGTATGTGTGTGTGACCAATATTAGTTATTCGGCAAGGAAAGGAGATAAGTATTGTGGTTGTATTCTGTGAGAAGTGGGAAAGGACAAGAAAGGATCCGAGGATTCATCCTTTGCTACAGGTCATTGTGACAGGAGTCAGGCTGCAGCTCTGATTTCCATCCTGGTAAGAAAGATATGCCTTCCAGACAAAACCCTTCCTTCCCACCTGGGGTTCCTGTTCTGGTGCTCTCTGTGGGTAGCAAACAGCATGCCATGAATAGCATGAGGAGCTACTCTGCATTGAGCTTAATCCTTTCACACCAGGCAAAAATATTAGTTTAGCTTATTATTCAGACTAGAGAGAAGAAAAAAGTTGGGTTAAAAAAAAATCAGATTGGGCCGGGAAGTTGGCCTAGTGGTAGACCGGGGTTTGAGTCCTCGGTACCACATACATAGAAATAAGAGCCGGAAGTGGGGTTGTGGCTCAAGTGGTAGAGCTCTAGCCTTGAGAAAGTCCAAGGACAGTGCTCAGTCCCTGAGCTCAAGCCCAGGACTGGCAAAAAAAAAAAATCAGATTTTGTGCTCCTATTTGGTAAACCCAAAAGGTAAGGACTAACACTGTACAGAGAGACAGAAGTAACTCTTAAAACGAAGTTCATGTAGCAATATATATGTAAGTAACATCTCTCAGAGACCAGTTATGTATCCAACCTCAGAATCCCTCATGCCTCCTCTGAAACTTTCTTCCAGTCATTTGCATCCTCTTATAGCCTCTTCTACAATTTCAACCTCTTCCCTGGAATGTTTCTTACTAAAAGATTCCAGCTTCCCAATCATAGAGAATAAAACAAGCAAACAAGTACCAGCATCTTATTTCACACACCTTCACATCCTACCCACCATGAAGTTTCTTCAAGGAAGTTTCTAAAACTCTACCTTCCCTAGCTCCTACACCACTGAATTCTGCCCAGTCCTCTATCTTACCCTTGAAGCTATCATTGCTTAGAACACTGATGACCTCATTTCTTTAAATAAAGGAAAACTACAATGGGGGTGGGCTTTAAAAAGTACCTAGAATTTTCTTCTTTAAACAGAAGTTGGCATTGTTGACTTCCTTCTCTTCCTTCTATTTATGATCCTTTTCCTTCAAGCTCATTCCTCCTCCTCTTCAGTGTCTACGCCACCTTCAGATGACTACTCCTCTTTCGGGGTGTGTAAGTGTTCTGGTCTGACTTGGCTTTGTTTGCATATTTGTGTATTCGTTTTGATTTTTGTCAGCTTCACACTATACACAGTTCCTACTCATCTACTTGCTGCTAATGATACCATTCATGAATCTGCAGCCCCAATTATTGTCATTTATGAATCTGCAACCCCAATCTCTCTTGTGTTCCAACTACTTTCTGCATGCTATACCACCAGTGTATCACAGGCATCCCTAATGGACCCTGTCTTAAACTGAACACACTACGGCTTTCTTTGAATTGGATCCTCTTTGTTTGCTCTAATGGTGAATGGTGCCACAAACCATTCAATCCAGTAAAAGACTGGGAGTCATCCATGAATATTTTTGCCAGTCCTGGGATTTTTGAACTCAGGGCCTGAGCACTGTCCCTGAGCTTTCTCAAGGCTAGCACTCTACCAATTCAGCCACATGTGTATGTATATGTGATAGTAAGGAATTGAAGCCCGGGCTTTGTGTGTGCTAGGTAAGCACTCTACCACTAGGCCACTCTCCTGGCCCCTCATCCTTGAATATTTACGCACCAGTTACTGTCCTAACTCAAGCCCTCACAAAGGACATATTGCCAGTCTCCCCTCCTGTGCACTCTCTCTGCTTTTCTGTGGTGCCCACATATGCATCTCCTTTCTTCCCTGTCTTTGCACATGAAGCTTCCTCTACTTCCAGCCCCTTGTCCTTCAGCAAACAACTCCCAACCCTCCACACCCTACCTAGGATACTCCTCTCAATTCCCAAATTATTCGCACAAACATTAAACAAGCCAAAATATATGTTTGTCTATTTCCAAACCAGACTATGAAACCCAAGATACAAGGACCACATCTAATTAATTCTGGAGTATTCAAAGCCTACCATCATTCCTGGTACACCATAAGACATCGTTTGAATTTCTTTTTAATGAATGAACAAAGAAAACTTGAGTAACATCAACTGTCCACATTTCTGCATTTCCTGCCATCAGTCACCAGGTTTATCTCATGCTATTATTCCATTGAGGAAACCTTCCTTGATTCCCAGACCATGCTGGAAGTAGCTGTTACACAAAGTAGACAAAGAAACCTGGGCGCTTGCTTTACTGTTACTTCTCTACTCTGAGGCAGTAAAGGACAGTTCTGTGCATCTTTTTGCTGTCCAAAACCAGTGTTTTGTTTACTCAAGAGTCTTTTGAGGAAGGCGCATTCACATTTGAAGGAAATCAAAAGCAACACGCTAGAAAAAATCCTCCCCTTCAACAGCAGCAGGGTCCCACACTAGAGCTTTTGGTCAAAGATCCACGTGGGCTCCTCCTGTGTACCATGGCATGGCAGCAATGGGGGGTCGGGGGAGATGCGGCAGCACTGAGTGAGACAAAGCAGAGGGGAAGCCACTGTCCCTGCTGACTCTACCAATCCCCCTGCTCTTTTGGCAGGCCTCAGTGCAACTAGGCAAGCCTCCCTACAGCAAAGGCAGGAGATGGAGAACTGGAGTTCCCAGACTGCCATCCTGCCAACTCAAGTTACCTTTAAAAGATGGCTCATCCTCCCTGTCTCCTAAAAAGGCAAAACAAATAAATAAGTAAATAAATAACACCACTTAAAAGGAGGTTATTAAAAATACTACGCACCTCCAGAGAAGACAATACCCAACAGAATGCATAAACACATGAAAAAACCCAATTATTAGTACAAATATACAAATATACAGGGTGATTGATCAATATTTCTCTCTCTGTTCTCCTTTTCTCTCTCTACATATACATGTATTTTAAATCATATAATAGATTTCTGCCAGATTCTGTTATGCTAAACCAAGATGTTAAAAAGTGGCTCATTTCTAGATGACTGGATTATAACTGAGCTATTTTCTTATAGTTTATCCATGTTTCCTAAATATTTTGTCATGGGGACAGATACTTAAACTCAGGGTCTGCACTCTACTCCTGAGTTTTTCTTTTCAAAGCTAGCATTCTACCACTTTGAGCCACAGTTTCACTTCCAGCTTTCTCTGGTGGCTAATTGTAACTAAATCCCACAGTCTTCTTCCTGGGCTGGCTACAAACCACAATCCTTAGATCTCAGCCTCCTGAGAAGGTAGGGGTATAGGCATGAGCCATCAATGCCTAAAAAATTTCCTTAACAAAAAGTAAAAAGTAGCTGGCACCAATGCACATGCCCTACACTCAAACCCCAGAACTGGCAAGCACGCCAACACGCAAACACACACACACACACACACACACACACACACACACAGCAAAAAGAGTTTAAAGGAGAAATGGCACTTTCCTAATTCTAAAAATCTCTAAATGTTCATAAGTATACTCCATTTTATACCCTAGTCCATTTAGAATAATTTTTATATCAGTGTCATTGATCCATACAGGAGTCTCCACAAGATTTTCACAATCTCTTGAACAGCAAAGTGACATCTTGGATGTTCACTGTTTTTAAAACCAGTCCCAAACTGAAAATGAGAATGAGAGTTGTACTGATTTTTAAATGTAACTCCTGGTTAAGCAAAAGTCTCAGGCTATGTCACAAAACCAAAGTTAAATGCTATCATGGGCCAAATCAGACAAAGATCACATTTTTTATTATTATTGTTATCCATGAAATATAGAAAATGCCAAACTGGGGACAGGAGTTTGGCCTAGTAGTAGAGTGCTTGCCTAGCATGGACAAAGTTCAATTCCTTAGTACCACATACCCAGAAAAGGCCAGAAGTGGTGCTGTGGCTCAAATGGTAGAGTTCTAGCCTTGAGAAAGCCCAAGGACAGTGCTCAGGCCCTGAGTTCAAGGCCCAGGACTGGCGGGGAAAAATAAGAAAAGAAAATGCCAAGCTGTTCATATTAAATGAAATTTTATTATCATATTATTATCTGATGCCATATCTCATACATATACAGAGCTCAGCAATATAACGCTTGATGGGGTGACCCCCTTGCTGCTTACATCCTGAAAGCATTATCAAGCTGCCCAATGACCTCTAAAGAAAAGGGTTCACACAAATACATGTATTAGTCCAAAGAAAATGAGCCTGAAACCAGAAAATACATTTCTTCTTTTTGACAGCATTTGTCAAACAGAAATAGTTTGGTCAAAGGTAATTTAAAAGTTGCATTATATTTTTATCGTTAGTCTTATTGTTTTGATGTACCATCACAACACACACATAACAATACTTACAAGATCCAAGATGGGTATGGATGTAAATGTATTTGTCATCCCAGCTACCTAGAAGCTGTCATAGTTTAAGATTAGTCCAATAAGAAAGTATGCAATGCCCCATCTCAACCAATCAAAAGCTAGATGTAAAGGCTCACAACCTAGCTCCCCATCTGTGACTGGTAACTTAAGTAAGTTTGTGGACATAGTTCAAAAACAGCAAATAAAATTGGGTGATGAGTTAAGCAGTAGAATGTCTGCCTAAGCAAGCATGAAGCCCCAAATTCAAATTCTGCTACCACCAAAATTAAAGATAAATTCTAGACATAAAAGTGATTCAAGGAGAAAAAAGGGCCGAAGGGTATGAGGAATTCACAGAATCATTTCAGAAAATTCAATGTTATTGACATCTGTATCTTCACACTAATGAATTAGAACAATCTACGATGCATTTTAAAATTTATTTAGCAAGCATTCATTCATTCACTGTGACATAGCATGCATCCTAGGTTTTCAGCCATAGACACAATTTCCCAGGGTATTTTCCTCATTTAAAATAAAAAGACCGACAAGAGATAAGACATCAGTATTCTTTACTGTCATATCCCGATATCTGTTCTACTCTACTTGACATTTAGGGAGTAGGATAATAGTTAAAGAAAAATAATTGCAAACAGATTCAGAAAAATATGTGTCAAGTATTCTAATTAGAGAAAAGCACAAAGTCCAAATTTTAAATTATATATTTGGAAGGGACAAAAAAAATCCTAGCTGATGTATATTTTGGTTAGTTGTCCTTATTTAATGTCCCAGACATGGCATAATAAAAGGAACCAACTCCACATCCATTACCATTACCTTTAAACAAAAACAAATTCAGCAATCTAGGAACACCTCTCCAAGAGCATTTTGTCCATCCAAAGAGTGGCTGATCTTCGCTTCCAGGTAGAGCTCATTTTTTTCCAAGATAAAATTTTGCCACATCATACATACATACCCAAGATGCTCAATAGATATCTTTTGGTGAAGAAATAAAAATTATTTCATAAAGAGGGGGGTGGGACTGATTGGATGCTCACTTTAACATAGTCCAAGAAAACTAAGGCAGGTTTGAAAAATAAAATAAGAAAAAAGATTACGGTCTACTTAAGGAGGTTTTCCCTAGAAAGCAAAATTGTATTACACTGCCTACATTTTTTTTGTTAGTCCTGGGGCTTGAAACTCTGGGCCTGGGCCCTGTTCCCAAGCTCTTCAGCTTATGGCTAATGCTCTACTACTTAGAGCCACTGCACCACTTCTGGTTTTCTGGTAGTTAATTGGATAAGAGTCTCACTGACTTTTATACCTGGGCTGGATTTGAACCGCAATTATCAGATCTCATCCTCATGAGTAGCTAGGATTACAGGCATGAACTACTGGCACCCAGCTTGCCTACTTCTTTTTGTCAGCCCTAGGTCTTGAACTCAGGGCCTGAGCACTGTCCTTGGGCTTTCTCAAGGCTAGAGCTCTACCACTTGAGCCACAGCACCATTTCTGACTTTTTCTGTGTATGCGGTACCGAGGAATCGAACCCAGGTCTTCGTGCATGCTAGGTAAGCACTCTACCACTAGGCCAAACTCCCGGTCCCCATATTTTTAATTCTCTTAACACTGCCTAAAACTCCAGAACTTGATAGTATATATTTGAGTTCATCTGCAGTATTATTTTTAAATAATTTAAAGATGATTGAAGAATGTGACCATTTGACCTGTTTTAACAGAAAAATAAAAGAATTTTTTTCATTGAGTTTACTAAGCACATATAATACAAACATGTAACTAAGATAATAAGATACCTGTGTGATAACTTAAAAACTCAGATATACCTCAAGTATACTCAAGTTATTTTAGATAAAAAAAAATCACCCAACATTACTAGATTTTTTTAATCAAAAATAATTTGGGCCATGTGGTTTTTTTTTTTGTAATAGTAAATCTCTGACAAGATCCATTATCCAAATCCATCAATCTTCATAGTACAGAGAATGAAACAATGTATACAATAAAGAAAATCCTTAGGAAGGTCCAAGGACTTCAGAATAGAACATAGAATATAAAAAATAAAGCAAAGCCTCAGTGCCATGAAAAGCAGTCTAATTACATTACAAATGAAACAATCTCATTGGTGTTGGGTTGGAAGAGAGCCAATTTAGGTAACTTCAGACTTCAGTCTGAAAGAATCAAGGCAAAATCAACTACACATAACCATGTATTCTCCATGATACCGCTATTGCCCCTGGAGTTACCGTTCTGATGCTGTTATACATGGGATTAAATGGAGCTGTGGTTCAAGTGATAGAGCACTGGCCTTGAGAAAAAGCAGCTCAGGGACAGCACCCACATCCTCAATTCTAAACCCAGGACCCCCTGCAAAAATAAATAAATAAATAAAATTAAACTTACAAAAGGCCTTCCAAAGCAAAGAAAGTTTAAGAAAATTCATATCAAACAGCCTACAAAGGTGTACTGGGCTATACTGCGATATCCTAGATACAATCCTGGAATAGAAAACAACCGGATGGCTAAAAATTAAGAACATCTGGATCCAATTGGTGCCTTACTTAGTGAAAAATGGATCACAATGAATGAATCACTATTGAGACATTTGCCCTAAAGATATGTATAATGGTTGAAACCAGGTGTGAGATAGCATGGGAACTTTCTGTACTATCTTTGCAGTTTTTCTCTAAGTCTGAACCTATTGTAAGAGAAAATGTTTTATCAGGAAAAGGCCAAGTGTTTACCACAAGTGAAGGCTGCCACACTTTGATCTTCAACCCCCTCCCTAAGGCCATCTTTGACATCAACCACTTCCTCCAGCTTCCTCACATGGGACTCACGGATCTGGGAGGAGGGGGCATTGTGTATCACTTTGATGTTTTTCCCCTCCTGGGTACACTGCAGCCCCTTCCAGAACAGCTTGGCTGCAAAATCACAAAAGGCGATTATAGCCAGGCATGCTAGCACACACTCAGATTCCCAACACTTGGGAAGGCTGAGACAGTGGGATCATTAAGTTCAAGGTCAGCATTGGGCTACAGAGTGAGACCGCTTCTCAAAAAGAAAATGAGGCAAATATACTGAAAGACTTTCAGGAACCCTATTTTTTAAGACCAGACATTCCAATAAGCATGTGAAGTGATGCTTAGAAACTATGTCCAATACACCTTCAGTTCAGGATGTGTGAATATCTTGTTGATCTTTTAATAATCAAGAACTGAAAGACATTTTTCTAGAAAACATTCTCCTAAACCACTCTCCCACACACATGTGCAAATGTACTAAAATGGACTTACTAAAATGAAAACTTGTACTAAAATGAATAGTGTACTAAAATCAACTATGTCATCTTATTCGTATGTGCAGGAGCAGAACCAAAAAGACAAAACTAATGATATTTTCTACCAAAAGAAGTTGCTTATAAATTCTAATTGTTCGAATTAAATGAATTCAAATAACTGGATGATAAAATGTTTTTCATTCAGAGAGTCAGGGTAGTAGCTATAACTTTAAACTATCTTCTATTGAATTCATAACTTAAAGTCAACTTTACACAGGTAATTCACTGACTCAATTTTATATAGATTTAATTATGTTTTATCTCTAGGAAAGCATCTGGTAGTTTTCTAAGAAAATGAACCAATTAGTCATTTTTTTCTTACTTAGCCAGAAATACTATCATTTCCATAAGAAGATGGGGAAAAAAAGCTTTAAAAATCCAAATCTTCAAATAAAACCAGAAAAGAGATTCATCATGGGTTTTATTCTTAGTTCACTTCTAATAGGAAAATTAACAAGCCAAAGTTAAACTATGTTACCTTAATTCTCTTTTGCAGAGCACAATCCAAAACAAATAAAGTCCAACTTAATATATTACCTTTGCTTTTCCCAATGAAGGTTGCAATTTAAATATAACTTCACAACAGGAGTTGCTGTCTAGGCCTAACTATTTTTATGTGAATTATAAAAAATCTGGACCTAACATGTAAATGAAAATATGCACTCAAATACCCTGCTCATTTTAAGGTGTCCTATTATCAGCTTGGAAAGGGATATCTGGTGATTGGCTATAGGCCAGCTCTGAAGTACCTTCAGTGTTCTACCTGGACTGCACAGGTTGAGGAAGTTCTGTTCAAGAATCTCATGAAGACCACTGATAATACCACAATCTTCCAGAGAAGCAATGACCAGACCTGTCTTGAAAGTTCTTTGTGTTTTGTGCAAATGAAAATGACTTCTAAAATATAAGCTGCTAAAATCATAGTGAGAGTAAATTTGCTACATTTTAAGACAAAAAATGAATTTGGTACCATTTTTGTTTTAAGAGATTTTTTCTCTCTCAACTACTTTAGTTTTGTTTAGGTGACACCAAGGAATTGAACCCAGGGCCTCGTGCCTACTTGGCAAGTACTCTACCACTAAACCACATTCCCAGCTCTTGGTACCATTTTTTTTTTGTGAGATTACAAACTGAATTCTTGGTCTTCAATATAATTTATCTCTTAAGAAACTTATCAGGTGATTGAGTTTTCTGTAAATAGTAGTATTGAGTTATGGTATTAGTGACTCATCTGTAGATGGTCATAGTAAATCCAGTCAGTATCAATTAATGTGACTGTACTGGTCTATAGATTCGATAGCAATTTATATTTTACATTGCATGCTAAGTTAATAGTAATGTGTTTGATCTATTCTAAGAGTCAGGGAACTATCAAGTACAAAACCCCAAATTCAAATCTCAGCACCAGAAGAAAGGGAGATAGAAGAAGGGAGGGAAGGAAGGAAGGAGGAAAGGAGGGAAGAAGAGAGGGAAAAGGGAAAGAAAAGGGAAGAGTGGGGAAGAGAAGGGGAGGGAGGGAAAATGGTGTTCTTATGGCCAAAACATATTTTGATGATATGTTTGTTGTCTCTTCACACTTTTTAGTGAAGCACTGCTGATAAGTTATTTTGCCTTTATTCATGCCTTTAGCCATTTGGAGGTGGGGGAGGTCGGTCATGGGGCTTTAACTTTGGGCTGAGGGGCTGTCTCTGAGCTCTTCAGCTCAAGGCTAGTGCTCTACCACTTGGAGCCACAGGGCCACTTCCAGTTTTCTGGCAGTTAATTGGAAATAATCTCACAAACTTTTGTGCCTAGACTCTCCTTGAACCACAATCCTCAGATCTCAGCCTCTTGAGCAGCTAGGATTACAGGTATGAGCTACCAGTGCCTGGCTCTGTATAAAATATTTAAAGATGGGTATCAATGGGTATTGAGAATGGGTATCAATGTTCAAGAAGTAATAATGTACCCACTACCTGACAAATTTAACTGTATCCCCTCTGTATGTTACCCCAACAATCAAATACAATTTAAAATATTTAGAAATATTTCCATAGCATTCATTGATCCATAAACTATGAGGCCAAGTCTTGACCTGTTTTCAGGTTGTTTTGCCATTGTTATGACCAAAGTATCTCAGAGCAACAAAATAATCCTACTCCTAACATCTTTGATAATTCATAGTAGAAGAATAAAAATCTGTAAACGTACTTGTGAATGATGTAAATAGAAGAGAAAGCTATACGAGAAAGGTAGTCTTAAAAAAAACAATTTATTCATTTAAACAATCCTTGGAGAACAAAGTGTATGGAAAATGCACAAAATAACTAGGAAGGGTTAGGTAAGAAAACTGCTAGAAGAGCATGTACTTAAACAGAATTGATAACTTTCTTGTACAAGAATTAGCTTTAATGGCTGCATTTACGAGACTACATTCAAAATTAGAACAGGCACTAGCAGCTGAATGCTCTTTCCCTATTTGTTCACAGAATACAACCCAGCTATGGACATTAGGGGCATCACCTAAAAGAAAAATGAAGAAGGTACATCATTAAAGCATGGCTTTTGCCTATGAGATCTTTTCTTGAAAAGGTTATCTAGAAGCCCAAATGCTGAATTTTGGGGGTGGGGGGAGGGCAGTATACTAGGAGTTAAACTCAGAGCCTTGGGCTGAGCATTTGGCCTAGAGGTAGAGTGCTTGCCTAGCACATATGAAGACCTGGGTTCAATTCCTCGGTACATATATAGAAAAATAGCCAGAAGTAGTGCTGAGGCTCAAGTGGTAGAGCTCTAGCTTGAGAAAGTCCAAGGACAGTGCTCAGGCCCTGAGCTCAAGCCCAGAACTGGGGGGAAAAAAAAAACCACCCTCAGAGCCTTACATTTACTAGATAGGTACTCTACCACTTGAGCCACACTGTCAGTCCCTTCAGGATAGGGTCTTGTACTGTATCCACCCACTGTGCTTTCTCCATAGCTTTGGGTGCCAAATGCACACCAGGGTGCTTATCCACTGATTGGATGGAATCTTGAAAACTCTCATTGTGCCTTAGAGATTAATTTGGTGAGATGCTAAAGCAATCAGGTTATTTTATATATCCAGTCAAAACTCCTAAACATCTTACCTGTAAGGAAACTCCATGAGAGGAGCTAGGAGGTAAGATGCAATGCTGACATCCATTTACATGCCGTGTTCACATAGCCTATATCCACATCCCTTGTTAGTTTTCTTCCACTGTAGTTTGGATGTATAATTTGCTCCACATAACTGGATGTACAAGAATCAGAAACTTTGAAAGTTCTTACAGATTACAGGATTTTTTTCCCCCTTGATGTTTTGGGAACTGTTAACAACACATGGTCAAGTCTAAGCCAGACTGTTGAAGGCTTGAGAGGACTATGGAAGAGTAACTGAGGTGCCATAGTCACCAAGCAGACACTGGTAGCTGAGCTAGCAGACATCCATGTGAGTAAGTCCCAGTAGAAATCAGCTGAGCCCTGCTGAGCCCAAAACAAACTGCTGATTCCACAGAGATATGAGCCAAGTTAATAGCTATTGTTCTAAGCCAGTAAGTTTCAAAGTTGTTTGTTGCAAGGCACCATTCTAACAAATACAATACTCAAAGCTTTAGAAAGAAGCAGATATTGGCCCAGAATTATTTAGATGCCATTCATATGGGCCAAAAATACGTGGAGGTATGAACAGAAGGAAAACATCCCAGAATAGGTAATATCTATTCTTCACTGGGGGACAAAGAACCACTTAGAAACAGAGTTAGCCAGATCTCTCCTGCTTCAATCATTGCTGCGAACCTCCAAAGAGATGAGCAGAACTCAATCAGAACCCATAGCAATGCTGAACTCCCTTATGTGAGAAATTCCTTCAACTGGAAATCTTTGTCTTCCAGAGACCAGGAAGTCTCCCTAGCACTGGACCACAAACTTGTACAGCCACATTGCATATCTGCTTAAATCTACTACATTATTCAGCTCCCTGTGATCACCCAACAGTCAGGGTGAGGAAATGGCCATACAGTCACTGTAGATGGTGTGACAAGTGCACTGTATAGACAGAGTCACCATGAGGAAGCAAATCCTTATCTGGAGAAAGTCTCTGAAAGTCAAACTGGAAAATGTCCTTCACATCTGCCAATTTACTACTTGAAAGGAAAATCTAAGGTTTGGCTTCCAAAAATGTTATGCAACATTTTCCTGTCAATTAGCAAAACCTTCCTGAGGAAACAGGTAAGGGAGGGCAGAACCCATCAGAAATCCTGTTCCTCTACTCAAAGATATCTTGGCTGGCTGAAATCTTTCCTACTCAGTATTCAGTGGAGCCCAACGGCCCTTGAAACACACAGAAGCCTGGCCCTCTGGGTGCTGGCATTCACATTTCTACCCTGAATGGAGGTGTTGACCATTTTAGCACACAAGTTTATTTTACCTATGACTTTTAAGCAGACTCACCCACAGTCTGGCCCTGGCTCTGTGGTGCTACATGGAGCTGGGCCTAGCCCTCTCCCTAAGATCTTTTATCATCTCCACTAAGAACTACCCATTACCTAATATATGAATTTTCCCTATATCCCTATAGTCTTTTCTGTAGCTTTTCCAGGAAAGAAAAAACTGGATAGAGTAGCATGACATACTACCCATTTCCTTAAGGAAAAGAGGAAATACACCAAATATATTCCCCATTGTTCAAAAAGATGATCACATTAGCTAAATCCTCAAAAAGTTGCATCATTAAAAATTATTTCTATCAACATAAGCCATATAATGAATGACTGTTTTTCTTAAGGTACTATGTTATCTCTCATCTCTTTTGCTGTCCCTTGGTTATCTCATATTGTTGCAGTATCTCACTTTGTTACCTGATATATCGGATATATTTGTATTTGCTTATTTGAAATTGGATAGGGAAGGGGGGGTAAACAAGATGAGGGGTGGCGGTGGGGGGGAGGGAAATGGGGACCAAGACATATGAAAGGGTATCAATGTATGGGAATTAATGCACCATCTATCTGGCAAATATCATGTAACCTTTCTATTAATTACAATAAAAAATATATGAAAAAAAATTATTTCTATCTACAAATGATTGGCTATTGTGGTTAATTTGGTAATAAATGGACCTACAATTGTTTCACATAGACTTATTTGAAAAGGTAAATAAATCAACATAGCATGAATACAACTTTGTTACAAAATTAGAAGTCTCGAGACTTTATAAATATTATCTAAAATAATTATTCTTAATGACCTGTTGGGTAAGTACCAATGATTCAAATTTGACAAGAATACTTTTCAAGGGGGAAAACAAGATGAGAGGTGGGGGGGGAGAGGGAAATGGGGACCAAGACATGAGAAAGGGTATCAATGTATGTGAAGTAATGCACCTTCTATCTGGCGAATATCATGTAACCCTTCTATTAATTACAATAAAAAATATATGGAAAAAAAGAATACTTTTCAATTGGCCAGAAGTTTAGCCTAATGGTAGAGTGCTTGATTAGTGTGCACGAAGACCTGTGTTTGATTCCTCGGTACCACATACATAGAAAAAAGCTGAAAATGGTGCTGTGGCTCAAGTGGTAAGCTCTAGCCTTGAGAAAAGCCAGGGACAGTGCTCAGGTCCTAAGCTCAAACCCCAGGATTGGAAAAAAAACTTTTCAATAAATTATGCACAAAACAGTGCAAGTTTATCACATTCCCTACTCAGTCAGCAGAGAAATAAAAAGCATATGCATAGATACATACATTTTACTATTTATTCTGCTATATATTTCAAGTAGATCTCCTGATAAAACTTAAATGATACTTTGTATAAAAAGTTTAGGCTCATTTAATTTCAAATTTAAATATAATAAATGAAAAGTCAACCATCAATAATTAGATCGTTTCAGGCAATTTTTTTTTGGTGGGGGAGAAGTAGTACTACTGCTCATATTATTCCTAACCTTAGTGTTATTTTTCCCAGATAAGCTTGGAGATCCAGATAACTATATACCTGCCAACCCACTTAACACCCCACCACATATTAAGCCAGAATGATACTTCCTAGTGTTCTGACACTAGACAGGGCAAATTAGTCTCAGCTTTCTCAGTCATAGCTGGTACTCTATTACTTCTAACCTTTTGCTACTAAATTGGAGGTAAGAGTCTCCTGCATTTATCTGCCTGGGCAGTCTTCAAATCTTACAGTCCTCCAGATCTCAGCCTCCTGAGTAGCTAAAATATAGACAGCTCCTGTCACCCAAACTTTCTAAATGTTTTTACAGTTTTCACAAAAATATTGACACAGGCTGCTTATTATTTTGAAACTTGCTTTGTTCTCTCAGTAGAATGTTGTTCCTTGGATGATAAATACACCTCCTCACCATCAGCTTTACAGGCTGTAGTCTATTTTGAAATGTACCAAATGTCTGGCATTTCACTTGTTTCCATCTTCTTCTAACATACACAACTCTATTAATAAATCAGCATCTTAATATCACTGAGTTTTTTCAAAACCAAGCCTTCTAAGGAAGGAGGATCGTTGGTTGTAGGTTCACCAATGGCTTCTCTGTATCATCATATAACAACCTTCAGTCAAGCATGCTGTGGGGGGAGACCATAAATGATGAGGACCATTTATTCAGAATAAAAACCAAGCACATGGCCTAGAAAAATATATATATATATATCTTAATGTATAAGAAATCTGGAAGTATGAGATGAGCTCACATTTTTATCTACGTAGTAAATTGTTTTTAAAGGAAATGTCTCATTGATGTATGGTGACCATGTTAATGTCTACTCTTCTAAATAAGGCAAGTTTCTGTCCTTAATGTGCTTTAAATATGAATAGAATGATGGAATGATTATCTTAACAGAAAACAGACCACAGGAAAGTCTTTTGGGGAATTTTTAAACCATATACAACTAGCCTACCAAAGTGAACTGACTGAATCTAAAAGAAACCTTCAAAATTATCTGGGTTTTCCTTAGAATAAGGTATCTGAACATCAGAAAGGTGAAGTGGCCAAACTCATGCCAAGTTCAATTATTCAACGCATATTTACTGAGCACATCCTAAGTGGTGTAAGGACCCAGGCTTATCTGGTACATGCACTGCATAGAGTCAGTTTACCTCCTGCTGAATTATAAGGCTGGTTCTTATTGCTATGTCAGTGGAGTGTCACTATCTGTTTCAATGCATTTGTCCAAATATTGAGCTATATATGTGCCAAATTCTAGTCTCCGTTCTTGAGCAAATAAATCTGACCAAGGCCCTACATAGAGCTAATATTTTAAGAAAGTACACAGGAAAACACTTAAATAAGATGGTCATAAGCACTATGAGAATATTTCCACAGGGTATTCTTCCCTATCAAATGAAGGGCTTTATTCATCTTTATCTAAGTGGGTTGTCCTCTCATTGTAGATATTAAAACTCTGCGGTAGTTACATTTGTAGCACTGAAGTGGGCAAGTCTTCTGTCCATAAACAGAAATCAGGACAGTGTAAGTATAAATCATGTGCATTTCACTGGTTTCCTTTGTCTTGGTCTGTTCTGACTTGCTGGCTTGAATTAGGCTAGTTGTCTTTAAATATGTGTCATTAAAAAGTAATTTCACTTCACAGAACATTCACTTCATAAAAAAAAGAAAGAACATTCACTTCATGAAACAAGAGTATGCCAGCCAATCTTTATTGTCTCTATAAAGTTGAGGAAATATTTTTCTACTTCAATGTCCACTGTGGCAAAAAAAAATCATCTGAATTAAATGCACTAGCAAAATCACTAGTGGAAAAATTATAACTTCAAAAATAGCAAAATTTTAGAGAAGACATGGAGTTCTATTAATACACAGATATCTCAACAATTCTTCCTAAGTACTGATGAGAGTCTCTTCTGGAAGCTTAGATAAAAATGAACAAAAGTAGGCGATAGAAACAATCCAGATGCCCTACCACAGATAAATGGATGCAGAAAACGTTCATATATATATATATATATATACACACACACACACACACACACACACACACACACACACACACACAATGGAATTCTACGTAGCCAATAGACAAGATAAAATAATGGCATTTGCAGGGAAGTGGATGAATCTACAGCGAATCACATTGAATGAGACAAGTCAAGAACAAAGGAACAAAAGGCGCATGGTATCCTTAATATGAGGCTATTAGATCCAAACAGTACAAGAACAAGGACTCAATATTTGCATACCCAATGCTAGGGACATGGTACAGGAAATATAAACACAACTACATAGACATAAAAACTTATGACTCTAAAGACATAATGTTTTATTACATAGATTAATATGTATCTATGATATACGAACCCTTAGCCTAATTTTGATTATGTTCTAAAAACTAAGTGCCAGTGATTGTATATAGATTCCCTTCTTGAATACTTGTTTGTTAAACATGTAATTTGAAATATGATGTAAAAATCAATGTCAATAAATTCTTTAATAAAAAAATCCTCTGGAGGGAAAAAATGAACAAAAGTCTATTTTTAAGAGACTCAAATATATAAGTTCTGTATCTGAAAATTGTGTCCTTCCCAAAGACAAAAATCTAAGTTTATCTTCTAGCAATCACAATTAACACATGATCAAATAAACAGCTCAACCTCCATTCTAATCTCCTTATTTGCCTTCTTATACTATAGAGGTTACACAGGGAAGGAAGGAAGGAAGGAAGGAAGGGAGGAAGGGAGGGAGGGAGGGAGGGAGGGAGGGAGGGAGGGAGGGAATAGGAAAAGACAAACATAAAGCCCAATTTCCCAGACTCCCTTTTAAACAGCATGGTGATAAAGTTGAGGCTTCACCATTAGATGTACTTCCAAGAAGCCTGAATTGCATTTTGGCTTTCATCAAGGACTTCTGGAAGACTCAAACTCAGTCACATTAAGTGAGAGAAAAACAGATTTGAGGCATCATTTTGCTGACACAGATGCAGCAGGCAGCAGACAGTTATAAAGTGAACAGTGGTCTAGTGCTCCAGCAGTATGACCTCTGAACCACAGCTACAGGAGAAGATTCCAGAAGGCAACAATTGCTTCATGATTCTTATTTGTGGCTAAGGTGGAATGATCCAGAAACTAACAGTTGCACAGGACTTACTGCAGGAAACCAAAGCAACAGTTCTGGCAGTCAGCCCTGAAATATTTTTCCTGGGAGCCAGTTATTAAGGCCCAGACTAGAATCAGATTGTCATCTTTCCAGTGATTAGATTAGCAAGTATCTTGCTCCCTATAGCTAATGGTTTTACGTTTATTATTCTGTTTTCTTCTTAAATAGTCTCCATTATCTGTCAAGGATCTCTTAATGCTGAAGATTTAAGGCAATTACTTGGAAGCATTTAACCATCTGAATACTTCCATAGTTTCAAATATTCTAATTGAAGTGGGTCTAAAAGTTGGGCTCAGTGGCTCACTCCTGTAATCCTAGCTACTGAGGCGGCTGAGGATCAAGGTTCAAAGCCATCCTAGGCACTAAAGAACCTGAGACTCGAACCTGGAGTTTGGCCTTAGTGGTAAGAATGATTGCCTAACATGCACAAAGACCCAGGTTCAATTCCTTGGTACCAGATATATAGAAAAAGGCTAGAAATGATGCTGTGGCTCTATTGGTAGAGTGCTGGCCTTGAGAAAGCCCAAGGACAGTGCTCAGGCCCTGAGTTCAAGGACCAGGACTGGCAAAAAAAAAAAAGCCTGAGACTTATCTCCAATTAATCACTAGGAAATGGGAAGTGGGGTGGTGGCTCAGGGGTAGGGTGGTAGCCTTGAGCTGAAGAGCTCAGGGACAGTGCCCAGGCCCAGAGTTCAAGCCCCATGACCCACAAAATGCAAGAAAGAAAGGAAGGAAGGAAAGAAGGGAGGAGGGAGGGAGGAGGGAGGGAGGGAGGGAGGGAGGAAGGAAGGGAGGGAGGGAGGGAGGGAGGGAGGGAGGGAGGGAGGGAGGGAAGGAAATAGAAAACACTACTTATAGTACATTATGTAATTCTCAGTTCTGTTCTCTGAGCAGTAACAAAGAATTCTCGATGTAAAAATACTAAGTCATGAGGTCGGGAGTTTGGCCTAGTGGTAGAGTGCTTGCCTAGCCTCTACGAAGACCTGGGTTCAATTCCTGGGTACCACATACATAGGAAAAAAAAGCTGGAAGTGGTGCTGAAGCTCAAGTGGTAGAGCTCTAGCCTTGAGCAAGGACAGTGCTCAGGCCCTGAGCTCAAACCCAGGACTGGCAAAAAAAAAAAAAAAAAAAAAAAAAAAAAAAGTCATGTTTTACTCAAACTCCCTGATTTGATATTTGAGAACTATCACAAAGGAAGACTATGAAGAACTTCCCATAAGAACAGAGAATCTGATCAGATAATTTCCTTAGCCTATTTCTGTTTTTTTTGTTCTCCATAGGCTTTCTGTGGGTTGATTTTTTTAAGTGAAGGGAAAAATAAAAATAAAATAGAAGAGAAGGCAACCTCAAACATGAGAAACATATTTGTGGAGGTAACAAAATCTGCTTGACAAAAGTCCCAAATGGTTCTTAGGTGTCCCTGGAGACTAGTGCAGCACTCCATTAAGTCAGGGTCTCAGCTACCTTCAGGGTCTCAGCTACCTTCTTCTCTCCTTGACGATCAAGGGAGAGAGTGGGCACAAGCCGATACAGAACAGCAATGGAACCCACAAGGGCCTCATTTGGTTTCTTGTCACTTAACCCAAGTCTGCTCTCCAATTCATGAGGAAATAAGTAGTACAGCAAACCCTTCCATCAGAAACACGCTTGGCATCAGAGATAAGTCTGCTGCAGTTACAAACCATTTTTTTCCATGAATAAACTCTTAGTCCTATCCAAGATATAATAGGCCAATTTTCCCCAGATTCCAGAATATTAAAGAATTAGCTTCAAATTAATATTTCAGTATTATTCAATTTGTGCTCAGTACTTTTATCAATGGCCTTGGGGAATAGAACAGAATCAGAAACAAAGTTCCTAATCCTTCAAGAATTATGTTATAAAAATTAAGAAACATCTCACATCTTTTTTTCAATTTATGTTTAAAATTTCTAAAATGAATTTACATTTCTTCAAACTTACAACATTGTTGGACTCATCTTTCATCTACTCTTTCCTTCTTCTTTGTCCCAGGTGTCATAATTTAACTAAAACTTTGGCTTTATTTTCAAATTCTTTCAAGACTGTATTGGACAGTGTGATACATCACAATGGTGATGCTGAAAATCACTGTCTAAGTATGAGGAAAGTCCCAATGAGTAAGTGAAACAATGAAGTTTAGCAAATGCAGAAAAGTATACCTGTTCTCTCACAGCCTGTTCATAACATTTGCCTATAACTTAACCATAACTACAACTTTGCAGGTATGAATGAGGCAATTCAGATCTTGCAAACTTCAATTCCTCAGTATAAAGGTCATGAAATTATGTTAATAAGAACATGTCACTGGGTGCCAACGGGGCAGACAGTGAGGAAAACATTCCATTGAATGTGAAACCATCCATTGTTGTGGCAGTAACACCTTCAGGCCTATTTTTGTTTCTTCAGAAACTTAGTTACTTAGTATTACCTTTATGCTTAACTACCTTTTGTTTTTTATCCATTTCTCCTGGTGACTACAACCTCTATGAAAATAGAATGGACAATGAAGCAAGATATCAAGGTAGCTCAATTTTGTCTCTTGGCAATAGGTTTAGCCAAATAGATTGAAAATGGATAAAAGACTGATATGATTGGAATCTGCTTTGTGTAGGTTCAGCTTAAAACAAAACTATCTGGAAATCAGTTAAGAAGTAATCAGAATTCTTTGATTTGACACAGTCTGCCTTGTAAAAAACAATTTGTTTTGTCAGTCATGGAGCTTGAACTCAAGGTCTGGGCACTATACCTGAGCTTTTTCTCTCAAGGCTAGCAATCTACCACTTTAAGCCACAGCACCACTTGGTTTTCTCGTGTTTAATTGGAGATAAGACTTTCCTACCCATGCTAGCTTTTTACTATGATCAGATCTCAGCCTCCTAAGGAGCTGGGATTATAGGTGTGAGCAACTGGCACACAGCTTTTCATATAATTATTTTATTTCAATATATGGTTAGTAAACATGAAATCTCTAAGTTGTGTTTTACATATCACATTTCAAGAATAAACCTAAATAATAAGCCAGGTGACTATAGCTCATGCCTATAATACTAGCTACTCAAGAGGCTGAAATCTGAGGGTCACAATTCAAACCCACCTAGGCAGGAAAGTTCATGAGACTCTAACCACCAAAAAAAAAAAAAAAAGCCAGAGTGGAACTATGACTCAAGTGGCAGAATGCCAGCCTTGAGCACAAATGCTCAGATACACCACCCAAGCAAAGAGTCCAAGCCCAAGAACTGGAAAAAATTATATATTTAAATAAAAACTTACATTACAAATTAGGAGACTTGCTATAAATAATAGATATTTTCCTTCATTTCTATGGTTTTAAGACCTCTCCTAAAGAAAAGCTAACTTTTATGATGTAGGTTTTCAAATGTTATATTCTCCTTTGAGTCATGAAAGTCTATAAATGGATTTTTCCAGTTTTAGTCCCACATTTTTTTTTTTGCCAGTCCTGGGCTTGAGCTCAGGACCTGAGCACTGTCCTTGGACTTTCTCAAGGTTCTACCACTTGAGCCTCAACACCACTTCTGGCTTTTTTCTATGTATGTGGTACCGAAGAATCGAACCCTGGTCTTTGTGCATGCTAGGTAAGCACTCTACCACTAGGCCTAACTCCTGGCCCTAGTCCCACATTTTTACGCGGGACCACAGATTTTAAAAAAATCTTATTTCCCACAATCATAAAATAGAAAACATATTCAGATTATCAATACACCAGATTTATTATTCTGTAATTTAATCTCAAATTGAAATCCTTGAGAAGAAATTCCACAAACAGCAAGACAATGCAATATAAAGTTGAGTATTTCTATTTAAAACTGCAATTACAAAACCCAAATAATCTTTCATCCAAAAATATTGTAATTTACTAATAACTGTGATACAAAGGATTGGATTTTTTTTTCCTTTTCTGGATTAGACAATGAATGTCATTTGATCAACAAAGGTTGGATGAGCACCTACTGTGTGAAAGTTGTGTGTTCTAGGTGTTATAAAGAGAATTCTAGTCCATGCGGAGCTCAGGCCTGGAATAAGAAAAGAATGTTTGTAGGAATAACCATAAAGCCACAGTGTGTATCCATATCCAGCAAGACACCAGGCTGCATGCTTCAGAAGACAAGTAATGGGACAGAACCTGGAGTTTTGAAGAGGGCTTTCAGGTAAGGTGGCATGAATCCACCAAAAAAAAAAGTCAGAAAATATAAAATGCAGAATTACATAAGATGAGGGAGGAGGCGAAAACAGGAAAATAAGACAGGCGCAAACTGTATTTTTTTGGTGGTTGTTTTGACTATTCATTGGAAATGTTCTAGCTATTATACAGATATGATGTACAACTTAATTGTTGGCCCGTGGCAATTATTTCTGATCTGTCATGCTGATTCCCTACTCCCCTCCCAAATTATCTTCAAATATACCCCAGATGGTAAACTAAATACAGATATACATGCACATATATACATATGTATATATTTAAAATATAAGGACTTTAAAACTTGCTGTTGTGTCCTACATGGTTTACAGATGTCAACTGGTTTACTTCCCCAAAAACAATCCTATACAGGAGGACTAGACAATGAATGCCTGATGAAGAAACTCATGCCTAAAAGTTAAGCAACACCCCCCTTGTTGTCCAGCAGTAAGGAGGTACGATTTGAAGTAAGGTGTTTAGGCTGAGGTCAATACTCTTAAATACTCCAGAACAATATTCTGCCAATAAATATTTGGTTTGCTCTTTCAGACACAAAACATAAAGTTACGCATCAGCTCATTATAAATTCTAATTTGTCTTTGAAAGAGATACCGATAGTCCTTTCGTCAAGAAAAAGAAGAGCGACTACATAGTATTCCATAAATTAACAGTATCATTAGAAGACACAATTCTAACCAAGAAATAGTAAAGCCTAGAAGCAGCTAAATAAGTCTAATCATACCAAGTGACCCAGGCAGCCTAACCATACATGAGCATTTGCCAAGCAATAAACTATTGTTTGACAATCATAGATAGATGATAAAAGCACAATGATGTCAAATTCCAAGCTGTACATAGTAGTTCACATCTTTTATCCCAGCTGTTTGCAGGGAAGACAGATGGATCATGAGCTCAAGGCAAGTCTTAAGGTCAACATCTGCAAACATAGCAGTGAGACCCATTTTCACAAACAAAAAAGGCAGAGGTGCATAGCTCAAGTGGCAGAGTGCTTGCTTAGCAGTACACAGGATCCCGAGTTCCATACCCGGCACTAGAAAAAATAAAATCCCCCTTCCTTGAAACATCTCAGCATAAAAATTATCACAGACACCATTATAACACTGAATTCTGAACTTAAGACAAATGCTACAATATAGTTTTTAACATTTAACTATAAACCCTATTGGTTTCCTCAATTTTTTCCAAATAATCAAGAAATTAAGTTAATTAATCACTAAGGTTTGTATACATACATATATACACATGGTTGTGTTTAAATATGTTAGTACCATCCCAGCTTCACATCTGAAAAATATACATATGCTTTTATAAGTATGTGAATATGACATCCAATTTTAAAGTATCAAGAAAACTTCTGAAAAGGGAAAGAAGAAACCCTACTTCACATTGCCTAAGTTCTCTAAAGAGTTCCAGGAAAAGAACTGTCTGCTATTTGCTAAATAATGCACTTTAATAGGTACTTTAGCTGTGACCGGAGGCCTTCTCACATTCCTGTCCTATGGTCAAATAACACTCAGAAGAAAAATAGCAACCTCTCACAGTAGTGATATCATCAAGACAGGCTCATTGTAAAAGTACTCTGGTTCTGATTAGCTAAATCCATTAGGAACTAAAGAAAATGCTCCAAGAAAAGATTTCATAACCTCATAAGGAATGAATATTTTACAGTCATTGGAGGCAAGATAAAAGAACATTATTTCTTTGCCAGGCACCAGTGGTTCCATGCCTGTAATCCTAGTTACTCAGGAGGCTGAGATCTGAAGAGTGCAGTTCAAAGTCAACCCAGACAGGAAAAATCCAGTTAACCATAAAATGCCAGAAGTGGAGCTGTGGTTCAAGTGGTAGAGAGCTAGCTAGCTTGGAGCCAAAGAACTCAGAGACAACACCCTAGCCCCAAGTTCAAGTGCCAGTATAGGCATGAAAGAAAGAAAGAAAGAAAGAAGGAAGGAAGGAAGGAAGGAAGGAAGGAAGGAAGGAAGGAAGGAAGGAAGGAGAGACAAAAAAATTCAACAACAACAAAATAAAGATAAACTATTCCTAGAAAATACTGTACATTTTGCCGGGTGCAGCGGCTCACACCCATAATCCTGGCTATTCAGGAGGCTGAGATTTGCGGATCGCAGTTCAGAGCCAGCCCGGGCACTAAGAGTCTGTGAGACTCAAATCTCCAATTAACCACTTGAAAACCAGAAGTAGCACTGTGGCTCCAGGGGTAGGGCTGTAGGCTTGAGCTGAAGGGCTCAGGGACAGGGCCCAGGCCCAGAGTCCAACCAAAAAAAAAAAGAAAGAAAGATAAAAGTATTGTGTATTTGATCATTCATTGCTGTCTATATAATTAGTATGACTTGAAAATCATTTCAAATTCAAATTTATACACTTCTGAAATCCTGTCAAAGTTATACTTCCTAGCCAGGCAATAGTGGCTCTCACCTGTAATACCATCTATGCAGGAGGCTGAGATCTGAGGACTGTGTGTTTCAAAGCCAGCCCACGCAGGAAAGTCCTGGAGACTCCAATAAACCACCATAAAACCCAAAGTGGTGCTATGGCTCAAGGGGCAGAGTGCTAGCCTTGACCTGAAGAGCTCAGGGACAGCACCCAGGCACAGAGTTCAAGCCCCATGACTGACAAAAAGAAAAAAAATTATTTTCTATTAAAATTGTTCTTTACAATCTAAATTATGCTGGGCGTTGGTGGCTCATACCTGTAATCCTAACTACTCAAGAGGCTGGGATCTGAGGTTGTAGTTCAAAGCCAGCCAAGGCAGGAAAATCTGCTAAGATTCTTATCTCCAATTATACACTAGGAAACCAGAACTAATGGTATGGATCTAAGTAGTAGAATGCTAGCCTTGAGCAAAAAAGCTCAGGGACAGTGCCCGGGCCCTGAGTTCAAGCCCCATGACCAACCAAAAAGCAAACACAAACACACACACACACACACACACACACACACACACACACACACACACACACACACACACACACACACACGAGATTTGGGGCCAGGAGTGTGGCGTAGTGGTAAGAGTGCTTGCCTGGGTTCAATTCTTCTCTATCACATACACAGAAAAAGCTATGTTGCTTAAATGGTAGAGTACTAGCTAGAGAAAGTTCAAGGACCATGCCCAGGCCCTCAGTTCACACCCCAGGACTGGCAAAAGAAAAGATCTAAGTCATTGGTGACAGTGGCCTCCATTTTCTTGGTGCTATTTCACCCCACTACCATGCTTGATAACCTCTCAAATTCTCCCTACTCACATACCACAAACCTTTCCTGATAAGCTGTCAACCAGATACAATACCAGATACATACCCAGAGACAGGGTATGAACCTCCCTGGTCCCTAATGGCTAAGAGGGCCTTAGAAACTGAATAAAGAATTTACTAACACTTAACCCCACAGGTTCTTCCTGAAGAAACACTGGATACATGGCTTGACATTTTTAATGTCCCCTGGGACAAAACAACAATCAAATTCTAACAAAGAAAAGGAAATTAAGATATGTAACTTGCATCATCTCTAATAGAAGCCTCTATGGGAGGAGGGTGAAAACTTGTGAGAATGCTTCACAGTAACTGCTAGCCGCCCTATAGTCATTTGAAGAGTCTGGTACACTGAGCAGTTATGCCACATGCTCAATGAATTAGTCTTGCTCCACATTCTTATAGGGGAAGTTGTCTGAGCCATAGCCTGTTTTTTTATATAAACATTAAAGACTTTGGCTATATTATTAAATGCTCTAGGGATACAATCATGTCAACTCAGAAAACCTATGTTTTATTTCACACAACTTTATAAAGATTGTTCAGCATCTTGAGAAATGTCCCTTGTGGAATTTGAGTTGCCAAAATAACATGCTGATATCCACTAATTCCACTGAGTGGTCTTGCCTTTCCTGTTCCTCTGTGGTTTCCATTTGGGCCCTAGTATTTCCTACAAAAGTCCAAGGCAAACTTTTGACTGGTAACACTTGAGTTCAATTAGAATCTTGCCTCTTTGGCCTATATGCAACTGTCTGACCACACTATTCCCAGAAAACTCTAAACTTTTTCATCATTGTAAATATTTATTCACACTGTTCCTCCTCCAGAGATGCCATCTGCCTTTCTTTCTTCCCAACTCTGATCAGTCTTCTAGGTCTACACCTAAAGGGATAATTCTTTCCTAAACCCTTTCTAGGTACCACTTTCTAATGTGAATTTCCTCTGACAAATATAGGCTGTTTGGACAAGAGACTGTGTTCAGCATTTTTATACCGTTTTTCTGCTATTTGATAACTTTTTTCCAGAAGAATGTAATTTTGAGGTTAAGAAATACTATGTACCTCATTTTGTTTTATAAATTGATTTTTCTAAGTGTTAGGCACATAATTAGTATTCAGTAAAAAGGTGTTTTGGCTGATGATTAACTCTCTACTTTTTAATTTAAGGAACGAGGATCAGCCTTTTCCAAAGCATCGAATAATACCACATGAGGGACATCTGAGGTCTCAAATGAGCATGGGATTCTCTAATCATTAGACTGCAGTGAAAATACAAACAAAATACTACTTTGCAATTGGTCTCACCTGAAATCGATCTTCAGGAATGTGTACTAAATGAGAATATAGTAAGAGCCCATGAATTTAAGTTACTAAGTTTATTTAAAATCAGTAAGAAATATCTGAATAGCTATTCATGTAAAAAAGGTTTTGTTGCACATTCTTATAAAGGAATTTATCTGAGCCATAGCTTATTTTTTCTATATAAACATCAAGGATAGGAAGGCACCAGTAACTCACATCTGTAATCCTAATTACCCAGGAGGCTGAGATATGAGGATCCCGGTCCAAAGCCAGCCTGGACAGGAAAGCACATGCGGTTCTTATCTCCAGTTAACCACCAGAAAACTGGAAGTAGTGCTGTGGCTCAAAATGGTAGAAGCACTAGTATTGAAAAAAGGGATAATGGGGGGGGGAGGGAAATGGGTACCAAGACATGTGAAAGGGTATCAATGTATGTGAATTAATGCACCTTCTATCTGGCAAATATCATGTAACCCTTTTACTAATTACAATTAAAAAAAGAGATAAAACCCAGGCCTTGAGTTCACACCCACAACCAACTTCAAAAAAAAAATCAAAGATTTAGGCAATATTGTTTTTTTGTTTTTTTGCCCCCTTCTCTCTCTCTTTCTGGCCCCTCTCGCTCCGGCCCCGCTCGCTCCCTCACGCTCCTGGCCCCGCTCGCTCCGGCCCTGCTCGCTCTGGCCCTGCTCGCTCCGGCCCTGCTCGCTCCTGGCCCCGCTCGCTCCGGCCCTGCTCGCTCCGGCCCCGCTCGCTCCCGCCCCGCTCGCTCCGGCCCCGCTCGCTCCGGCCACCACTCGGTTGGGCTCCGCTTGCTTGCTTTCGCTCTCTGTCGCTTGTTGCAGTCTCGTCTCTGGCACTTCCGGCTTGGTTGTGTATGTGGGATACCGAGGAATCGAACCCGGGTCTTTGTGCATGCTAGGCAAGCACTTTAACCGCTAGGCCAAACTCCCGGGCCCCGGCAATATTGTTAAATTCTCTGAAGATGCAACCATCATATAAACTCAAGAGAAAACTGCAGTTTGTTTTGTTTGGAAAATTATAAAGATTTGTTCAGCATTTTTCAAAAATATCCCTTGTAGAATTTCAATTGCCAAAACAGCATGTTCCTAACCACCAATTCCGGTGTCTGGCGGCTATAGGCACTGAGCGGTCATGCATTCCCCCAAATTGTACTTCTTCCGAATAAAAAACAAAACAGCGGATATAGTGACATTTTCAAAGGTCCTGACCTGAAGCAAGCTGAGACCTAACTCACACTAGCTCATCATGAGCAAGGCTAGGATTTCAATGGTTGGTTCTTCAGTGGGTATTTGTCATTCTGAACACTAAATACATGCACTTCTAGTGGCTTCCACCATAGATACCAAATTATAGCTCTACAGCCCAAGTTAGTAGTGGATGTAGTTGAGTCCCAAATGTTAGCCACTTTACAAACATTATGACCTCCTATATTTCAACATAAACATAAAACTTACCTATCTCCACCTTTAAACAGATTGCTAAAGTAGTAAGTAGTAAGTTCTTTTCTAAAGTCTTAATGTAATATAAAACATTTATTGCCTATGAGCATTACTTTTAATTTTCAAGTAATTATAATAAGGCCAAGAGGTAAAATATTTTAGTAATAGTAACTCCATCTCATACCTCAATGAAACTAATGGCTTGTCAAGCATGACTTAAACCTATTTGTAAGTAAATTGGAAGAAAAGGAGAAAATGAATATCTAGACAATCTCAGGTCAAAAGTTGTTTCTAACTGAGTGCAATGGCTGATGCCTGTAATCCTAGCTACTCAGGAGGCTGAGATCTGAGGCTCGAGGTTCAAAGCCAGCTCAGGCACTAAAGTCCATGAGACCCTTATCCCCAATTAACAACTAGTAAACTAAAAGTAGTGCTGTGGCTCCAGGGGTAGGGCGGTAGGCCTTGAGCTGAAGAGCTCAGAAACAACACCCAGGCCCAGAGTTCAAAGCCCCACGACCGACCTACAAAAACAAACAAAAAAATGTTGTTTCTGCATGGGAAAGAGTCCCCCAAAAAATGATAAAACAAAATTAAAGAGAAATTATACTGTAAACCAGTAAAATATGACAATTAAGTGTGCCTGATAGTTATAACTACCTGCTTCTTCTCTTCCTGCCAAAGAAGTTCCTCTGAACATGCTGAAAACACGGGGATATTTGAATGCTGCTCAGTTCCTTCTTGTCCAAACAATGAGCAAGCAGATGACAGGCAGTTCTTCAGGCATGAGAAGGGTGGCGCCAGATGGGAAGGGCAAAGGAAATAGCACTAAGGCTATGAACCAGGTGTTTTCGCACACCTGAATTCAAATGGGAAAGCAATAGTTTGTGCCCAGAAGCACTCACAAAGCAATTTTCTCCAGAAGACCAAATATTTAATACTCTGATACACATCCTTGAAAAAGCAAAGGCAAGAACAATTTTCTCTGTAACTGTAGTTTAAGAAATTGTATAAAGGGCACCACAGTGCATCTTTTGTTCCATCTCACATGCCATTGCTCTATCAGTGGAAGAGGGAGAATCTCACTAGGGAGTAGGGACTCCTTGCTTCACAACGCAGCTCACTTACAAGAGCACCAACTCTCCTTTCTTTCTGCCTAAAAAAAATTGTCTCAGTTGTGACATCTCTAACTCAATTATGCATGACTGTGAAGATGTCATTAAATCGGTGAATGTGAGCATTTCAAACAGACTTGGCATGAAGCCATTTCTTGCTCAAAATTTTCCACTGATTCAGACAATGTGCATATTGCAGTAGCAAGACTGGAAATGAGGGGGGGGGGCGAAATCACTTGGCATGATGCCAAATGCTTTCAGGGTGGTTCAATTTTTGCCCCTTGGCCTGAGCAGAGCACAGCGAAGATGGATGCCTGGAATGCCAGATGCACTTAGGACACTGCTCAACACCCTCACCAGGGAGGGTGGATCCAGCCCAGGACACGAGCAGAGAATTCCAAACATGGTCAGCACTAAGAAATTCTTTCCTAAGAAACATGGTTCTTACTCAGGCAGAAGACATTTGCCACCATTTTTTTCCTCTTTTGTTTTATTTTTAGTAATTGTAATGTATAAAGGGGTTACAGTTATAGTCACCTGATAGAAGGTGCATTATTTCTCACACATTGATACCCCATGTTTTTGTCCCCATTTCCCTCCCCCACCCCTCTGCCTAGGGAATAACACTGAGTGAAAAGCATATGTATCAATCGTGACATTGAAGGGTACATCATAAAAGTTAGACTTGATGAAAGAAATTTTAGAAATCGCTTAACATTTTTTCATCTTATTGTTTATATATGCTTAAGAATGGCATCTGGACCAGGTGCTGGTGGTTCATGACTATAATTCTAAGTACTCAGAAGGCTGAGATTTGAGGACTGCAATTCAATACCAGCCCAGGTAGGAAAATCCATTAGACTCTTGTCTTCAAGTATCACCAAAAAGCTAGAAGTAGAACTGTGACTCAAATAGTAGGGCAGTAGCCTTGAGCAAAAAACCTTAGGGACAGCACCCAAGCCCTGAGTTCAAGCCCCAGGACTGACACACTCAAAAAGTCATATAATTTTTTAAAAATCTATTTCTAAAGTCAGAGCTTTTTTCCATAAATAGAAAAATAAAAATCTAATTGATTAAAAAAACTATATCATATTTTAATTGACAGTGATTCTCTTTTTGGTTATGCATAAAATAGTAATGTGCAGCTGAAAATTTGGACATCTTCAATAGATAAAATACAATAGGTTATAATAGATATATTAACCACAGATGAATGAAAGAGCCAGAAAAGTAAAAGGTACAAATGGCAAGTGCTTGCATAATAAGGATGCCTGTTGACACCCAAATATATAAATTTGCAGACTATTATTTTCTAAATGGAACAGTAAATATGATGTATACCTTATTCTGTGGATGTTTAAATAAAAATAGATCTAAAATGTATGAAGAATTACTGGAGATGCCAAAACATGTGGTGAGTGGTTTGGAGAATCTAGCCTTAGTACAGAGTGAACTTAGAAAGCCTCTGAAAGGAATGACATATGCCCTACATCTCCTTGTTACTTGGTTATCTATGCATAGACAAACCATGAACTGTGGGTGTGACCTATACTGTCAACATTTGACATTTCATATGTCAGCTATTGTGTCAACATTCAAGTTTTTTGGGGGGAAATCATAGTAAGACCAGGAAATGGTACTGATAAATAATCAGTAGCCATTTCCATGGTGGACTAGCCAGGATTCTATCACATTACAAAGCTTACCCTTCAGCTCCTTCATCCCCTGGTCTGGCCTGTCCTAAATATCTGATGCCCATAGCTGCTCAAACCACTCCAGGCTCTTCTCTACGTGGATTACAGAGTTTCTGCTGGCTTCCAAGGCTGTATTCCATGCAGTTCTGCACATTGCTTACAAGTTAATAATACTTGACCATTATCAGAAGTTTCTAAAATAAGGCCTAAAAGTAACTCTTAAGTAACATCCTACAGGAACAACTGAATATAAGTGTTTGACAATGATAGCTGCTTGTCATCAACTATGGGTCATCTCAACCAACTGGCCATGTGTGCAACTATGAAAAGGTACTGTGAATACTGTAAATATAGCAGGCATAAAGATTAAGAATATATATAATGTTATACATGGAGGCTTATTCCAAATAAGATATATATATATCTATATATATAATGTATGCTAGGTTTGTCACTATTACAAAATACCTGAGATAAACACTTTACAAGGTGGAAAGATTTGTAATTTCACAAGTGCTGACAATAGACTGTCTGTAGTGGTTTCAGTTTATGGTCACTGGACCCATTGTTTGGGGGCCTATATTGAGACATCAGGCATCGCACCTAGTGAGGGGAAACCCTAACTTCAGAGCAAAGGAGAAGTAAACAAAAAGACAAAGGAGTAGGGGGTTCCCTTTCATAGGTTTCATAAGACTCCATTTCTTAAAAGGCTTTAGCATTTCCAACCAGTGCCACCTCTAGGCTTGTGACCAATACTTCAGCACAATAGAAATGAATTAGAATGTCCACACTCTTATTTGAAATGCCTGAGGACTTTAAGAAACAAAACATGAAAGTAAAATGAAGCTGGGAAAATAGAGGAATACATACATCAACTTCAGTCCACCACTTTTTCCAGATACATTTGAGAGGCCTTTAGAATGGCCAGCATTCTCATCCTGCAGTCCACAATAGCTAGCATAATTTATAAGCACACAATAAACACTCAATAAAGACTTGATGAATTGAATTTAAAATGGGAGGAATAGGAAAGCAACAAACACTCTAGATGGAGGGGAAATGGTATAAGTACTGACACATAAAAGAGAAAGCACCAAGAATGTCACAGAGAATGGTAGCTGTGATGTACAAGTTTGAGGTAATGGAAGATTATGCTAACACAAGCTTGGGGTCAGATCATGGAAAGCTTCAAATGTTGTGCCAAGAAATTTGAGTTTCATTGTCCAGAGAAAGGAAATGATTAGAACAGTGCTTTAAGAGAACACTGGCAAGAATACTTAGGATGATTTAGACAGGGGTTGACACTGAGAGATATAAATCCATTAATTTAGCTATTGCAATAAATCAAACAAGAGGCAATCTAGCTCTGAACTGGGACATCAGCAACACAAATGGAAAAGGACCAACAGAGAGCAAAGACGCTGATCAAATAGAACCCATAAACATATACAAGTGGGGAAAATAAGAAATGAAGAAACCATGAAAGCTTAATGTTTACCAATGGAGACAACATCAAAATCAACAATGCAGAGGAAACAGGAAATTATCTATTTGGGAAGATGATGTCAGATTATGTGAGTAGAACTATGGGCCCTCAAGCTGAAATCTCACCATGCATCTGAAAAAGGTAGGAATGGGTTCCACACTCAGGATCCCAAAGTTATCCAGAGAGCTGACCCCTAATCACCGGTGACCCAGAGAGAGGAAGCAAGTATAATTTTAGTTATGAAATATAATACACTGCTTTTGGTTTCATCCAAAGAACTTTGTAGGATATATTTCTCTCCTGTTACAAAACTACAATATCCTTTTCCCTGAGTACCAGAGTTTTTTCTTATTGTCAGTCCCATTATTATGACAATTTTTATGTCTGGACATGTTTTGGGGTTTTTTTTACACTAACCTTATATACTTCTTTTTCTTTATCCTTCCTCTTTCACTTATATTTTTACTGCTGTTGTTTCATTTTATGACCTAATATCTCTACAAATTGACAACGGAATGGTTAAACGGATATAGTTCATTGGAAGACATCTCGGACTCAGATTCTTTTTGGAAAAGCAGGACATAAATATTCATTTTAAAATGGGGGCTGAGAATTTAGAGCAAGTGCCTGGCAAATATAAGGCCTACGGTTCAATCCTCAACCTATAAAAATAAAGGTAAATGGTTTTTATGTATAAGGAAGACAGTTAAATTCTTAAGAGTTGTAAGAATGTTTCTCTCCAATTAAAACTATCCTGCTAGGGCTTTCAATAAACATGCATTTTCAAAGGCAAATAAAGGCATTATTCTTCTTCTCACAGTTAGGCTGACTATCTTTCTGTAAGGCTAAGTTAGGACACTGATGCAAAATTGAGAGACAACAAGCAACCAAAACTGAAAATTAAAGTCATCTTTGATCTAGTCCTGCAAATCAGTAAGAAACATTTTATTTACAAATATTCAATCCATGTTCAATTTTTAAGGGGAGAAACAAGGCACCCAATGACAGCTCACTAATGCTCCCATTCCAAACACAAGTATCTGTTCGATGTATATAAACTGTGCTCTCTTTATGCTCATCAGGTTCCAGTCTAATAGGAAAGCTCCTTTACTAAGCCCAGTGCTTCCACTTAACACAGTCTTACTTCCACAAGTCTTGTCTGTTCTGTAGACAACTGAGAGTTTGTCTTCCTGCCTGGCAAGCCTTATCAACTCTGTTAGGTCCTTTCATCCAACTACCAGGACTTGTCCCCATCATTGGCACAGCTCCTCAGAGCTCAGGCAGCTGGAGACCTTTATGGACAATGTGCAGGGGAGATCCAAATATACTTACTTTTCCCCTTTATCCAAATGTGGCTCTCCATTCACCACCGCTGGGGTCTAAACTGAGAGACCCCCGTGTGATTGTGAAAATAGGAAATGTGTTTTCCATCACTTGTCTTAAAACCACATGCCAACAAAACACAGCATCCTACTTTGAGCAGGTACTCATCCAAGCCCTGCAACAAAGGCAAATTCCTCTTTTTGCTCCATGCAAATCCAGTGTAAACAGCGTTTTTACACTATCATTTCCTGTGGGGAAATAATTAAGATAATGTACATTATCTTCACTCTGCAGTAATGGAAGTAAATGCACAGAGTTCAAGAGCCCTTGCCATTTTGTACATGACCCAAGTCTCTTTGGGTGAGTCTCTTGCAGTCAGAGAAAAAAAAAAAAAACAGCACATCACTTTGCTTGTGCTCTGCAGTTTTGCAATGTACATATAGTGTGTACCTTCTACCTGAGTACTTGGTGAAAGCTCTCTAGAAGCGCTAGAATGTATCTCTTCAAAGGGAAGTACAGATAGTCAGGCAAAGGGGACTCTAAAGGGTCTTCCAGGTGGAGGGGATGCTGAGCTGTGCCAGGGAAGACAGAAGGATTTGGTTGTCCTCCAGGGGCTTGGCTAAATGACATGCTGCAACTAATAGGAGGAAAAGCAGGAGCAGAGAATGGACAGACGGGCGATCTTGAAGGAAACAATATGTCATGTTAAAAAGCTGAGCAATGGAGATTTTACATTAGTATTTTGGAAAGTCTATAGTTGTTGACATATGAAACAAACAAATTCACATATAGTTTTTCCCCAAGATATGTATATTGCTATTTCCACAGCTATTCTTTGAATACTTCCCCCCCCCGCCTTTTTTTTTTAAATTTGTTTCGTTGGTCGTGGGGCTTGAACTCGGTGCCTGGGCACTATTGGTGAGCTCTTTAGCTCAAGACTAGTGCTCTACCACTTTCAGCCACAGCTCTACTTCCAGTTTTTGGTGGTTAATTGGAGATAAAAGAGTCTTGCAGACTTTCCTGCTCAGGCTCGTTTTAAACCATGATCCTCAGACCTCACCCTCATGAGTAGCTGGGATTACAGTCCTGAGCCACAGCACCCAGGCCCTTTTCTTCTATTTGTGCTCTGCCTTCCCCTCCTTCTTATCTACCACCAGTTGATGCTGGTTAAGTGGGAACTTCCCTCTTCTCACTCACCAAAGCCACACACCCCTCTGGTTCTCATGTGAGGCATCATTCGTCCTCTTATAATATGCCTTCAACCCACAGAACTCTGAATTCCATCCAAACACACTTTGAATGAGTCCTGTTCTCCCTCCGTTTCATAATTTTTAGCTCCTATAGGTCTTTGATCCATTTTGAATAAACTTTTATATATGGTAAGTAGAGATTCCCAAACTCATTCTCTGTATGTGAATACCCTTGTGGAAAAAAGCTAGCCTTTCAACTGTCCTGACGCTTTTTCAAATATACTAACCCTGAAGGGAACAAGTTATTGTGGACTCTCAAGCCTTACATCACTACCGTGCCAATTTGTAACCAGGTTAAGAATTGGGAAGTGTAACTTTTCCAACTGGTTTTGATTTTTTTTGTTTTAAACATTGTTTAGATCCTTGTGAGGCACTGGAAACTCTGAATGTTAAGACCAGATTGTCAATTTCTGCCAAAAGAACATCTGGAAATTTGAGTGCTGTATTCCATCTGCAGATGGATTCTCAGGGTATTGCCTGATAAGCAGTATTTGTCTTCTAATTCAAGAATGCAAGGTGTTGCACCAGGAGTTTGGCCTAGTGGTAAAGTGCTTGCCTAGCATGCACAAAGACCTGGGTTCGATTCCTTACCACCACATACACAGAAAAAAACAGAAATGGTGTTGTAGCTCAAGTGGTAGAGCTCTAGTCTTCAGAAAGCCTAAGGACAGGGCCCAGGCCCTGAGTTCAAGCCCCGGGACTAGCCAAAAAAAAAAAAAAAAAGAATGCAAGGTTCTTCCCATTTAAGTTGCTCTTTAATTCCTTTCAATGATATTTTGCAGTTGTATACATTTTAAGTTCATAAATACTAATGACAACTACTAATTAACCTCAGTTAAACTCTCCTCCATGTCCACATCTCTCATGTCTTACAGCTCCTTCTAACATTCCAAATCCATACTCAGTGTCCTAACTTTTTCCTCATTCTTTCCTTTACAGAAAAGGCAACACTGCCATTCCAGATACATGGTAGGAAGCTGAGCACTATATTTTATTCTCCCTTCCCTAGTTAATCCACTACAAATGGTGATGGACCTACTTACAAAATGTGTAAAATCTATGTGTTCCTGTTTCCATTGTCACTTCCTAAATGAAGATTCCAGTATCATTTATCTAAACAACCCTAACCCAACTCTCTGCTACTGCACTGAGTGCCCCAAGCCATCACCCTCACAGCTTCTAGTATTACTCAGGTGTAACAGCAATATAAAAAGAGCCACCTTGGTCATTTTTATCAATTTGCAGTACTGGAGATTAGAACAGGGCCTCACACATTCTAGGGAAATACTCTACCACTTGAGCCCCCTTCCAGACAAATAATTTTTGTCAGTAGTGGGCCTTGAACTCTGGATCTGGGCACTGTCCCTGTTCTCTTCAGATCAAGGCTACCACCCTACCCCTTCAGCCACAGCACTATTTCCAATTTTCTGGTGGTTAATTGGAGATAAGAATCTCACAGACTATATAGTGCCTGGGCTGGCTTTGAACCACAATCCTCAGATCTCAGCCTCCTGAATAACTTGGATTACAGGCATGAGCCACCTCGTCTGGCTTAGACACTTAAATAATTTTAAATGTTTTAGTAGCCACTTGAAAATAAATGCCAAAGTAAACAAGCAGAACTAAATTTTACAGTACATGTTATTTAACCTAACCTTTCTGAACTATTATTTCAATTCATGTGAAAATAATAAGACAATTTATGTGGTTTTTTTTCAGAGAAAAATCTTTGAAATTTGGTGCACTCTAAATGTCCAGCATGTCTCACTTGGGATACTGTCTTCATCAAGAAAGCTGATCCATATTTAACCATCATCGAATTTGTATTTGATAAAAAGTAGCTTCATGTACCAAATCATACTTCAGTTTTCCAGTAACTAAACTCACTATGTTTATTTTAAAGAAGATTTAAAATTGTATAAAATTGCAAATTCAGGTTTTCTTTTAATACTGGCTACAATAGCAGCCTGAAGTAGAGTTACTTTTTTAAATAACATTGACCTAGAGTGATCTATCCAAAATGTAAATCAGATTATGTCACCATCCTGATTAAAATCCTCCCTTTAACTGCTCACTGTAGCACTCTGGATAAATTCCTCACCTATTTTTGGCAACCACAAAGCCTACCTAACAACCCCCTCCCTTCTGCCTTTCCTTGCATACAGCCTCTTTGCCTTTGGGCTCTAGTGCCAGTGACTTACCTTCAGTTCTGTTGACACACAGCTCTGGGACACCTCAAGCCTCACCTTCTGAAAGGAGTACTTTTCCCACCGCTTCCCATAGTTGCTTCCTGGATCATCACCTCATCCCATCGGTTTTCCTGACTATATTCTCATTATTTATGTCAGAGCATCTAGGCTCATTCATAATTGTGCTTTGCTTTATTTGATAATCATACACCTCCAAGAAACAGTAAGTTCCCTAAAGACACAGTATATGCTTTAATTATTAATGTCTTTCTGGTGCCTAAGAGGGTGCCTGTCTTTGAGTGTTCAATGACAAAGCCAACATCTCTCCAGTACACTTGTTAACTCAGTATTTATTCAAAAGTTGCTGTGCATTGGGGTGAAGATAAGCAAATATGCCAAGGTGCTAGTTACATCAGAGAAATGCTCACAGAACTATGGGTACCCAGGAGAGGGGCAAATATTTTAGGAGAGGTGAGCTTGTGAGAGTCAGTCAGTTGAGATTTCCTAGAGAAAAATATACAAGACCCAGTATACACCTACCATAAACAACAGACAAGCTGGAGAGTCTGGGCCACGCAGGGCCTGTGTGACACACCAAGCAGCTTTGATTTTACACTGTTGGCATTTGGAGCTGAAACATTTTCAAGATGATAGTGACATCATTTAATTTGAATTTCATATTGGGTTACTCAGTTTTCCACTGCTGTGGCAATAGAAATCCACTTAAGATTTATTTTAGCTCATGGTTCTAGAGGTTTTGGTCTGCAGTCACTTGGTCCTATTGTTTGTGAACCTGTAACAAGGCAATACATCATGGTAGAAACACATGACCGAAGAAATCCGTTTCACTTGGTGGTGGGCAGGAAGCAAGGAGAGAGGAAGAAGCATGGGTCATAACCTAACTTCCTTCTGTTAGGCCCCACCTCCTAAAGTTTCTACTTCCCTCTTCCAATGGTACAGACCAGTCTTTCACAACTTGAAGATAGTAGTTTGTAGCAATCAGGAAATCAGTACAGATAATTACTTGCAAAGTTATTAAGCTGCTTGGAGTTCACCAGTGACCTTAGCAGGGTTGTTGTATTAAGTGGTTGGGAGAGAAAGCACAGTGCATTCCTTACCCACGGCTGCAGAAATAGAATTGTGGAAGTGGCAACTAGGTCACTCCCATAACTGGGTGCTAATCAGGATCATGAAGAGAGCTTTGAAAAAACACAGCATCCACTGAGATAGCCTGCATGAATAGAATCTGATCATATTTTTTGGAAAAGATCCTCTGATAAATCCTACACAGGGATGAGAATGTGGCTTGGTGATAGAGTGCTTGCCTAGCAAGCATGAAGCCCTAGGCTTGAACTTTGACCTCAGGGCACAGAACTCACTATGACTTTTTCACTCATGCTCTACCACCTGAAGATTGCCTACTTTCCAGCTTTATGCCGGTTAACTGTAGATAAAGTTTATTGAACTTGTCTTCCCAGGCTGGCTTTGAACACCAATCCTGAGATCTCAGCCTCCTCAATGGCTAGGATTATAGGCACGAACCACCAGAGCCACCAGATCACCAGAAAGTACAGGTTCTTGAGAAGACATATATCAAAGTTGTGCTCTCAACTTGATGAGAACAGCCAGACTGGCAGGGGCGGGTAAATGAGAAAGGAAGAAACGAAGCATGGGAGCTATGAGCACTGTCCAGGTGTGAGAGGACAGCCTGCATTACAAGAATTGAAATGAGAACAAAAGAGTTTTGAAATTTTAAAAAATGACAGTATGTATTTGGGAAGAATACTTTAAAAATAGAAAAAAATGTTGGCATCATGTTTACCTTCTGTCATGTACAGTACATATTAATATATGTATATATAAAATTTTTAGTTTGAACAATGTTCATTGCAGCACTATTTACCATAGCAAAGATATGGAACCAACCCAGATGTCCCTCAGTTGATGAGTGGATCAACAAGATGTGGTATTTATATACAATGGAATTCTATGCTGCCATCAAAAAGAATGACATTGCCCCATTTGTAAGGAAATGGAAAGACTTAGAAAAAATCATATTAATGAGGTAAGCCAGATCCAAAGGAACATAGGCTCAATGGTTTCCCTCATTTGTAATAATTAGTACACATCTAGGACTCTCCTAGCAGAGATTTACAATAGCACAAAACCTAGATACATAAGGCCATATATGATGAGGCTAAATGAAAGGATCTCCATGATATGGAAACAAAAGCTTTATCTTGTGTGATTGCTATTCTTTTTTTCCATCGTTTCCTTTACTTAGAATTCATTTTGATTAGTATCATTTTATGTGGTCATATGTACATAGCTATTCAACTATTACAATCCTCTGCTAGTACTGTCCTAAACATATACTAATTATTACAAATGAAGTACCATGGAGGTTATGATTCTTTAGGTTTGGCTTCACTTCAAGATTTTTTTTCAAGTCTTTCCATTTCCTTACAAATGGGGTGATGACATTTTTTTCTGCTAGAAACATAGAACTCAACATCTCTGGTCATAAAAGAAATGCAAATCAAAGCTACAATTTGAAACCTCACTCCAGTTAGAATGGCCATTCTCAGGAAAATAGTAACAGATGCTGACAGAGATGGGGACAAAAGGGAATGCTACTACACAGTTGGTAACTAGGTTCAACCACTCTGGAAAGCACTATTGAGGTTCCTCAAAAGACTACATAAGGCTCCCCTATGATTCAGTAAGCCCACTCCTAGGCATTTATCCAAATGTCCACAAACCAGGCCACACTAATGCTACCAGCACAGTTGTGTTCACTGCAACATTATTTACTATAGCTAAGATATGGAACTAACCCAGATGTCCCTCAGTAGATGAATTAATCCATAAAATGTGATCTACCTTATTGTTTCATTTGTCTCATGAACTAGAGTTACTCCTGCTTTTTTATTATTATCATTTAGATAGGGTCCCCTTTTTCATCTCTTGACTGTTAACCTATATCTACCCATTCTTAAACAGTATTTGGTTGACCTTGCATTTTTACACAGTGATTGCTGTTCTTAATGTACTATATTATTTCTCTTCTCATTTGTTGCCCTTTGGTTAATCTCATATTGTGACAGTATCTGACTTGTTTTACCTGGCATATTGTATACACGTTTATTTGTTTATTTGAAATAGGAAAGGGAAGGGGGGAAACAAGATGTTTGGGGGTGGCGAGAGGGAAATGGGGACAAAAACATGAGAAGGAGTATCAATGTGTGAGAAGTAATGCACCTTCTATCTGGTGAATATAACTGTAACCCCCTCTATACATTACAATAAAAAAATTTTAATTTAAAAATGTTGGCAGGGGGTGGGGGTGAGGGTGGGGGTTGGGAATGAGAGTTCAACCTGCTTCAAGTTCTGGAATAAAAGCCTGCAGGTCATTGAAAAAAAATGTTTTTAGTTTGGCACAGTAAATGAGATTGTTAGGAAACTATTTTCAAATTAATTTTTTTTCAAAGAATATAATTCGGCTCTAAAATATCTTTTGGTGACCAAAACCAAGTGACATACTCATGCCCTACATCCTTGTGAATTACCCATTCCATAAGAAATGCCCAATTTTTTATGTCAACACTTAGTATGTGTAACTAGTCTTTGAAAGCCTCCTATAAGTAGACCCAGGGAGGTCTTTGCAGTTCTATCTTCCATTTTCATCTGTATCTAGAGACATGCTATTAACAACATGCATTTTTCTAGGTCTTGATGGGTCACATCTGAAATGCTAGCTACTCAGAGGCTCAGATATGAGGATTATCACTCAAAGCCAGCCTAGGACAAGTAAGTTTGTGAGAATATTATCTCTAATTAACCATCAAAAATCCAGAAGTGGATCTGGGACTAGCCTTGTGCAAACAAGTTCAAGGACAGTGCTCAGGCCATGAGTTCAAGCTTCAAGATTGATGCACATACACCCCTTACTTTTTTTCTTTTTTTGGTCAGTTATGTGACTTCAACTCTGTGCCTGGGCGTTGTCTCTGAGCTCTTCAGTTCAAGGCTACCGCTCTACCACTTATGCCACAATGCCACTGCCAGTTTTCTGGTGGTTAATAGGAGACAAGAATCTGATGGACTTTAGTGCCCAGGCTGGCTTTGAACTGCAATCCTCAGATCTCAGCCTCCTGAGTAGCTAGGATTACAGGCATGAGCCACCATGCCCACCTGACCCCACATATTTTTTTAAACTATGTTTCTCTCTGATACTCATCAAATGAAACCCTAAGTCTCAAGCTAAAAATAATCAAAGTCCTATCCCTCAACTCTTACAACTCTACCACATCTAGAAGCTAGCCAGTCACTAATCTCTGGTCTCTGTCCTCAGGCTGAATACTTATTGCCTCTTTGACAACATATTTTTAGCTCAAGTTCCCTTTCTATCATACTTCAACTTTTCTGACTTTTACAATGTCTCCTAGTTTAGAATTCTAGAGATATGTAGAATCAATCTAAGCCTGCTCCAATAATAGATACCTGTAGCCAAATGACATCCTGACATAACTCACTGTTTTCTAACATACTTCTCATTAAAAATCGTTATCCAGGGCTACCCTAATAATGACAGTACCCTGCATATTCTTTTTTACTGAGTCACCAAGTCCTTTGAAGAAGTAGCTGAATCCATGGAGCCTTGCATCGTTCCAGGCATATACTGGACACTAAAAATAAAATTCTTTGCAAAGGACTCAGTGAACAAACAAGCTCATCTGCTAATGGAATTTTCAAACATGATGTTTCCCAGTTGATTTTATCATCTACCAACAAACAAGCTTATGAAGCTCACTTGCCCACAGAAATCAAATGAATTTCATCTAATGAAAACATAAACCCGGAAGCACTATTTGGCAGGCATGCACACTAATGAAACATATTAAGAAATCTTACCAGGGGGAAAAAAACAATTTTTACTGCATACACATTTGAGATGTTTGAATTTTCATTACATATACATATTACTTTTCCATTAAAAGATAGTTAATTCAACAAAATACAAATAAAATTATCTGTTTCAACTAATCCTAAGAGTGCAATGAGAATTTCCCTGGCTGTAACAAAAAGATATGTCTAACCATCCAAATGGAGAACCATGAATTGGTCCAGAGGCATCCATCATTTTAATAACTTATCACAAGAAATATACCACATATTGTAGGATAGTATGTATATTAAATGTACAAGACTGTGTGCATTTCACAAAACAAGATTTGTTATGGCTACGCAAGATGTGATCTGACACTTTTTTTTTTTTGCCAGTCCTGGGGTTTGAACTCAGGGCCTAGGCACTGTCCTTGAGGTTTCACAAGGTATAGGGATCTACCACTTGAGACACAGCACCATTTCTGACTTTTTCTGTGTATGTGGTACTAAGGAATCAAACCCAGCGCTTCATGCATACTAAGCAAGCACTCTACCACTAGGCCACACTCCTGGCCCCCAACACTTCTTTTAAAGATTGTCACACCACATAAGTTGGTGTGACAACCCACTGATAGGCCTTAATAGGCCATAGCTGTAATAGGTCATAGACCACAGTTTGAAAACTAACAATTCTCTCCTTCAGCCATTCAAAACCATCTCCCTGATGAAGAAGATATGCTTCAGTCTAGCTGTATCTTACACGGAATCACAGAACACAAAGAATGCTGCTGTACGCCAAACATTTTCAGGTGACAAAGAAGATTACAGCTCCTACTTCCTACAGTTTCTGCAGTTATGCAGACAGGACAGGCCAACCTCCTGGAGTCAGAGGGAGCCAAGAAAGACCAGCCAGTGATGGCACACTGGGTTAATTGCACCTCTGCTGCAATCACCCACCTCAGCTTATCTGAGGCATTCCTTCAAACAGGGAGGACCTCCCACAGATGTCAACCAAATCCATCACAAAACGACTCCCTTGCTCCTAACTCTTAGCAGCAGGTAGACTTGTTTTTTCCTCCTTATTACCCTATAATAGACATTCAAATGAGCAAGGGCTTCTTCCTTTCTCCCCTTCTTGCTCCTCAAGAAGAGACTTGAGATCCTTCTGCTACTTCTCTTTCTTTGGAAAAACACCATTCCTGAGAAAAATGCAATGTTCAAAGCACCTACTTCAAATCAAGTATACTCCTCTCAATACTTCTTGGTAGAGTTCTTGGATTTTTTTTCCTAACGATTAAGTAAAAGAGACCGGTTAAGTAGGTTAAATTGAAACCATAAGAATTGTATTATCCACATAGCTGTATCAATATCCTAGAGGGGCAAGCAAAACGCTCACCACACAGTGGCTGTTGCTCAGGAAGGGGAATTCAGTCTGTCATGGAACAGTGAAATGGGTGAAAATACACTATTGGATTTGCTCTCTTTGTACTACATGACTAGGTTTCAATCTTATTAACCAGGAAACTTAGATACACCCCACATATGAAGTTCCAGTAGATAAAACACACCAAATTGTTCTTCTTACAAAGCTTCTAAGACATACCACATAGGTAATGCAACTCCAGGAAGAGCCAATTGACTTGTCCAGAGCTCAATTTGATGGGTAGGAAAGTGTAGGATTACGCATTAAGCTGGCTATGAATAAGCTTCCCATGGCAAATGGCATGAATGAGCATTATTTCAACATCCATTATAAAAGTTTTGGTCCTTCTTTCAAGGGCTGAATAAAACCTTGACTCCAGTCCTTTGGCTCCCTCTTCTATCACCCTGTGCTTGCTCCTCACACTGACTAAGCCCTCCGGCTCCTGGTCTTGGCTTCCACCACTGCTCTTTGGCCTTCTTCCCACCTCTCCTGCATTTACTTTATCTAACATCTCTAAAAGAAAATAGGAATGTAAAAAGTGCTTGTTCAACATCACAAAATCATCAGGGCCGGGAGTTTGGCCTAGTGGTTAAATGCTTGCCTAGCATGCATGAAGACCCGGGTTCGATTCCTCGGTACCACATACATAGAAAAAAGCCGGAAGTGGAGTCTTAAGAAACTCCAAGGACAGTGCTCAGGCCCTGAGCTCAAGCCCAGGACTGGAGAAAAAAAAAATCACTAAATCAAATCCCTTCCTTAAAATGTCAGCCAGTTTCATTCTACTTCTATTATTGCTATGATATTCTATTGTGCGATATTCTATTACCTCTCATACCATGTGATTCTTGAGATGCCACTTAACTTCTTTCCATTTTTATACATCTCACTTATAAACTAAAATTAACAAGCTATGTTTTTACTATCCTCTCAGGGAAACTGTTAGGGATTAATGAATTAAGAAATGAAACCTTTATTTGAAATTTGATAGGGAAGGGGGGAAAACCAAGACGGGTGGGGGGTGTGTGTGGGGGGGAAATGGGCACCAAGACATGTGAAAGGGTATCAATGTACGTGAATTAATGCACCTTCTATCTGGCAAATATCATGTAACCCTTTTACTAATTACAATAAAAAATGCAAAAAAAAAAAAAAAAAGAAATGAAACCTTGCTCTGGAAGTCTTGGATGTCAAGAGTCATACAAACTAGGTTGTGCTAGGCTGAAAGAAAAATTACATTGTGCTAATGCTAATTGTGGGCCCTGCTTTCTTTAAAGAAGCACAAACATACTCTAAGTTTGCCAGATCAGAAGTTGATCTTTGTCATTTTGGGTCCCCCCCTCACTCCCACACTGAAGCTTGAGCTCAGACCTCAAGCTTGCTCAGCTGACTTGCTCAGCTGGCACTCTAAACACTTGATCTATACCTTCATTCTCTACAAGCTGATACCTTCAGGCAACTGACATTTTTTTAAACTTCATTCAACTTGACATCATCTTATGGAGAATTCTCCATTCCCAGTGCGGGTGCATTCTGAAGATGAGGATGCCCAAGTCCAGTGGAGCCAGTTCTCTTCTGACAATCCATGCTACCAGCCAGAGCCAGAAGTGGACTCACACCCCTCAGCAGAGCATGTGCTCTAGCACCATAATGTGCAGACCCCCCTCTCCAAATATTTGCTTGGGGGGGTGGTGAAGGAAACAAATACCACAAATTTAGTCACCCATTCTTTTATTTATTTAAATGCATTCACCTCCTTAATTCCAAGACACAGAAACAATAGGCAATGAGGTCAGTCAGAAGCTGTACCTATATCCAACATGGTTAGATATGCTATTCATGATTAGATCATGACCCTGAAACAGTGGGAAATGCAAGTGACAAACACATTATGAGGCCCACTGGGTAGTGCAACTAGAGAAATTAATTAAGCAGAGAACTGGAAAGAAACAAGCTCTAAAGCAATCCTGGTCTTCCTATGATTCTGGTATTAAGTATACCATCTCCTCACTCTACCTGAATTATTATTTAGCACCTTAATACTGGTGATATTAACTCTTGAGATACTATTTATGACAAAAATAGACTTCAGTTTACTGGAGGAATGTAATTCTATACAAGAGACAGATTAGAACCAGGAAAAATGAAGGGTGTGGAGTTGGTACACAAGATACCTTTTTGTCTAAAAATATACCCATGGTCGCTCTCAATCGTGCAACATGCTTTGCTGCTAACATGTCATCTATGCTCCCGGTTCTTAAAACCAAAGTGTACATCCACCTCCTATGGAATACTTGTTCAAGCTCAGAATTGTGGGACCCCTTCCCAGAGCTTCCTGCTCAGAACATTGGAGATGACATCTAAGCTTCTGCCTTCCTATCAAACTCCAAGGGGATGCTGCCATTCCTGCCTGCTGTCCTGCTGTGAGAACAATGACTATACAGGAATGTATCTGTGGGGCAACACTTAGGAGGACTCAGTAAAAGGCATTGTATTAATAAACTGGCATGTAGAATTGAAAAGAATATATATGTACCCATTGTTTAAACAGTGGTATTTGCATTCATGAGATCTTATTTACATGTAATTTTCAGAAACTTATCTTGCTTAAAGCAAAATGTAGCACTGACCATCACAACACAATTACCTAGGTAATGCTCAGCTAGTAAATATTAATTATGTGTAAAAACAGCCAGTATCTCCATTGCATTCTTCCCAAGGGCCATCTGCTCCCTAATAAACTCACACTTTTTGAGACTGCAACTCTGTAGGTAGCCAAGATTGTCATACAACTCATACTATTTGTTTGTGCCAAACTCGTCTTTCTCCTGCCTCAGCCTTCAAAATACTAGGATTACAGGTCTGTGCCACATTGCCACCTGGAATTCACACTGTAGTTAGAAATTTACTTGGGCTAAGTCAGAGACAAAGGTTCTATTCTCTGTGTCTCTCCTCTGTTCTATAGAGGAAGCAGCAGCGCAGCACAATGTTCTGGTTGGCTTCTATAGCCAACAATGCAGGGGAGGATCAAGGAGCAGGAGCTGGCCCAACAATGCACAGGAATGGGAAGAGGATGTGGGAGGGGGAGGGGAGAGGGAGGGGGAGGGGGAGAGGGAGGCACCTGCAAACAGTAAGGGGAGTACAAGTAGATGATGGGCCAACTTGAGGCTCTCCATCCTGAGCACCAAGTTCCAGATCTACTTCTGACTTACTCTGACCTTGAACAAATCTCCTGGGCTCTTTCTCTCCACCCTTGTGTAGCTCCAAGATGTTAACAATAGTTATGCCACAGTCAAGTTTCTTACAGGAACCAAGAGAAATACCAGTTTATGCTTTTGATAAAGTGAAAAACTAAGCCATCTATCGTCTGTACACATACACACTGAAACACACACACACACCTCATTAATGGGGTTTTCACAAGTTTTGTAATTTGCCAAAAACTGGCTCTTAATTGATGCAATACACACCTTTTAGGATGTGGTTTTTCTCTGTGTGTGAGGAAAGGGGCAGGGAGGGGAAGATATAGGTACTAGTCGTAGGTTTTAAACTCAGGATTTTGAGCTCTCCCTTGGCTTTTTCCGCTCAAGGCTGGAGTTCTGCCACTTGAACAACACACCTCCACATCTGATTTTTTTGGTTATTAATTGAAGATAATCTCTCAGATTCCCTGGGCTGGGGTCAAACCACAATCTTTTTATCTCAGCCTCCTAAATAGCTAGGATCACAGGCATAAGGCACTGTGACCAGCTCCCATTTTTTTTTGTCTTTAATTTATTCCACTAATATGCCTTATTCCAAACGCAAGCATGGTACCACTGAGCTACATCCCCAACCCCACATTTATACTTTTAATCTCCCCAGTGTCTTGGCTTGCTGGTTACTCTTCTCTCGGGCACTATCCAATACACAGTATCTCTTTGTGATAAAGTGACAGGCTAAATTCAATGCCTTGTTGTTAAGTCAGACACCGAGAGAGATCCCAGCCTCCCTGCTCTGACACTGATACTTCAGTACATGCAGCCTTGAGCGAAAATGATACTGGCTACCAAACAGTAAGGACTCACTCACTGTCTGCTTTCCACTTCTATCCCAGCTCAATTTCAGAACTGCAGTTTGAAATTAATAGGCTCCAAATTTTATCCCATTTAATTTGCAATATATTCAATAGTCCTTGTTCTACCTATTTTTTGGAAGTGTATCATATCAGTTCTCTTTTCAAGCCCACATAAGAGTCTAGGTGTTTCTACGTCTTGTATATTTTTACCCAGTATGCTAATAACTCAGGAAATGTATGCTCATATTACCCAAGAGTTCCAGTAGGAGCCATTGAAATTCAAGACTAAATCTAAGCTTGGTCACTTACTAGCCATGTAATCCTGAACAAATAATTTGCCTCTCTGAGTTCCCTCCTCTGGTGGCATGCAGATGTTAAGAAGTTGTCAGAAATGGAAGATCTGGATATACCTGCTACCAGTAAAAGTTAAACAAAGGTGTGTGTGTATGTGTGTAAGGGATCATGGTTCAAAGCCATCCTAAGCAAAAAGATGCCATGTCAGGGCTGGGAGTTTGGCCTAGTAGTAGAGTGCTTGCCTAGCATGCACAAAGACCCAGGTTCAGTTCCGTGATACCACATAAATAGAAAAAAGCAGAAATGGTGCTGTGGCTCAAGTGGTAGAGCTCTAGCCTTGAGAGAATCCAAGACAGTGCTTAGGCCCTGAGCCCAAGCCCAGGACTGGCCAAAAAAAAAAAAAAAAGACTCCCTGTCAACAAACAAGGAAGAAACAAAGCAGCTAGAAACAAATTTCAGCTAGTCTGATGCCAATCTTGTGAGGGGAAAAGCAAATTAACTCTGAAAAATAACTAAAGAAGAAAAAAGTTCGATAGAGCACTTGCCTAGCTAGTCAGTGGCCCTATGTTCAAGTCCCAGTACTGCAAATAAATCTACAGGTAAAATTGTGAGGGGAGAGGGAGAAAGAGCATTGCACCATTCTGTACAGTTCATTGGTTTTCAGCTCTTCATTTGGCTCTGGTAGGAGGGGACAATTCATCTCTTTCTTTCTAGTGGTCCTCTTAAAACTAAGTAAGCGCTACAGTATATAAAAACCTCATCATTTAACTCTACTTATCAGCCACCCCCCCCAAAAAAAAAAACATTACCTAACTAAGAAGGAATCCTGCTATGGTTTGGGTTTTAAGGCTTGCAAGCTTCATCCGCAGTGTGACAATGTTAAGAGCTAGTGCACCTGTGACAGGTGAGGTGGGGAAGGTGATTAAGGTCACGGGAGCTCTGCCCTTGGCACTAATGCAGTTCTCGTGGGACACTGGTAAGTTGCTACAGCAGAGCAAGATTGGCCCCTCTTCCCTCCTTTCTCCAACTTCCTGTCTCATGGCCACCTTCCTCCCTCCTGTACATGTTCCCAGCATGACACCATCAGCCAGGAGGTCCTCTACAGAAACATATGCGGTTTGACCTCTCAGTCTGTCAAACTATGAATCTAATAAACCTCCTTTCTTTATAAAATAACCAGCTTCTGGTATCATATTAGAATGGAAAACAGACTAAGACCTGTATTCAATGTATGTTCCCTTGACAGAACACCCAACAACATACTCTCAAACATGAACACTCAACCTTCCATTCCTGGGGGGCTCTGGGTAACTATCTGCCTAACTTCATTCCTTTTTCTGGAGGCGTGGTTAGTAATGTGGTTTCAACTCAGGACTTCAAGCTTGCTAGGATGGTGATCTACTGCTTGAGCCATGCATCCATTCCTTTTAGTTTTGATTATTTCAAAGGCAGGATCTCACTTTGTGCCCAGGCCATTTCCACCACCGCTAGGTTGACAGGCATGTGCCACTGTGCACGGTGTTTGCTGTTGAGGTGGGATCTTAGCAACTTTTTTTTTTTCCCCAGACTGGTCTCAAACTGCAATCCTCTCAAGTAGCTAGGATTACAGGCATGAGTCACTGGCACTCAGCTCCAATTTTATTCTTAGAAAGTCAAGTGCAGCCAGGCACAGTGGCTCATGCCTGTGACCCTAGCTACTCAGGAGGCTGAGATTTGAGGATCAAGGTTCAAAGCTAGCGTGGGCACCAAAGGACCTGAGACTCTTATCTTCAATTAACCTCTAGAAAACCCTTGGCTCAAGGGTAGGGTGGTAGCCTTGAGCTGAAGAGCTCCAGGACAGTGTCCAAGCTGAGTTCAAGCCGCATGACCCACAAAAAAGAAAGAAAGAAAGAAAGAAAGAAAGAAAGAAAGAAAGAAAGAAAGAAAGAAAGAAAGAAACAAACAAACAAACAAACAAGAATAAGAAAGTCAAGTGAATAGCCTCATACTGAAGAGCTCCAGAATAGCTCCCAGGCCCAGAGTTCAAGTCCCATGACCAAAACAAAAATAAAGTCAAGGGCACTTATTGAAATCTGTTGGTCTAAATAAATTCCAAAACAGATGTATTATCCAGCCATGTTCACCTACTTGTATTGCCTCTCAGATATTAATGAAAAGTTATTTTGATGATTAAATCTTACCTAGTACAAATTTGTGAACACCTAAACATACATTATATAAAGTTGATTCAAAAAAATGTCTTGTGATTTTCAAGTATAACAAATTGTTGGATGAAGAATAGTTCATTTTGATCGTTTACTGTACTGACCCTCAGGAATCTCAAAAGCATGATTTTTCAATAGTTCCCACATGTAAATTTCCAGCACCATTAATCTAAGAACTATAATCTTGGAAGCACTTCTTGAGGAAAAAAACTCAAGATTATTTCATATTTTTAAAAAAAAACCCTTTAATACAACCTTTTCTTGAATTAGTCGATTTTATTCATATGAATATTTCTGTGCCTGCTCTCATTTGCAATTAGAGGAGGTCTCCCTACTCAATTTTTAAATGTGTTCTTGAAACCAGGCAATCAGGCAAAGTATTTAAGAACAGATTAGTGTCTAAACCATAGAAGTGATTTTTAGAGTTTTTAACTATCTCATCATGTCCCACCACAACATCATCAATAATCAACATCTTTATAGCCATCACAAGTAAATGAAGCAACATTTGAACAATTCCACATTGCAATAAATTCTCATCAGGATAGCTGATGTTTAGAAATCTTCCATTTGGTTTCCATTAACCACATAACCTTTTCTCTTTGTACAGAACTGGAACTCTATTTACCACTCAGGCTAGAATAAAATTATGTGCAGTCTTCTGGCTATATAATTAGCATTCAAGAACTAATGTTTCTAACAAGTATATCATTAAAAATCATTTGTGCATTATCTACTCATACAGTTTGCATTTAACACTTTCTATAAGCAAGTTATATGCACTCCTACCACATTTAAATAAAAAACACAATTACAGTCTCTTCAGGTACATAATATATAGCAAAGAAAAATGCTGATCTTTTACCTAATCCTATACCTTAGGAGTTGCTTCAAAACCTTTGCAAAATGAGGCAAGGTAAAGGCACACAAGTAAATATGAACAGAATGATTAATAGCAGCCTCTTGTTTGCGTATGCAATGTTTCCACAGACCACAGAAGCTGAAATCATTTACCAGAGAAATAACCTTCAAAGTGATGACACAAAACAGTAGACAGGTTTCAGAATATGGAGCTTGACTACCCCAGGGTTGAACCTCTGTCCACTGTTTTAAATTATGTGGGATTCTCAAACTTACTACATTCTTATTTACTAATAAGAGCTCTCTTTGAAGTCTCATGAAGAGAAATTATCCATGTGTTAAGACTCCATCTGAACTAATGGCTGGGCACAGCAGGACAAACCTGTAATCTCAGTTACAGTGGAAACACGTGACTATGTGCACTGGTGCATGCCTATTACCCCAACAATACAATGAAACTTAGTAGGAGGATCATGGATCAGGCATAAAGCAAGACTCTATTTAGAAAGTGAAAATAATGCAAAAGTGGGACTAGAGATGAGGTTCTAGTGTTAAAGCACCAGCCTTGCAAGCACAAAATCCTGAGTTCAATCCTCATTGTCACAAAAAAAGGAAAATAAAAGTAGCTAAAAATATTCAATAGTTGCATATACGAACCAATGGTCAGACTCAATCCAGCTAGTTAATATTCTAACCATGGGTCTCAGTATCTATTCTATGAGCCCTGAAGCTATTTCTCTGTGCCATACTTCAAGCTGAACAACTGAAAAAAATAATCAGGCTATACACCCTATGTAGCATTCATATATAAATTCATCATCATGTTAGCAAGACAGTCATTCATAACCCAAACTTGTCACTCAAAAGTTGGTTTAGCTGGGTGTTAGTGGCTCACGCCTGTAATCTTAGTTACACAGGAAGCTGAGATCTGAGGACTGTGGTTCAAAGTCAGCCTAGACCAGGAAAGTCTTATCTCAAATTAATCACTAAAAAGCTGGAAATGGAGCTGTAGCTCAGTTGGAAGCGCTCTATCTTTTCTTTGAACATAAAAGCTCAAGGACAGCGCCCAGTTCAAGCCCGAAGACTACTGTGCGCGTACACACACCCGCACATACACAATTTGGTTTAAACAGCTATAGTTAAATGAGTAGACACATTAAGTTCATTCAGTGATGTCAAAAAATGCAAAAAAAAACTCTTGAGGGGAAAAGATATGCTTAATCCACTAAATGTGGATTGTTCAGCATTTATATTTATATATATATATATATGTATAATAAAATTACTTTGAAGAGAGCCATGACCTCTGATTTTCTGACTGAATCCATGAACCACACACTTGGCCAGGTATTAAAATAAAAATAACTACACATGTAAGATTTGTGTCTTTACAGAAAGGCTCTGATTGATTACATAATTCCCAGACAAAACATTAAAAACATTAAAGGATTACAAGTGGTATAAGAATACTGCTTCCTCCACAAGGTTGAATTTGTTATCAAAACAGTGAACTTCACAATCCCCACGGTTGGGTTATAATTAAGACATTAAACTCCTCCATAATTCAAGAACCAAAGTCTTTTTCTTCCATTACCTGTTTTCTTCTAAATATATAAACTTTGCTAGGAAGATGCCACCTCTATCGATAATAAAGACTTTAGTATTTGTTGGTTTTATCCCCTCCATATTTTTTTGCTTTATTTTTTTTATTGTAATTAGTAAAAGTGTTACCTGATATTTGCCAGATAGAAGGTGCATTAATTCACATACATTGATACCCTTTCACATGTCTTGGTACCCGTTTCCCTCCCCCCCCACACCCCCCTCCCTATTTATCCTCCATTATCCAAGTAGTGATTAATATTAACAATTGGGGGAAGGAAATTGGGACAAAAACATGACAAGGGGTATCAATATGTGAGAAGTGATGTATAGAGGGGTGACAGTTACATTCACCAGGTAGTAAGTACATTAATTACCCTGACAATAAAAAAATGAAATAATTTTTTTGCCAGTCCTGGGCTTGAACTCAGGCCTGAACACTCTCTTTGGGCTTTCTCAAGGCTAGAATTCTACCAGTTGAGCCTCAGCAACACTTCTGGCTTTTTTTTTTCTTTTCTAGTATGTGGTACCGAGGAACCGAACCCAGGTCTTCATGCATGCTAAGCAGGCACTCTACCACTAGGCTGAACTCCTGGCCTCTGTAATAGAATTTTTTGAAAAAGAAATTTTAAAGTACATTTCCAGTGCATTCTGGTAAATACTTTGGTTTTGATATTCATATTTTTCCTTCCTTTAAGGAAAGTATTCAAGCTTACTCTTCAATAAGAGTAACATGCTAATAAGAGGACATGCAAATTTTATTATCAGGACTACTAGAATCTGCAAACCTGGCAAAAAGAGTTCATAGGCATGCATAAAATACATTTAGGTTCCAGAATCTCTGGCCACCATGCCATTTAAATATAGACTAATCCAAGTAAATACAAAATGCATAAAAATATGGTAGTTGCACCTGGAATGCAATTATAAATCTTTGTTTCACATCCAGATGTAACTAAATAACTCCGCATAGGCCAGAAGACCACAATGACAGTACAAGTATTTTATCATCTGCTCTGTCATCTAATGGCGTGAATTACAAAAATGGTGCAGAGTGATTAATTGGCAAGGACAGTCTAATTGTCATTTTACTTTTTATTAATTTTACTTTTTGTTATTAGTTTTTTTTATGTTTGGAGTTCACATTGGGAGAGAACAAAAAAAAGGAAGAGTTATAGTGGGAGAGATAGACGAACATCATCTGAAGGAATATGTACTGTATGAATCCCACCAGCCCCAAGGGATATGTGAGAATGATCTAGCTCGAGGTTTCACAAGCCACTAAGCATGACAGACAGACCGACAGACAGACAGACAGACAGACAGAGAAGAACAACTGCCAGAGACTCGGGAGTCAGAGTGAACATCTCCGGCCGATGCCCCTTCCCCTTGGGCTCTGGGTCCCGTCTACTTGCTGTGCACCTGTTTTCCTACCGGGAGACCCAGCTCCGCTTGCCCAACGCTTCGGCCGTGGGCTTGGCTGGGCAAATGCCCGCACTCCTCAGGCAAGAAGCCCCTCACGGAGGATGCCGGGCAACCCCCCATTTCAGTTAGTCGGTCTCGTCTGGTGGGTTTGTGTTCTTTTGTCATCGGAGTCGTGGAGAAAGCCCTTGCCACACACCCCATTCCCGATGTTGGGTCTGAAAACTCACAGGGCAGATTTCATATATATATACATATATACATATACATACATACACATATACCACATACACATATACACACATACACACATACATGTGTATATACATACACACACACATATATATATATATATTATATATATTAAGCTTAGGGTCTAGGAACCGAGGCTGGGACATGAGGGAGGGAAGGAGGGAGGGATGGCGGCGGGGGAGGGAGCGGAGGGCAGAGACTTCTAGAAAGAGCCGGGTCAGTTGGGAGGAGGAGGCTGGCATGACATGGCATCTGGACCACACCAGCCCCAGCGGACACATCCATCTTTTCTCCTCGCTCCCCCCCCACGCCCCCTTGCCAGGGAGAAGGTGATAAAGCTTCGCCACCACCACAATGATCTCTTTCTCCCCGCACCCCGCCTCCCTCCGCGGGAGGCCCAGAGGCACTGCGCCCCCCTCCACGGTACGACCATAGAGGGCGGAGGGCGGAGGGGGGAGGAGCCGTGGACATAGGGGGGGTCGGGAGGGGGGATGATGGGGAGGGGTGGATGATGGGGAGGGGGAACAGGGGTGAGGGGGGACAGTAGGGAGGGGAAACGATGGGGAGGGGATGGGGAGGGGAGGACGATGGGGAGGGGGGACGGTGGGGAGGGGGCGATGATGGGGGGCTGATGGGGAGGGGAGGTTGATGGGGCGGGAGGGAGGATGATGGGGAGGGGAGGATGATGGGGAGGGGGGACGATGGGGAGGGGGTGGCGTCCACGGCTCAGCCTCACCGAAAGCCTCCTTCGGGAGGTGACGGGAGAGGAAGGAGGATGTGGGACTGAGGCGGGGTGCGGGGTGGACCGCGACGGGGACTGGAAAGCACCCCGTGGACACACGGCTTCCAGGCTGCCTGGTGCCGGCCAGGGGAAGTCAGTGGATCCCGGGGCGGACCCCGACACCACCCCCCCACCCCCCCTCCACACTCCCCGCAGCCGGAGGGCGGGGAGGAAATGGCTTTGTACGGCAGGATGAAAGGCAGACGACTGGGGGGCGGTGGGGGGTGTCACCAGACTGGGGAGCCGGGAACCCGAGCTGAGAAGACCCGCCGGCCCCGGGCACGCCGCCGCTCGTCACTCCCCCCTGCCCTTCCCTACTCTGCGCCCCTCCCACTCCCCCCACAGCTCCCCATCCCACACCAACGGCCTGGGGCAGGTCCCCCCCCCCCCGGCCGGGCGGCCGCGGGGTTGCGCCCCCACCTGCGCCCCGGCGCGCTCACCTGCCCACGAAGTTCTCGAGCACCGAGCTCTTGCCGGCGCTCTGGCCGCCCACCACGGCGATCTGCGGCAGCTCCAGCAGGCAGCTCTGCCCCAGCGCCGAGAAGGCGTCCTGCAGACGGTTCACCAGAGGGATCAGCTCCTCCATCTCCCGGTTCCCCATCTCTCCGTGCCGACGGCGGCCCCTCACCGATCCCCGCCCCGGTTCACGCCTCTGTGACCTGGCCGGGAGCTGCGGCCGCGCTGCCCGCCTGCACTGAGGTTGCTGCGCGCCTAGCTCGGTCCCCGGTCCTCCGCAGACGACGGAGAGGTCCAGCCGCCTGGCCGCTGGGCTCCTGACAGCTAACGGCCCGCAGCGCGCCTGCGCTCCGAGATAGCCACGCCCGCCTCCGGTGGCCACGCCCATCGCCCCGCCCTCCGCGGTGGGCACGCCCTCCGCCCCGCCCCGCCCCTCAGCGGCTCCGCCCCAGTGTTCCAGCTCCTGTGCCCGAGCACTGCGCGCACGCACTGCCTCCCAGCTGCAGCCAGATGCCACCGCCTCTGTGCCTTCAGCCGCCTAGGCTGAGGGGCAAACCATCCCTACACTTGGTCAAGGAATGGGTCCCAGTGGACAGTGTTGGTTCCTTTCCGAATAGCGACCGTGACCACGCCCAGTGGAAAGCAACTGCCCCAGCCAACACCTCTCCACCAGACCACCATCACCACCAATGCACACTTCTCAAGGTGTATTCACCATTTTCCACTCCAGAACCCAAGGGACCAAGGTGGGTTCCTGTCCCGAGGAGAAGGGGCGCAGCAGAAACCCTGAGCAACCCTTACCTCACTCCTAGTGTTTCCTGACTTGCCCATCCCAGCCTTGTATAAGAAAATCCATGATCCCCACGGGTTTTCCCAGCCCCCACATACCACCATCTTGTTTCATCTATCACTTCATTCTGACCTTTGAAACGATGTCATTGTCCACCCTATCTCCTGAAGAGGGTAAGATGGAGTGTTCAGTCTAGCCATAACCATGTATTCTACACCAGTTAGATCCAGCGATAGAGAAACAAGATTAATGTCCGTGAGCTTCCTTAGACCCTCTTTCCTCTGCTTCCCAAATGTTACTATTTATTACCACTTGATGCTATAGATAGCAAGATAGCAAATGTTCCTGTCTCATGCTTCAGTCTACCCAGACTTTCCTATGCTTTAATTCAGCATAAAGACTAAAGACTAAAGAAGTTGAAAGTATATATCGTGTCCTCACCCTGTCTTAGTTGGTACCTCACCAGCATTCTGTCTGTACCTTACTACTTGATTGTTCCAAGAGTACCTTACACTCAGACTTAGTCCAAACCAGTCTCCTCTTTTCCAGTCTCAGTGTTTGTTATAACTTGCCCTCTAGCTCTAAAAAGAAAAACAGATGCATAAACTGTTCACAATAACCAAAAAAAAAAATCCATCAATCCAAATGGCCATCACTTATGTGCTGAGTGAATAAGCTCATATGGTAAGTTAGCATGGTGAAGTGTTCTCTGGAACAGACAAGAATGGACGCCTGATGTAGCACCAATGCATTTAGATCCCAGATAACATGTAGAATGAAAACAATCAGAAACCCTATTGTTTAACTTTATACAGGGAAAGCTATTCTACCATGGGAAAAATCAGGAATTGTTTTGCCTTTGAAGGATGAAGATGGACTGCAGAAAACTAATGAAAGATCTGGAACCAGTTCTGGGATGGAATGAAAAATTACACAAAATAGATGATAGATATACACAATCTAGATACTGGTTGGGATATGGACATAACACTTATCAAATATTGTGAAACTGTAGCATTTAAGTTCTATGCATTTTCCAACTTGCTGGGAGAGAAGACAACCCGCATTATCTCCTCTGAACAGGATGCCTAACTGGAACACATACACAGGACTCCTGTTCCGGGCCTCCTTCTGCCTAGGCAGGTGCTTTCTACCCCGATGCTCTCTACCCCGATGCTCTCTCTGTGCGTTCCTTCTCCCATGCTCCCACTCCATCCACCAGAAAGTTGCAGCCAAAGCCTTCATGGATACAGAGGGCATAAAAGAAAATGGGTCTCTGGCCACAGCTGTGTGCACCAGAATGCGCCACTGACTCAAGCTGTTATTAATCAAAGCCCTTTCCCAGGAAATGTGGAATTGAACATGAGATTGGTCATTATCTGATGGCTAGACTACAGATGAGGAGTGAAATTCACAACTAGGGTAACATTTTCATCAAATAGGGATGCAAAATGATGCTGGTCTTCACAAAAGGACAAATAAAAAAAGGCAGAAATACAGGCTAGCAGACAAACCCTAATGGTACTTGTGTTCTCATTCCAGTTCATTTCCGATGCCCAGCTACAATCCCTTGAGTACCAGGTGTCTTTCAACTGCACAAAAATTATCTTCACCTAACAATTCAATTTGTCTTTTATTTACAAAGACTATTTTGTGGGTCGGGAGTTTGGCCTAGTGGTAGAGTGCTTGCTTAGCATGCACGAAGCCCCGGGTTCGATTCCTCAGTACCACATACATAGAAAAAAAGCCAGAAGTGGTGCTGAAGCTCAAGTGGTAGAGTTCTAGCCTTGAGAAAATCCAAGGACAGTGCTCAGGCCCTGAGCTTAAGCCCAGGACTGGCCAAAAGAGAGGGGGGGGAGGGAGAGAGAGACTATTTTATATTCATCCTAGATTATACACCGCAGGATACTAGTGCCTGTAATCCTAGCTACTCAGAAGGCTGACATTTGAGAATCACAGTTCTAAGCCATTCCAGGCAGTTAAGTCTGAGACTTTCTCACTTTTTCTGGTAAGAAAACCTGAAGTGGAGCTATGGCACAAAGTGTTAGAGCACTAGTCTTGGAGCAAAAATAAAGCTCAGGGACAATACCTAGATCTTAGTTCAGGCCCAATAACCGACAAAAAAAATTGTATAATTTATATAATATACCGTATATTATATAATTTTGGTGTGTATATTATATAATATATAGTATATATAATATACATCTTCTAGTATGCTCCCAGTCTCCAGAAAAGGCCTATCCAATCTAATCCACAATCTAGAAGCCATCCTAACTCTTCTTCTCTCCCCCTCATGCATATGCCAATTTAGTCACCCAATGATGTCCATTCTATATCTCTAGGAATCATTTGCATTCCATTCTTGATGTCATTGTTTCAGTCATGCCTGACACTGTCAGTCATCTTCCTCTATACTTCTCATTTATATGTACCCTAATTAGGTTTCATCATTGCACTGGGTACATTATATTAAATCACTAATTTGTATGTCACTGCTTCTCACTAATTTGATACGCAGGATAATAACTACAGAAAGAGACCCACTTTTAAGCCCTGGAACCTGTGCTGCCTGAAGTAATAAACAGAATTCTGTAGGTATAAGTCATACATTTTTATTTACAGAAACTTCAAAGTTGGTTTGAAAATATTTTTGTAAGATCTTGTGCTTAGTATTGCTTTTTTGAGGTCATAAGAGATTGCCTGGTTTAAAAAAGTCAAGTACAATGGGATGGAAATTTTCTTCTAGTTTATCCCTTAGTCCCAGTCTAACAGGATCCATGTGAAATCCTTCAATTTGAGAATCCCTTCTAGCTGTGTCTTATGACTTTGGAAGAACAGTCATGGAGATACAGTTTTTCTGGCTTTGGAGATGGAGAAATGGGGTCATAAACCCAGAAATTCAAGCAACCTCTAGAAATGGGAAGAGGCAAAACAAATACATTCTCTTAGACTATGACATAGAGCCTCCAAAACATCCCTGCCAACACTTCAATTTCAGCCCACTGACTGACTTCAGACCTCAGTTCCTTGGAATAACCCTGACACTGCAGAATAATGAGCTCGTGTTATTTTAAAGCAGTAGGTTTGTGGTAACTGACTACATGGGTACAAACCATCCTGGTTGACTTTCAGTACCTAGTCCAGTGCTTGGCATCTGAGAAAACCAGTTTGCTCAACACATATAATTATATTACCTAATAAACTTCCCAGTTTCCAGAACTATGAAAAGTAAGTATTTATTCTTTTAGTAACTCACTGCATGGTATTTTGTTATAGTAGCGTCACTTATGGTGCATGGTTTACTTAAAGGAATGTTAAGACAGAAATCAGGATTAAAGTAACAATTCTGTCTGAGGAGGTTCAGAGAGGTTCAGAGAAGAGATGGGCTTTAATGTGTATGCCTTGGACTTATTTTACATGCTATGCCGAACAAAAAAACTGGGAGTACTTGCTCTAGCCAAACTATTTTGCATCCTAATTTACAGGACAATGATACTGTGCATTAGACAGAAAGTATATAACCACTATTTAAAATTTGTGCTATTAAAGCAATGCACATAATCTCTGTTCCTGAGGACTAAATTCAGAGGGGTCGTAGTCAAACCCAAGAAACCATCCTGAGCTACTCTGCCCACTCCCTCCCTTCTTTGCTTCCCAAGGTAGAATCCATGCTGTCAAAACAGAACCAAGAGAAATCTCACACACTCTGTAACAGTCAAGTCCTTCCTAAATGTAAACTTTTTCTCATAGATTAATCTAAATAAAACAAGTAGCAAGGGGGAGAATGGGAATGGTAAAGTAGTGGAAAGTTTGTGCCAAGTAATTTCTGTGTTTTATTGTTTCTTATTGGAGATCAAACCCAGGGCCTTACACATGCTGGCAAAGCATTTATTCTACCACTGAGCTACAACCCCAGCCTCTTCTTTCCCCTTCTCCTCCTTCCTCCTTTCCTCTTCTTCCCTCCCCTTCCCCCTTTCTCACTCTTCTTCCTTCCTTCTTTTCCCCTTCCTCACTTTTAATACACCTTCCACCTTTAAGGTACATGCTGAAGTGGCAAGTCTGATCAGCCACCCAGCTTATTGACAGTAACATTCACCTTCAGCCGCTTCAGCACCAGAAACCCCATGCTAGCCCTGCTTTGACTCACAGGATTTCCATGCCACCTCCCTACCAAATAGGAGGTTGCTAAAGGTCACAGCCTTCTTCAGGTCTGGCTCAATATTTAAGTAGTAAGAACTTTTAATAATAATATATATGTATCAAAATACTTACAGGTAATTGAGTACTTTCCTCAGGGCTATTTTGAAAAGAGACAAACAATTAAATAATGCCACCGTTTCACACTATACAAGAGGAATTTCTCCTTTGAAATTAATGAGTGGGACTGGAACTATGGCCTAGTGGTCGAGTGTTTGCCTAGTATGCATGAAGCCCTGGGATTTATTCTTCGGTACTATGTACACAGAAAAAAACCAAAAGTGGTTCGTGGCTTATGTGGAAGAATGTTAGCCTTAAGAAAGCTCAAGGACAGTGCCTAGGCTCTGAGTTCAAGCCCCTGGATTGGCAAAAAAAGAAATTAATATACTCTATTATAAAATAACCACGTTAGCAACATACAGTCACACTTCCTCTTACAAAGGAATACTACACATCTTGATCCATCCTATACCATTCAGAGGGCTTAACACCAAATTACCTACTTCTAAAAATAAATATAAATATACACATATATATGTGTATATACACACAAATGTATGTAGTATGTAGACATAGTTTAATGCACTAAAAGAAAGCTCTTGAACTTTTGAAAAAAATTACATGAACTTGAATGCCTGAATTTAGGAATTCATGGCTCTACAAACCCAATCATACTACTGAACATCATCTATTTCCCTACTGAGTTCAGTGCTCAATAAAATTTCATGAACCAGATTTTTAAGCATTTGTCATGTTATTCATTGTAGCACTCGGTAAGTAATATTACTATAGATTATTATAAATATTACTATAAATGAAAGATCAATTCAGATCTTTCCATTCTTCCCCTAGAGCTTTTCTCTTGGACAGATTTAAGGTCTTACTGAAAATCAACCTGTCTGCAGACTTATTTTGTGATCTATTAAACTCAACCAATGTCTATAAAAATAAGTAGACTTCTAAAATTTGCAGCCATTTGGCTGGGAATTTGGCCTAGTGGTAGAGTGTTTGCCTAGCAAGCATGAAGACCTGGATTAGCTTCCTCGGTACCAGATACATAGAAAAAAGTCAGAAACGGTGCTGCAGCTCAAGTAGTAGAGTTCTAGCCTTGAGAAAACTCAAGGACAGTGCTCAGGCCCTGAGCTCAAGCCCAGGACAAAAAAAAGAAAAATTTCAGCCATTATTGTTGATGCTAACATCTCCCAGAGCTTCTCTCCTTCAGATCACAGGTACAGTGAGGGAGTAGGGTCTCCCAATCTTATCATCCAAGATCTTCATCAGCTACCAAGTGGGGGGGGGGACCAACTGTGGAAGAACCCCTCCAGGTCTCCTATTCCAAATACTTCCTTCCCTTTGAGATCTGACAGATTGGACCTCATCAGTGGTTCAGTCCACGCCTGGCTGAGCTGACATACATGCAAGAGTACGAAATGGGGCCGGGAGTTTGGCCTAGTGGTTAAAGTGCTTGCCTAGCATGCATGAAGACCCGGGTTCGATTCCTTGGTACCACATACATAGAAGAAAAAAAAAAGCTGGAAGTGGCGCTAAGGCTCAAGTGGTAGAGCTCTAGCCTTGAGAAAACCCAAGGACAGTGCTCAGGCCCTGAGCTCAAGCCCAGGACTGGAAAAAAAAAAAAAAAAAAAAAAAAAAGAGTACGAAATGGTGGATGGGCAAGTTTACAATGTTGAGAATGAGGGCTAGGATGACCTCTATGACTTGTGTCTGATTCAGCATCAATTTGTGCTTCTATCAAGTAGTATTGCTGTGTTCTCTTTAATAATAATCCATATCTACTGAAAGAAGTCAGTAATCACACTGGATTCCTTTTTAAAGGGAAAATACCCTAGAGCTTTTAAAAATCACATTTATTAAGTTTAGTCTACCTAATCATATGAGTTTACATATATGCATGCATGTATACATATGTGTATATGAATATATGCATTACATCATATATGTATATATGCTTGTACAACTATAAATTCCTAATGTGTTCTTTAAAATTCTTAGTAGTAAAGAGAAATGCCACGAACAAAAAAAAATTAAATGGAAGGCATAAAATACAGAGTATTATATCTATCAAGCAATGAAAGAAAAAAAACACAGTGTACAGGCCACTTAATGAAAGGAAATCTGTTTAGTTCATAGTTTAAAAGGTTTTGTTTTTGGTCCTAGACTAGAAGAGAATCTACTGCTTTGGAAAAGATGGTGGGACATCAATCATGGCAGGAACATCTCCTACAGGAATAGAGGGGTCAGGAGGAACCCGATTTCCTCCAAAGGTACAAAGGGGTCCGTGAACATTATCTCAGGTCTCTAAAGACTTCCATTATACCCTACCTCTTGGAGGTTTATACCACCTTCTAATCTACCGTTTTAGAATAAACGTTCCCATACATGAATCTTTCCAGGAGGACAGAGAGGATGGGACACAATCTTCATTCACATCGTAACACCCACACAGGCTCCCATGACAGAGTCCCCTTCAAGCCAACTAACATCTGCAGAATAGCAGTTACCTAAGCAGGACCTGGAAACCGCTCAAAGACCATTATGCTTTCTGTGAGCAAGTGTGTATACATCTCTGATGACCTGTTCATCTCTCTTTAAAAGTTTTTTCCCCTCTTTTTCAAGTCAGTTTTCAATGGTAGCTAGAAGAAGAGGGGTCCACCTAATCTACAGATCCAACTTTTCTCACAACCCAAAGTGTGCACACTACAAAATCCCCACTGTCAAGTCACTCATCCAATTGACACAGACTCTTCCAAGACTGTCCTTTCCCTACTTCAAAAGGACCCCAGACGAGGTCTAGATCCAAACAGTATTATCAGATAATTCTTATCCAGGGCTATCAGCTATAAGGATGGCTAGGTTTAATCCTTCCGTGTAGCTGAGATCCTTCCATATGTTTGCATCCTGTTTTGGCTCTATTTTAAAGAGAACTAGGTCATGCTAGCTGCCACGGGGGTGGAGGGAAGTCACCAGAAGAAGGGAGAAATATCTAACTCAGCCATCAATTATCAGTTTCTTCCACATAAAACCTTTATGATTCTCCTAAGATTGTCAAGGGTCTTGTCATAGAGTCTGGATCTTCTCTTCCCACTTTGTCCAAGAACTTTTCCACTATGCCCCCTGCTTATCACAGTCAATTCAAAATGAAATTTCCACTAGCCTCAACTTTCCTTCAAAGCCAACAGCAGAAATCTACTTCTCTGCTCAGAAAATTCTTCTGGAAGAATCTCAGCTGGCTTTAGTCATCTTTTATGCTTCCTGAACAACCAGATCTTAAAGTAGGATTGGTATATCTTAGGCTCCCTGCTGCTGCTTCTAAACCATTCTCTCTCACTTTCTCCTAAAGTTTTCCAACTTTTCATCTATTATCAGACTTTCCTTATCCCTGCCCCTGTCTGTCAACATCTACCAACTCTTGGCCATTCCCCACCATGTTTCGTTGACTGCACCTCACAACTCACTGTCAGTCTCTAACAAGCTTATTCCAACTCCATATTGAGGGTACTTTTATCATGGCGTTTATGATCTTTAGCCTCCTCTCCCCTATCTGAGCCAGTCCTCATAGTGACAATCTTTTTTACATATATTTTTATTGTAATTAATAGAAGGGTTACATTATATTTGCCAGATAGAAGGTACATTAAGTCACATACATTGATACCCTTTCTCATGTCTTGGTCCCCATTTCCCTCCCCCCCCACCTCATAGTGACAATCTTGCATCCCTCATCATTGCTGAAGTCTACATGACACATCACCCCAGATTCAAACACCTCACAGCACTTAATCTACTCATTCCAGCCCATCCCTTACAGTGCCTATCTGCATCATGCATTAATTCTATCATTTGCTTGCTGTCCTTAACCCTTTCGTGTCCTCAGTTCCCTCATCCTGACTAATTGCAATGATCTATCTTTGTCAAAAATCTGTCACATGTACCTGATCTGAGGATCAGAGCTTGAATCCAGCCTGGGCAGAAAAGTCTGTGAGACTCTGATCTCCAATAAACTACTCAGAAAAAGGCAGAAGTGGTACTGTGGCTCAAGTAATAGAGCACTAGCCTTGAACACAAAGAGGCTCAGAAGTAGTGCCCAGGTCTTGAGTTCAAACCCCAGTACCAGCAAAAAATAGATAAATAAGTAACCTAAAAGCAAAAGGGCTAAGGACATGTCTGGAGCAACAAAGCCTAGCACACACAAGGCCCTGAGTTCAAACTCCAGTAGCAGTACTAAAATAACTAGGAATTTTTTGGAAGTTATGAGTATTTCCCAACTTAGCAAGCTATTGATAAATTTCCATTCTCTGTCTCTAGTAATTTAGTTAAGAATAAAATGGTTTAACTTGAACTGAACTTGTAACTCCAGTACTTTGGAGAAGAAGGCGTGAGGATTTTGAGTCTAAGGCCAGCCTAAGCAATATAGTGAGTTCAAGATCAGTCTGTGCTACAAAGTAAGACCCTATTTCAAAAAAAAATGGTTTCACTTGCTGCATATTAAGTAGGCTACTTACATAACAAACAAATGCACAATAGCATAAAAGCAATAGAAATTGGTTTTTTGTTTGCTAACATAGCAACAGTACAGGTATACAGGTAAAATGAGCTTCTTTAAATGGATCTCCCATGCAGTCAAGTCTCCCAGATACATTGCTATCCTCAACAGGCAGCTTTCTTTGTCACTTTGCAAGTTCTACCCATTCAGATAACCAAAAGAAAGACAGCATAAGGAGGAATGTACACGGAAGGTTTTCATGGGCCTATTACTCCACATACATTCCACTAATGCAACTAGTTATGTGACCACATCCATCTGTAAGGGATACTGGGTAGTGTAGTCTAGCCAAGTAGCCAGTAAAGAGTTGTCAAAAACTAGAAAAAAATATAAAACAAAGATACCTTGTATCTCTCTGGCAATCTTGCTAGAGAGAACATTTCTATTGATTATACAATGCTTAAATAAGAGAAATTAGATTCCACTGTATATATACATTTTATATACATAAAATGTATATACATGTGTATATATTTTTGGTCTGAGACAGATACGAATTCAGTACCTGTCACTTTTGCTCAGTGGCTGGCACTCTTATCACCCAAGTCATGCTTCTAACCACAAGTTACTATTTATAGCTAAGTGTAGCTATTTGAATCTAAGTCCTAAGACTTTACCCAATCTTTTTTATGGTAAATTATTTTTTCATTTTTATTTGATTTTACCTATTCATTTTGTGCTAACATTGGAGCTTGAACTCAAGGCCTGCCAGCTATCCTTTTAGCTTTTTCTGCTCAAGACTAGCAATCTACCACTTCAGCCAGAGCTCCACTTCCTCACTATATATGCTTAATGTATCCCAGTCCCTTTATGGTAGCTGCTGTGGTTTGAATATGCCCCCCAGATTTCAAGTATTGGAAATCTCAAGTGAATGGATAATGTGGTTATGATGGGAGGAAGCTCACCACTGTGAGAAGGAACTTCCACCATAGGATGATTCAAGAAGGCCCTTGACCTTGGCCTTTCCATCTCCCAGAACCGGAAACAATGAATTCCTACTATTTTACATGTTAGCCAGATTGTGTTACTCTCCTATGGGACACAAAACAGATTAAAAGAGCAACGAAGAATGTTTAAGACAAGTTTGGGACAACTTAAAAACAGCATGAAACACTCAGGATCTTCCACTCTCCAACCCACAAAGGAGTGGTGAGATCCACTTAGGACCACAAGAGGGCAGGCACTCCAGACAATGGACAATAATGACATCTCTTGTCCAGCTATAATTCCACACCTGGAATTCATCAACAATTCTGTGTGTGCAAGAATACAATCAGCCAGGAACAGCTCCAAATGACCTTTCTTTTTATGGCAAAAAATGTTAGAAATCATACACCTTAATCGAAAATAGAAGACAGAAAAGCAGCAATGTCTAACCTTCACATGACCTTCCAACTGCAAACCACCCAACTCTGCTGAAATCTCCCCCGGCCAAGACCATTGTTTTAGTACCAACTGGACCTCAGGAAAATAATTATTCTCACCATATTCTTTCATATGCATGTCTCAACTAGGGCCCTTCCAACTTGATTACCTCAATGAACACTGTCTATGATTGGCAGGGTAAGACAAGTATGATTTGTTGAAAACAAAGTTTCCTTTTTTTTTTAATTGAAGATTTAGTCTCAGCTCTCAACTGAAGACATTTCAGAATGTTCCACATTTTCAGAGGAAGGATTAAGCATTAAAGGAAATGTGAGTTCTAACAGTAAACACACACTACAACTAGCAAGAAAAATCTAATCAGGACCTGGCTAGAGATCTCACCTGAGACTCCATCACCCAGGTCAATAGATCACCTGGATTATCTATTATTTACTTCCTGAATGCCAAACTTAAATCTGAAGAGTTAACCTACTAAGTTGGTTTTTTCAGTTAATTTTTAATCTTATTTTAAAATGTAGCACCCAATATGGTTTCTATTCTCGTATTATTTTCCACATCTATTTTGGTGGCTAAAACGACATGAGATGTGAGACTGTTCTAAGGATGTTCTAGTTTATCTTTTGTCCAACCGGGCGCCTATGACCAGCCATTCACCTTGGGAAGCTGGCATCAGCAGGAGGTTATGGCCCTATTGAAGGGGAATGAGTCCAAGGCAGAGATTGAGATGAATGGCTTCCTTCCAAAGAACATCCCAGCCTCTTAATTGGTTCTTTTGCAGGCTTTTTTTTTTTTTTGTCCAATCCTGGGGCTTGAACTCAGGGCCTGAGCACTGTCCTTGGGCTTTCTCAAGACTAATACTCTACCACAGCACCACTTCCAGCTTTTTTTGTGTGTATATGTGGTACTGAGGAATTCAGGAATGGAACCCAGATACTCAAAATGTGTAGTCTATGGACTTTCCTGCCCAAGCTGGCTTTGAACCATGATCCTCAGATATTAGCATTCTGAATAGCTATGATTATATTTAAGCCACCAGTGCTGGGTGAGTTGGTGACTATTTCTATGAGATACCCCAGCATCCTTAGCTATTTCTAGCATATAGAAGACAGTTTGGTATTTCCTCAGCAAGGTAAAACTATTATATGACCCAGCAAATCCATACCTAGGTATATACCCAGAATGGAAAATAGCTATTTAAAAAAAAAAAAACACAGCTGGGTGCTCGAGGCTGAGGCCTGTAATCCTAGCTACTCAGGAGGCTAAGATATGAGGATTATGGTTCAAAGCCAGCCTGGGCACTAAAGTCTGTGAGACTCTTCAATTAACCACAAAATTGGAAGTACTGCTGTGGCTCAAGTGATAAAGGGCTAGCCTTGAGCTGAAGAACTCAGGGACAGCACCCAGGCTAGAGTTTAAGCCCCACAACTGACCAAAAGGGAAAAAAAGTAAAAGGAACATTAAGTGAAAATATAGGTTTAAATAGTCACACACTGTGTGATTACATCAATATGAAATGTATAGGAATTGCAAAACCACAAAAATGAGGGGTGATTTAATGTGTAAAGAATATTTGGGGGTGAGTAGTGTAAGAGCAATGTCTTGATAATGACAGTTGGACTGCATTGAATTCCTAAATTGCATTAAATTGAAATTTTAAATGGTTTGTGTGATGAGGTAAGAATGTTGGAAGAAAAAAAGAGGTGACATTGATCAAGATGCATTGTATTCATAAACTGCTTTGTTAAATGGCAATTCCTTTATACACTAAAGGCAAAATACTTTTTTTGCCAGTCCTGATGCTTGAACTTGGTTTATGAGCACTGTCCTTAGGCTTTCTCAAGGCTAGCACTCTACCACTTGAGCTACAGCACCTTTTCCAGCTTTTCCTATGTATGTGGTACTGAGGAATCGAACCCAGGGCTTCATGTATGCTAAGCAAGCATTTTACCACTAAGCCATGTTCCCAACCCAGAATACATTTTTTTTTAATACAGGAAAAATTCAATAGAGCAGGCCCACCAAGGAAGATACATACAGAGCACTTCAACAGCAGTCCTCCACAAGTGTGACAATGTTAGTTCTGGAATGACGTGATTGTTCTTTAGTCTCTGCCAAGAAGAGATCATGGTTCTCTAAAACAGTTTCCTGAATAAGCTAAACTCTCTTCAATGTGGAGTTGATGGTAGACACAGTTGGATTTTTTTTCCTCCACTGCCTTCCATCAATTTCATGAGCTCCTCCAACCATTGACGGAACATTACAAGAACTCTTGGTCAGGGCCGGGAGTTTGGCCTAGTGGTTAAAGTGCTTGCCTAGCATGCATGAAGACCCGGGTTCGATTCCTTGGTACCACATACATAGAAAAAAACCGGAAGTGGTGCTGAGGCTCAAGTGGTAGAGCTCTAGCCTTGAGAAAGTCCAAGGACAGTGCTCAGGCCCTGAGCTCAAACCCAGGACTGGCAAAAAAAAAAAAAAAAAAGAACTCTTGGTCTTGGAGCTACAACATTTTCTTGGTTATACCCCAAAACCCAGCATGTAACATTCCTCAACATGCCTACTGATATTTGCCCCAAGAAGTGGAGGTACTAGTACTTTCTCTTTCCTTGAGACATTTTGAGTCCTAATCTATCAACATCTGTGCAAAGTCTTCAAGTGCATTACATGGTATTTTAATATATATATATATATATATGTTATCTTTAAGAAGTTGTACAAAAGGTTTGCCATTCAGCAAAGCAGTTCATGAATACTATGCATCTTGATCAGTCTACCCTTTTTATCATCCTCCCCATCCCTGTCAACCCTATCCATTCACTCAATTTTCTTTTTGTGCCAGTCCTGGACTTGAACTGAGGGAACGGTCCCTGATTTTATTTTGCTCAAGGCTAGTGCTCTATCACTTGAATCACAGCTCCACTACTGACTTTTTTGGTGGTTATTTGAAGAGTCTCATCGATATTCTTGCCTAGGCTGGCTTTGCACTACGATCTTCAGTTCTCAGCCTCCTGAATAGTCAGAATTACAGATATGAGCTACCTGCCTAGCTTCATGTATCTTTTAACTTCGTAGATTATGCATTGAATTTTATTCCTATATTGTTCCCTTCCCCCATCTACACGATTGTTAACTTTGCAATAATGTGAGTTATCTAAGGAGACTGTCATTACTTAGCTTCTCTTTCTCCCTAGCTTCAGAAATGGAGAGGGCAGGAGTATGCCTGTCATACCATAGCTCTGAAAACAAACTAAACATCTTCGACAGAGCAATCATCTGTCTGGAAATGTTTTCAAAGACTGCAGACTGTGCACACACTAATTTTATGTAAATCACTTATAAGCACAAGCTGAGCTCCTGGCTGTGCCTCCTCTGCTGATTCAGTGGTATTTCACACAGTATTCCCATAGGAGCTGCCAGGGTAGACTGTTACACAGTGTCTTCTCATTGAATAAGACAAATACTGCATGTTTTACTGACTGGTTGAACCAGCACTCCTTGAGAGCCTCCAGAATATCATGTCCAGCACTAGACATAAGAAGCTGAGCATGATAGCTCAAACCTGTAAACCTAGAATTCCGGGTTAGCAGTTCAAGATGAGACTCGTTAGCAAAGTTCCCAAGTATCCATAGCAACCAATAACTTGGCATGAAGATGCATGCCTGTTATTCCAGCATGAATAGGAGGACCATGGTCCAGGCTGGCCCCAGCATAAAGCAAAATCTGATCTTAAATACAATCAAAGCAAGCCAGGCATCAGTGGCTCATGCCTATAATCCTAACTACTCAAGAGGCTGAAATCTGAAGATGCTGGTTCAAAGCCAGACAAGGCAGGAAAATCTGTGAGATTCCTGTCTCCAGTTAACCAACAAAAAGCTTCAAGTAGAGTCGTGGCTCAAGGGGTAGAGCACCAGTTTTGAGGGAAAAAGCTAAGGACAATACCCAGGCCTTGAGTTCATGCCACCAAAAAGAGGGGATAGTGGAATGGCTCAAGTGGTAGATCCACACAGATTCCAATTAATTTAGGATCTAATGCTCTGTATGTCCAACACCACCAAAGAAAAGTGCTTTTTCTAAACACTATTTCTGGACATAAAATCCATTGTTTCACTTTGCAAATGTGGCTGCATCACTTTTGTAGACAGTTTAAAATAGTTATTTCATATCTTGTTTCTCTTTTTCATGTACTGTTTTTTGAACTCTAGGCATCAGGCTTTCTACTGCTTGAGTAATACCTCCAGCCTATTCTGCTTGAGGTCATCTTTCATACAGGGTCTCACATTTTTTGGGGGGCTGACAGAGACCTTGAGCCACTCACACATCCCCCTGTAGTTCAAATTACAGATGTAAACCACCACTTCTAACTTGTTTGTTGAAATGAAGAGGGTAGGAGGAGGGGGTCTTACCAACATTTTGCTGGGGCTGGCCTTGAACCACAATCCTCCTCATCTCTGCCTCCAAGACATTGAGATTACAGACATATGCCACCATGCCCGGCCTAGATAATTTCTTGTGGCAGTAGGGATTGAAGGGACCCTTTTCTTGACTTCCCCAAAATCCATCCCCTATAGGCATTTCCCATCTGTATGACAAAGGAGGACTTGTCCTAACTCAGGGGCTGCAGAATCCCTGATAATAGCTCAGATTACAAGAGCAGTTAAACCAGGTGGAGTTACCAGAATTCCTCCCCACCCCACCCCCCTAGGCCTGCCAGGGAATTCCCTCCCCTTCCTTTGTCGTCAGAGCAGTGCGCCAGAAGCCCACCGAAATGATAGGTCAGTTCAAACAGCAAAGGTGTCAGTGGTTGCCCCAGCCATCAATCAACCATGCTGAATTCCATTGGCCACCTGTATATAGCCAGCCCAACCACATGGCTGGGGCCTATAAAAGCAGCCTATAAACTCAGGCGGGGTCGTTCTCTCGCTCACATCTTAGAGGCGGCCCTGACTGGTCAGTATGGTTCTCGATGCTAGGCGCGGAATAAAACTCTGTTTAACTTAACTTCCAAATTCCACTTTTGTGTCAGACTCGTTCCTTTGATCACGGACCCTAACAGGGACCAGTTTTCTCATTTTGCAGATGAACCAAGCTGAGTTACAAGTGCCAACTACCTTGTCTGGCTAGTGATGTACATTAGACATTTCTCATTTGTACCCCAAAGCCAGTCTCCTCTTTTCTTCCCACAAGAGGCAGGCCTGAGCAGCCTGAGTAAACAGTCTGTACGCTCTTGCTCGCAGCTCAATTTGGCCAGTAGAAAGGTTTGTCCCTCACTTTTTGGGCCAAGTCATGACTCCCAACTTGCTTGCCCTCAGACCCTGCAGTGACTCTCATCTGCCCTATGGGTTTCCCAGAGCCAAGCCAACACCTCTGTGAGGAGTCTCTCAAGTGCTCCTCAATTATGCATGGTAGAGGGGCCATCCCATGGCTGGAACATACATCCTGGGTGATGGAAGCTAAACCTGTGCCCAACTTCTCATTCTTGCTCTGGTCCTTGGGGCTCCAGTTACAAATGCTGAAATCTATAGTCTGTACCTGGAGACAGCTGTAGATTTCTCTCTGTAAACAAGCCAGCCCCAGATGGCTTCAGGGGCTGGGCATTAGTGGAACAAGACAATGACTCATCTGAAGAGCTGCAGTCACCTGACCCCCTGTGACTCAGACTCTGTCATCAACAGGGCCAGTGCTGAATCAAAACAGAAGCAGCCAGTGCTGGCCTCCTCAGGGCTGTTGGCAATCAAGGCGTTAAAGCAAGCACTGGGAATGCTCATCTATTTGGACAACCCTCCTCCATGCCCCCTTCATCAGTCCTCTTCCTGTTGCCCCACCCCCTAATGAATCAGGAAGAGGTGCATCAGGGCTCCACTGCTGAGATAAACGCCCCCCATACCTACCTTCCCTGCATTGAACTTTAATCATTTTATGTTGCCTGGGATCCACAGCTCCAGAGGCCTGCTTCTCTTGTTCTCTCAACCAGAGCTTCAACAAGACACTCAATATGAAAGGCAAGTACCTTCCCTATTCCCTGTCTTGGTTGAGCTCCTTAGTGTAAATAGCTAGATGACATGATGGAACATCACATGTTCAATGAGACAAGAACAAAATGTCCAACAGTGTATGAAAGTCTTTACTTCAGTAAGCCCATTCGACTGTGTAAGTGACAGCTGGGTGTGGTCCTGCACATCTGTATTTCCCACACTCAGGAGGCTAAAGGAGGAGAATTGCCAAGTTTGAGGGAAGCCAGAGCTATTTAAGACACTTATCTCCAAAATTTAAAAACAAAACACATGGCAATTTGTACATGTATGTGTTTTACAAATGAGGACAAGTGTTTTAGGAATTGGAATTCAGATCTACTTCAACAACATACTCCTAAACATTATTCTGTGTCTGTATATGTATGGGGGTGGGAATCTCGCAATCAAGTTTAGCACTTATTTGTTGAGCACATGCTATACACAAGCTACAGTCTAAGGTGCCAAGGACCCAAAGATGGGAAAGACAGGCCCTGATTTAAAGAGCTTCCCGTTTACTTGATTCAAAATATCAGCTCTTGGATTTTTTTTTAAGTCCTTAGTTTCATTTTGAAATTTTTAAAAAATGCCCTTACATCAACCTCATGGCTGAAGGATTTCTGCTTCTCATTCAGCAAATGCAACTGGAATAGGTGACTAGTTAGTATTCTGCTGAGGTAAGTGAGGATATAAAAGGTCAAGGTCAAGCAAGGCAAGCTAAGCATTCAATTAGCCTGACCAGTCCTTAAGGAAACAGAAGGACATGTCCGAAAGCCAACTGTTTCCAAAAGTCCATTGAACAACTTCTTGGGACCTTTTGGCATCTATATAAAGGATCCGCTCAACAACAACAACAAAATGTTTTAAATAAATAGCTGCAAATAGTATCAAATAGTCTTATGGATAGAATGAAAAGTAACCCACCAAATACAGCTCAATTTGAGGGGGAAAAATTTGTGTCATCCTAACATCCTGTGAGAAACTAAGAATCTAATGAATAGGAAGTAGATGGGAAGATAGGAATTCAAATGGTATAGAAAGGAAGTGATATTAGAGCTAAGACCTGGGATAAAATGAGAGCCAATGGGGGAAGTTGAGAGGAAACCTCTATTGAAGAAATGGGTTATGTGAAAAAGAACGGTTTAAAAAAAGAAAAAAAGAAAAACCTCAGGCATTGCAAAGCCAAATGGGGAACACAAGTTTCTGAAATTCATCACACTGAAATCACCCATAAGTTTAACTTAATGGTTTAAGCATGTAGTTGCAACTACATGATTGAAAAAGTAAACATTCAGCCAAGCATCAGTGCCTCATACCTGTAATGCTAGATCCTCAGGAGGCTGAGATCTGAGGATCTAAGTTTGAAGCCAGCCCATGCAGGGAAGTCTAAGAGACTCAATCTCCAACTGACCACAAAAAGCTGAAGTGAAGCTGCAGTTTCAGTGGCAGAGGGCTAGCTTTGACTACCAAAGCTCAGAGACAGTGTCCAGGTCTTGAGTTCAAGCCCAAGACCACCCCCATCCCCTCAAAAAGAGTCTATGTTGAAAAGGAACTATACAACTTATAGGGCAGAATGGGAAGGAAAAACTGGGAGAGAGCAACGGAAGAGGTAATGTCCAAAAAGAAATGTCCTCATTATCTGACTTAGGAAGTGGCAGCTCCTATGTATATCACTTTTATAATATCGATTCTATTGTAAAGCATCTAAAAAGGAACACGTTGAAAGAAATCTTGCTCCCATGCCTTTTCCCATATCCATTCTTTTCCCATCTCCATTCTTATCCTCCCACCAACCATTAGGTAAATAGTAATACTTTCTAAGTCCTTCCACTGTTATCAATATGCAAACACAAGCCAACTGCACTATACATACACGCATAACTTGCTCTGTATTCACATCATGTTAAAGGACCGTCTTGAGGAAAGTAAAACATACATTTGTAGCATTGAAGAGAATGCTTTTCTTGGACATTTTTCTTGTTAATCACCATGGATGGATTGCCTCCTACACATATGGCTCACGACTCTTATGGACATGAGGAGAGGTGAGTCTCCTCATGAAGACTCAAGGTCATGGAGTTTGTCAAGTGCAGACTGCTCGTGGGTGTCAGAACTAAGAGGACAGCCCCTCCTCCAGAATCCTAGTTCAGGAAAATGGCTCTCCCATATACCTAATGATCAGGACTGGAAACCCCAGTCTTTCTCAATGCTGGCATACAGTCAACCACCAAGTGTTGTTGGCTTAAAGCCTTTATTCTTTAACAAATTCATACCCTCTTCTCTACCCCCATCACTAGCTCCTACTGTGACCCTCTCATTCCTCTCCTAGTCAGTAACTAGGTCTCTCAGAGCTGATGTCTAATGTATTCTCCATCCCACTGCTAGAGCCCCCTACAAGGCACAACCCCATGGTGTCTCTAAGCCTGTCCCTGGCTTTCAAATGCTAAGGGTCAAACCTAACAAATGCTGTTGTATGGCTGGAACCCAGACTGTCAACCTTCCTCTCCAACCAAACCACTCCAAGTTCCTAGAATACTTCAGCTCTTTCTTGCTCCAAGGTCTGACCCAGTCAAGTCCTCTGACTATATCTTTAGCAAACTTCTCTGCCTACAGCTCATGCAATTAATAGCTTTTCTGGAAACTATTCTTGTCTCTACCGAACATGCCTGGATCCTTTTGTCCTAAGTGTTCTGGGTGGGTTCCTCTCCCCCTCCCCACACTGCATAGTTCATGACCTGTTTGTCCCACAAAATTTATATGCTCCAGGGGCTGGGAGTTTGGCCTAGTGGTAAAGTGCCTGCCTAGCATGCACAAAGATCCGGGTTCAATTCCTCGGTACCACATACATAGAAAAAAGCTGGAAATGGTGCTGAGGCTCAAGTGGTAGAGCTGTAGCCTTTAGAAAGCCCAAGGACAGTGCTCAGGCCCTGGGCTCAAGCCCAGGACTGGCACACACACACACACACAAAAATTTATATGCTCCAAAATGTAATCTTCAAGGTCATGTGCCAGTGATGTCTGCAATTAAGATTAGAGGGAGGTAATAAGGTGAGTGGGAGGGCTGTTTTGGGTAAAGGAATGTCCTCTGAACTCTGACACTCGTTTTTATGGATTCATCTGTTATCAAAGGAGTAGTGTTTTGTTATAAAAAGCTCTGTCTACCATGCTTGTTCTGTCTGGTTATGTGAGGCCCTGTGCTGCTACCTCAGGTCTCTACAGAGTCACAGGCAAGAAGATGGCAAGATGTAGCCCCTTGCTCTGATGTTAATTTCTCTTCTTGATAAATTATCTGAGTTATTAGGAGGGCTTAGGGGGGCATGAAGGAGAATCAAGTGGCCTACAATTAAAGAAAACAAGGTGACAACGGCAAATTTTATCTACTTCCTAATTTGACTTCAGCAGGTCCAGATTCACTCAGATATATAGAAATCATGATTTGACGGGGCTTACACTACTATACATAGTCATTTAAATATAGAATTGTAAGTGCTAAAGTAATTTAGAGAAGAGGGAGATTCAAGAAATCTGAAATATGATATGGTTTATGGAGGAGATGCTTCAACTAGAATGAGAATGTCCTTTTAAATAATGGGAACTGTAGGACTAACAATAGATGCTCTAATGTCTTAAGCATAGCAGGCACTTTTATATACTTAATCACTTAGAATCCTCAAAGCAACATCCCTGGAAAGTGGATACTTACTTTATAGACAGGAAAACAGCCAGGGAGGTTATGATAGTTACTCATCAATCCAGCCTCCAAAACAAGATTTTCCTAATATCAAAAAGAGTATTTGGCTACATGTGCTACTGCTAAGAGCCAAAATAAATGTTATAGAGTCATAAAGATCCTATTGAGAAATAAAGGGGAGCAGTGAGAACGCTGGGATCAAAATTAGTCCACCAAAATTAGGCAGTTTACATTAGCTTCTAGTGTATTTGATAAAATCTTCCCAGTTTCATCTTCTGAGGAAAAATGGAAGGAAGGGGATCACTATGATAAAGATGAAATATCTAAACCTGAAGTGATATAACTAAGCATCTGCTTTTAAGTAGGAATTTGATAGGCAAATACAAATTAAAATGTCTAAATCATACTCTATGCATCCATTACTGGAGGACTTTAACTCCATTCTATCGATGATAAATGTGGTGTAGGGTGGGAATAGAGCATGAGAGAACCTTCCGGGCACTCCTGGAATGATCAGGGGCCTGTCTGATTTATCAGCAGCTTTCTGCAGCCAACCCTCAGATCCTCACCCATTAATACAACCTTCTTCTCCCCGTGTCAGGGGCATTCTACCCAACAGGAAACCGAAGACCACCCCTGTGAGATCACCAAGTTGGCCAGATGGCTGATGTCATGGAGCTGAACTCCAGTGGTTATAAAGGCAAGATTCTGAGGCAACCTATGGAATCAAGCAGTGAATGTGAATGTGGCTGTTCTGAGGGGCACAGATATACCTGTGGATGTGTGGGATGGGACAGAACTTCCTGTTCTGGCCTCTCCCTTTCATTCCATAGCCTGCTGCGCTGCAAAGAAGTGCTCCCATCTCCTTGTAATGATTGTGTGTAGCAGAAAGGGGGGCTTTAATCATCTCGTCATCTGGCCAGCAGGAGCCATTTACGCCACAGGTGTCTTATGGGGAAAAAGTGTTCTTTTAGTAATCTCATGGCTTTTTAGCTAATAGGTGACATTTACTGTCTAACATGTCAGACTTAAGGTTTCTGACTTGAACAAAAAAAATTACCACCTTCAATCCATCACTGCAGTTCATGTCTATTTTCCCCCATGGTCCAATGTAATAAGAAGTTTGCTCCCTTGTGAATGCTTAAAGATCCTGCTAAAAGGGTGAGAGAAGGAGCAAAGTCAGAGGTCATGCTTAAACTAGTAAGGACCAAAAAACCTGACTCAATGACACCAGAGGATTTCACTGGGACCCAGAGACTGCAGAAATCTGGACTCACTCCCTGGATGATTGAGAGAAGAAAGGGACTGCATACTTCTGAACAACCAGTCACCTCCTCATCTTTACCCCATAACAGTTATGGGGGATCTTTTCAGCATTCCAGAAACTAAACCCTTGGGGATGAAAGTATTTTTAAAGGGAAATATATTCAATAGTGCTGTCTATCTAAAAGAACTAGAAAGCCAGGATGAAATTATAGGGTGTGTTGGAAAAGGAAGAAAAGCCAGGTTAAGCCTTAAAGAATGGCAGAACAATTGAAAGTTCTCTGGCTTTTCCTGAAATGGCTATCTCAGTTAACTAGAATCGAGAATCCTAGCAGATCTTTGTGGTCAGCCTTGAATGCTTTCAGATGATGTCATGAGTTAGCTTAAAACTAAAACTTTTGGAGCCAGGGTTTTCTCAAATAGGGAAAAAGATTGCTAAAGAAGTCTTGACAAGATACCGGTCTTATTTGAATTCAATTACATGCTGTGATTTCTATTTCCAAAAAAGATGGACTCATAGGAACCAGATTTTCTTTCCCACTTGAAACAACTTAATACAGACTAAATCAAGCAATAAGGGACCATAATCTTTGAGGAAGAGGAAGCCAATGAGATGAGCCCTGAAATAGATCCTAAGGAGTTTCCAGGTGATGGTCTAAGATGTGGGAACTGACAGCCTGAGAGACTCTGAAGTGAACAAACAGCACAGTCCCAGCGAGCCAGCCAGAATGCTCAGGTTAGCTAGGCTCCTTGATGATAATAAAGACAGCACTGAAGTCAGAGGGAATCTTTTTATTATTATTTTGCAGATCTGAGGACCGAACTCAAGGCCTTACACTTGCTAAGCAAGTGCCCTTAGCTTAAAACTAAAATGTTTAAGGATCCATACTTCTGTACTGAACAGAAAACTTTGTAATCATGAAAAGTAAGGTGAAGTACTCAACGGGGTTCTCTGTCTCAGAAATGTGAGCACCAAAAAAAAAAAAAAAAAAAAAACAACCTTATACAAAAATTATTCTGTGTTCAGTGTTTCTGACTTCTAAATAAATATATTCTCCTACAAACTTCTAAGAATATAGAATATCTAACACTCAGTAATACAAGAACTCACAATACCTAGCATCTCATCAAATAATAACAAGCCTTCTAAGAATCAGGAATTATTCAAATTATTCACAAATGATAGAATTAGTTGAAAAGGACATTAAAACAGTCATCATAAGCTGGGCATTAGTGGCTTATGCCTGTAATCCCAGCTACTTAGGAGGATGAGATCTGAGGATAGAGGTTCAAAGCCAACCCAGGAGTCTCTTATCTCCAATTTACAAAAAAAGAAAAAAAAAAAAAAAGCTTAGAAATCACTCCCAGATCCTGAGTTCAAGCTTCAGGACCAGAAAAAACAACTAAAGGTCATTATAGCCAGGCACCTATAATCCTAGCTACTCAAGAGGCTCAGATCCTCAGTTCAAAGCCAGCATGAGCAGGGAGAATCCGTGAAATTGTTATCGCTAATTCACCACCAGAAAATGTAGTGGCACTGTAATTCAAAATGGTAGAGTGCTAGCCTTCAGTAAAAGAGCTCAGGGAAAGTGCTTAGGTTTGAGTTTAAGTCCCATGACTAACCTCCCCCCAAAAAAGTCTTTATAAATATCTTTTACATGGATTTACATGTTAAAGATGCCAATACGAAAGCCTAAATATGTGTGAAGCATATGTGATATACATACAAGCTTGTAAATATGAAAAATATTATGCCCAATTTTTTTTGGCCAATCCTGGGGCTTGAATTTAGGGCTTGGGCACTGTCCCTGAGCTTCTTTTGCTCAAGACCAGTTGTTCTACCACTTGAGCCAGAGCTCCACTTCCAACTTTTTTGGTAGTTTTTATTGGATGTAAGAGTCTCACAGACTTTCCTGCCCAGGCTGGCTTTGAACCATCATCCTTGCATCTTAGCCTCCTGAAGATCTAGTATTTACAAGCATGAGCTACCAGCATCTGACTGTAATTCACAGTTTGGGGAAGGGGGGTTGTTGTTTTTGTTTTTTTTCCCCCAGTCCTGGGGCTAGAACTCAGGGCCTGAGCACTGTCCTTCAGCTTTCTCAAGGCTAGAAATCTAACATTTGAGCCACAGCACCACTTCTGGCTTTTCCTATGTATGTGGTACCAAGGAATCAAACCCAAGCCTTAATGCATCCTAAGCAAGCAATCTTACCACTAGGCCAAACTCCCAGCCCCAGTTTTTTTTTTTTTTTGGTTTTTTTTGTTTTTTTAAGACAATGGATGAAATGTCAGGTTAAACATTGCCTAATAGCATGAGTAACTTCAAAAACATAATAGAAATTACCAAAAATGAAATATGAGGTGGTGGGAAGAATGAGAACCCAGGTGCTGGCAATTCATTCCTATAATCCTAAGAATGTTCAAAACTGAAATCTGGAGGATCACAGTTCAAGACCAACCTGAGCAGGCAGTAAAGTTCACTAAACACCATTTCAAAAAATAACCAGCAAAAATCAGAAACAGAGACATAGCTCAAACCATATAAAGTACCCATCTAGCATGCATGAGGCCTTAGTGTAAACCTCAGGACCACAAAAAAAAAAACTTTGTATATGCTAACTAAACATCAGAGTAAAAATTTTAAATATTAGTAACAGCATTAAATATCAAGATTTAAATCTGGCGAAAGATATGTACACTAAAAATCGTAAATGTTTCTGAAATTAGAGTTCTAAAATAAATGAAAATATAGTCTGAAAATATACTCTATGTTCAAAGATCTGAAAGATGCAGTATTTCCATAACGAAATTGTAGTGGTCAGTTTCAGAAAAATTTACAATCGAAAATCCCACTAGTCTCTCTCTATATATATATGCTCACACAAAATACCCACTAGTCTGTATGTACTCACACAAAATAATCTAATTGCAAAAAATTTATTCACCCTGTGAATCCCATTCCAGCCTGGGTTATAGAGCAAGATCCTGTTTCATGAAAAACAAGACCCTGTTTTATGAAAAACAAACCAAAAAAATTTTTTTGTTTTTTTTCATATATTTTTATTGTAATGAATAGAAGGGTTACATTCTATTCACCAGATAGAAGGTGCATTACTTCACATACATTGATACCCTTTCTCATATCATGGCCAAAAACTGTTTTAAATCATGCTGAAAAGAGGAAAAGGGAAAGTAGTTTCACTAAGATCTGAAACAAGGATGTCCACTTTCACAATTCTTATTTAATACAGGATTAGAAGTTGCACCAAGAACAATTAGGCAACAGAACATCTACTATAAAGAAAGCAGAGCCGGGTGCCATGGCTCATGCCTGTAACCCTAGCTACTCCGGAGGCTTAGATCTCAGGATCACAGTTCAAAGCCAGCCCAATTAATCACTACAAAACAGGAAGTGGAGCTGTGGCTCCAGGGGTAGGGTGGTAGCCTTGAGCTAAAGAGCTCAGGGACAGTGCCCAGGCCAGAGTTCAAGCGAAGGAGGAGGAGGGGGGGGAGAAGAAGGAAAGAAGGTCAATTTACCTATATTTGCAGAAAACAGAAATACCTACTTCCCCAAAATTCATTAGAACTGATAAAGAAATTTGGTAGATTTGCAAATACAGAAGTACAGTAACTTTTCTTTCTTGGTTTTCTGAGACAGGGTAACTGTGTACTGTCTGTATGCTGGCCTTGAGCTTGCAGTCCTCTGCATTCCTCCTGTGTCAGCACCCTGAGCACCAGGAGTGAGTGACCTGCTGTGTCCAAATAACAATGGCACGTTTCTATAAAAGAATGAAGAAAAAAGAGAAACTCCATTTATAATCGCTATAGAAACAATATACTAAGGAATAAATTTAGGCAAGAAAGTGAAAGATCTCTATGATGAGAATCACAAAGCACTGATGAAAAGTTATAATGGATACAAAATAATGAAAAAAACCTATGTTCATGAACTGATTTAATGTGGTTAAAATGACAATACAACTCAAAGCATTGTATGTCTTAATGAAAATTTCATCAAAATAGCAATGGCTTTCTTCACAGAAACAGAAAAAAATCCAAAAATATGTATGGAAACATCAAAAACGCAAAATGATCAAAGCAGACCTGAGCAAGACAGTTAGAAATACAATACCTGACTTTATAATAACTGAAACAGCACCATACTGGTATGAAAATCAACACAGAGACCAATAGAACAAAATAAAGAAGCCAGAAATAAGCCCACATACATATAACCAATGGATTGTTTTGTTTTTGCAGATTGAATCTAAGGGCTGTGCAAGTTAGCCAAGCACTCAATCACAGGCTTATCATAACACTCAGCTCTGGCCAATTGATTTTTAGCAAAAGCACCAAGCACAGAAAGGACAGTCTCTTCAATCAAGAGCACTGGCAAAGACACACATAAAAGAGTAAAACTAGATCCCTTCCCTGCATTGCATGCAAATATCAACTCAAAATGAACAAAGACCTAAAGGTAAAATCAGAAACACCTAAGAAATATTTCAAGACACTGGTGTAGGAAATGTTCTTTTAGACAGAATACCCTCCCCACAAAGACAGACGGACAGATACAAGACAAGACAGAGATGAGGTGAGGAGGGAGGGGAAGAGACGAGATGGGGGAGATGGGGGAGACATGAGACAGGGGAGGAGAAAAGAAGGAGGAGAAGAAACCAAAATAGAAAACTGGAATCCCACCAATTTTCTTTGCCTAACAAGAAAATGATCAACACTGTGAAGAGACAACCCACAGAATGGTGAAAATATTAAGAAATGCTTTCCTGGGATCCAGGAGATGGCCTAGTGGTGGAGTGCTTGCATAGCATGTATGAAGCCCTAGGTTTTAATTCCTGGGTACCACATACACAGGAAAAAAAAAAAGCAGAAGTGGTGCTCTGGCTCAAGTGGTAGAGCGCTAGCCTTGAGAAACCCCAAGGACAGTACCCAGGCCCTGAGTTCAAGCCCCAGCATTGGCAAAAAAAAAAAAAAAAGTTTCTTAACAATAATTATTACCCAGAATTTATAGGGAATTCAAAGAACTGACCACTGAAAGGATACTCTCATTTATTATAGTGCTATTTGCAATAGCTACAATATGGAATCAGCTCAGATGCCTATCAGTGGATAAATGAATGTGTATGTATGTACATGTGCTTGTGTGTGTGCTAGTGTTTCAGATTATTCAGCCATAATCACTAAATCCTCATCACTTGCAATAACAAGAAAAGAACTAGAGACCATGGTAGGTGTTAAGTAAAAATAAAACTAGAAAGACAAATTCCTCAGTAAGGAACACTGAAGCACAGACAGGAGGAATTAGTTCTGGTTTTCGGTGGCTCACAAAGGGGGATTACCACTGAATGCAATCTATATTTCAAGAGGCCTAAAAGAGTAGGGAATTTCCCAGTGCATAAAATGATTTATGTTCAAAGACATCCAAGTTCTCATACCTGTATCAAATTGTCATTATGTACCTCATAAAGTTGAACAAATATTATATGTCAAGCTAACAAAAAACTGTTTACATCTTGGTAGAGAATATCAACTTGAACTCAGCTGAGTATTATATTTATGTCTTACTTCTAGCTTTCAGTTCCTTTATCTTTTTACTACCATCTCTTGATGTTTTCTAAAATCAGGAATGTGGCACAGATTGCTCTGTGTGTACTCTTCAGAGACTGTATGGAAAACACCGCTCTCGCAAACAAGAAGGTCAAGGGCACTGTGGGTAGGGCGATGTGAAAGAAAAACAGGCAACATATGCCTTCATACATTACACTTCAGGAGAAACAGCACCCTGGTGTTTTGCTTTCCCTAGAAAAGGTTTTATATGTGATTTCTAGTGCCATCTACTGGGAAGCATGAGAACTGGCACAGACCAAAATAAGAGGCAAAGCCAGAGCAGGGCTACCTTAAGTGGGAATTGTATTGAAACTGGACTCTTTCAGGATCCTGACACGGATCTATGATGACTCCCAGGGAAGTTGTCTGACTGTATTCTACACTACTTCACCCTTGGCACACATGAGCTTCCAAAACATATCCGTGGGCTGTAGTTTGTCAGCGTGTTCTGTCTCCTCAACAAGAAAGAGCTGTCTATTCTTCCTGTATGCTTAACATAAGCTGGGACAAAACAGCTTCTAAAAGTGTAGTGGATGCAGAAAAGGAAGACCCAATGATCCTGCTCCTTATCCATCACTAGCTGTCAACAAGTTGATTGGAGCCAAAAGGCAGGACAAGCCACAAGAGGAGAGCTGATTGCCTTAAGCAGCACTCATTCAAGGCTGTTACATGGAAAAGTGAGTTTGCTAGAGCCCCATGGAAGTCACCTCTGTTGCATGGTGACCTTCTAGGCTACTCAGAGGTCATTCCGGATGACAAGGTGCTCAAATGTGGGTTCCAGTCTAGGCAAGAAGGGAAGGGAGTCCCCTCAAGCAAGGGATAGCTTCACTTGTGCTTCACAGCAACTCCTTCCTCGTTCCCTCAGAATGTAACGTTCACAGAAGCCCACTGGTCCCCAGTTTTGGCTATACCACAGAACCACTCAGAAAACCAGACCCCAATGTGCAGGCCTCACCCCAAATGAACTACCTCATTATCTCCGGGGTGAGGCCCAGGCCCGAGCCCTCTAAAGCTCCCCCAATGCAGTTCCCTAGGGTTGTCCTAAGTTACCACAAACCTAAGCCAGCAGAAATAAGTGTGTAGCACCACCAGACTAAAATAAGCTGGTTAGCTCTAAGCACCTTTTCCCTCGAAATGCCTCCTCCATTTTCTTACCTTCCATGGCTTCTACTGGCTGACCACGTTGCACATCTACCTCCAAAGCCCGCAGCGCGATCTTCCTCACCTTGCTTCACTCTGAATCTGGTGCAATTCCCTGCTTCTTCCGCATGACCCTGCGCTCGCCCCCATCTCCCTCAGTGGAGTCAGCTGGCTAGCATCATCAAAACCACCTGCTGCCCTTGTTGCAAGCTCTTCCCAGGTTGCTGGGATTAGGGTGATGAGCATCTTAGGAAGTACGAGATTCTGATTAGCAGGCCAAGTGACGCCATGCGGTATAGTAAAAGTGAGAACTATGGTTCTACCCACAGAAGAGACTAAAGGGGTCCAGGCAGCAGTATTCAACTTTACATTCTACCCTAAAGGACAATTCTAGGGGAGCATCAGAATGTTCTAGAGTCTAACATGTGTGAGCACACAAGGAGCAAACTGAATAGCTAAAGTCATGACAGGGGTCTCATGCCACAGTGCCTTATGACTGCCATTTCCTTAAAAGATTTCAGCGGGGTAGGGATAAGCCCATGCGCTTGTGTGAGTACAATTTAACTTCCAAGGACAGAGGGAACACCATGAGAAGTATGGCAGGTTGCTCCTCACCTCCCAAGTTCTGCAGCAATATTCAACCCACTCTGCCTCCTTGCTCTGACCCATATCAAGTTTTCAGTAGTTTGAAGATGGATTTTGATTAGCACACATTTTGTCATCAATCATGGTGTTTAAACTAGGTCTGGGCACTGTCCCTGAGCTTTTTCACTTAAGGCTAGCTAGGGCTCTACCACTTTGAGCCACAACTCCACGTTCTGTTTTCTGGTGGCTAGCTGGAGTAAAGGAGTCTCACAGACTTGGCTGTGCAGGCTGGCTTTGAACGGCAACTCTCAGATCTCAGCCTGAGTAGCCACTAGTGCCCGGCTAGAGCACACTTTTAAACCTACACATTTTGGAGCTTCCGGTTCATCTTCAAGATATCCATTGTCCATACCAGAGAAAAACATCTCTGCAGGGGGAACAGCCACTGCTCTTGCATGGGACATTTGCTCTCTGGTTTTCCTCAGGTCATACCCCTGCCTTGTCATATACCTGGCTGTTCTATATCTGATTTGGGAGTTCTACAAATCAAACTTCTGACTAGTTTAATATCTTTATAAAACAAGACAAAAGCAAGGCACCTGAGGATCATGGTTCAAAGCCAGCCTGGGCACTGAAGAACATGAAACTCTTATCTCCAATTAACCACTAGAAAACCAGAAGTGGCACTGTGGCTCAAGGGTAGGATGGTAGCCTTGAGCTGAAGAGCTAAGGGATAGCCCCCAGGCCGAGTTCAAGCCCCATGACCAACAACAAAAATATAATACATTCGGTCACAGTGTCAGCTCCCGAGTCTGCACTGTGTCCCTGGCAGGTCAGTTCACCATCTACTTCCCCAATAAATTCACCTTTTTATATGGAAAAAAAAAATATATATATATATATAATACATCTGAGGGGCCGGAGTATGGCCTACTGGTAGAGTGCTTGCGTAGCATGTATGAAGCTGTGGTAGAGCACTAGCCTTGAAGAAAGCCTAAGGACAGTGCTCAGGCCCTGAGTTCAAGCCCCAGGACTGGGGGAGGGAAAAACACTTGAGATGAACCAATTTACAAGGAGAGAAACATTGTCTTAATTTTGGGGGTTGCACTCCATGACTGGGCAGACCCACTGCACTAGAGCCTGTAATGCAGTGCTTCATGGTTGGAGAACAAGGCAGAACCTCACAACAGCCAAGGGGCAGAGAAGTAAGAGCTCGGGTCCCCACAGCCCCTCCAAGGCACCCCAGGCCCTAGCTCCCACTGGGCCCCCATCCTAAAGACTCTGCCATCTCCCAACAGCTCCACAGGCTGGGGGCCCAACAGCCAGTCCAGCCTTCAGACACAACCAATCTCACATCCCCTACTACAACATCTATCCATACTTTTAAAGGCATCAAAGCCCAAGTGCCTCTTCCCATCCACATCACAGGAAGTGTCATTGTTTCTCCACACTCCACATAGCACTACAGGGTGATCTACCAAGGAAAGGTAGCCTCTGGATCACACACTGGGTCTGGATCACCTAACACTGTTAGCTATATAGATCAGAAAGCAATGAGGCCTTGGAGGTAACTGGAACATGCCAAGAGATAGAACCTTTCCCTTATTGGCTCCAGAGCAAGACTCCTCCCTCAAGACCATCAGATATTTCTGAGGCCAGACCTAAACACATTCTCTACACTCAGTCCAACACTGATTTATGCTTCATTTTATGATATTAAAAGCCATTTTAGAGGACTTCTGGAAAGAAGTCTTTGCTTTGCTATTCTTTATCTCAGGTTAACTGACACAGAACGGAGATTATGCTAATCTGTGTTGTTTGGCTATTCTTAAACATCTTTACTTCCTCCACAGCTCTTTACAGCAGAGGGTGTGTGGTGTGTGTGTGTATGTGTATGAGTTATAATACATATTTCTACAGTTGCCTGTCTAAAAAAGTGTGCTCTGTTTTTCACTTGAGATCATTCCTCCAGAACCAAGAGAGGGACAACACACATACAAGTCAGTGAAGCAGAGATGCAATCAGATGTCTCGAGTCCTTGGCACATGTTCCTTAAGGCATGTAGCATCTACTAGGAGCTCCTGCATGGAAGGAGATGTTGTGCAAACAAGGTTCGTCAAGCCGTGATACTGAAGAGGACAGGATAGACAGGGCATGGTGGCATATACCTGTAATCCCAGCACACGGAAGCTAACGCAAGAGGATGCTAACTATGATGCCAATCAGGCCTGTGTAGTGAGACACGATTAGGGTGGGAAGGATTTTTATTGTCCCAGCTCTTCAGGCAACCTTAGCAATCTGGAGGTTGCTGAATATGAAACCAAGAAAAAATACAAGGTCTGAAAGTATTGTGCATTGTATTCCTATCATATGAGGAGTTCAGGGTCCTCCCGGGCTGAGAAGGCTACCTAGCCCCAGCCATCACACAATCTTCACAGTCTTGAGCATATCTGACAAGACGTATGTGTCATCCCAACCCCGGCCAGGCCTTTTCAGGGTCCGCTCCAAGGTCTGAGCCATGTCCAGGAGCTGTGGGGTGGTGAGCGTCTGCTCTGAGGACAGCTGACAGAACAGGATCTCGTTCACCTCTCCTTCGATTCGCCGGACATACAGAAGAGGGAACACTGCCTTGAGATCGGCTAGAACAGACTCCTTCAGCCCCGAGTCTCGGCACACAAGGTTGAGGATAAAGACGCCTGTGGGGCGGGAAGGATACGGGTGACCACAGATCAGCAGACATGACAAGAGACAAGGATCAGCTTCAAGAGTGCCAACTGCTGTCCACAGAGGCTCAAGGCTAAGCAGACACAGGCACCGCAGCAGGAAGCTGTACCGTGTGTCTACACCCAATAGACTTTCCAGTATTCCACCAAACGGCATGGAATAGGCTGGAAGGTCCAAACCAACGAACAGGAAACAACCCAAACCCACATAATGGAGATGTACAGTCATATATACGTGAACACCACAACCAGATGCAGGTGGTTCATGCCTGTAATCCTCACTACTCAACAGGCTGACATCTGAGAATTGTGGTTCAGAGGCAGCCTGGGAAAAACAGTTTGTGAGACTCTTATCTCCAATTAACCACCAGAAAACCAGAAGTGGAGCTGTAGCTCAGAGTGGGGCGTGCACTCGCCATGACCAACAACAACAAATGAACACAACATTGTGGCTGAGTCTCATAAACAGACACTCGATGCATTCCACGTACTCCTATCTACAGAAAGAGAAAACCAGGAGTCCTTCTCTCACATAGCCTGCACAGAAAAGAAGAAATGCCTCACCGCATCACTCCTTGTTTTATCCTGTAATACTGAAATAAATCTTTGTTAGAACTTCAATTACCTGGGGGGGAAAGGGGGGTGCTTATACAGACCTAAGCTGCAGGGACATTAGGTTCAGAGGAGTGGTTGCCCTTGGAAGGAGGGGATGATGTTAAGGGCTTGACCTGGTCAGGTACAAATCAAACCACACAATGTTTTTGTTTTTCTGCTCCTGTATTGGGACTTAAACTGGGGACTTCACTCTCTCACTTGGCTTTTTGTTCAAGGCTGGTGCTTTGCCACCACCAGCACCCTGATTACATGCTTTTTTGCATGTGTGTATGTGTCAGTCCTGAGGCTTGAACTCAGGGGCCTGGGTTGATATCCCTAAGCTTTGTTTTGCTCAAAATTACTGCTCTACCAACCACTGGAGCTACAGCACCACTTCCAGCCTTTTGCTGGCTGACTAGTGGTAAGTCTCACAGACCTGCCTGCCAAGGCTAGATTTGAACCATGATCTTCAGATCCCAGCCTCCTTGTAGCTAGGACTACAAGTGTGAACCACCAGTGCCAGGCTACATATGCATGCATGCATTCATTTATTTATTTGTTTGTTTGTTTATTTTGTGGGTCATAGGGCTTGAACTCAGCCTGGGTGCTGTCCCTGAGCTCTTCAGCTCAAGGTTACCGCCCTATCCCTTGAGCCAAGCCCCACTTCCCATTTTCTAGAGGTTAACTGGAGATAATAGTCTCCGGTCCTTTTGTGCCTGGGCTGGCTTTGAACCTTCATCCTTAGAATTCAGCCTCCTGAGTAGCTTTTATAATCAAAGAAAAAAATTGTTTTTAAGGCCCCCTCCCTCTTCTTTTCCCAGCCTGTAATTCACTTACCTCCAGGAGTCAGGGTACTTCTGACCTTCTGCAGGAAAGATGGCTCCACAAATGCTGCGGGAGGACAGCTCATTCCCAGCGTTGGGTCCTTACTATCTATATCAAACATTATGACATCATAGGATGTCCTGGCTGGAAAAGAGAAGCAAATGCATTCCTGTCTTTGCTGGACAAAACATCACCATTTACATTTCTCCACCCCGCCTGCTCTGGGAAGGTAGCAGAGAAAGATAACCAGAAGGATGTGATCTGTCCAGAGCACTGATGTCACAGTCCCAGGAATCCTTGCCATCTGAGTTTCAACTGTCCCATAATAAACTTCCATAGATCTAACTGCACCCTCCACAGGTACACACAAATGGGGCCCATCCTAGCAGAAATATTATATATTATACAAATGGGTTTTAACCCCAACGGACTATTAGCATCAACCAGATAAGCTTCTTTCTATACCCTTCAGAAAACCTAGGTCACATTCCTGACCAAGTAAAAAATTCTAGGATGGTGAGAAAAAAAATGGGAGAACTCTGGTATTTTCCTCCATCCATCCAGTCAGAGCTGAGAACTGGTGAACTAGACAAAGCAGCCAAGTAGGCATTCTAAGGGTTAGCCCAGCAAAGATTAATTTCCTCAACTCCTGTTCCACAAAAGAAGTCTATATTCTGAAACTTTAAGTTAACAATATCTTTTCTGGTTACTCAAAAAGAGGGCTGGCTAAAGAAACACATGATTTTGGTAAATGAATGAGAAAGAACAAGATCTGTTCCTTCCCATAAGGTTACGTGACAGTAAGCAAGCCTGCAATGCCATTGACTTATTTCCAGCGAACTGTAACTCTGAGCTAATGACTCAGTCATCAGTATATACTTAAGGGTATCGTATGCTAATAACTGTATAAAACACCCATCTGTTTCTGATTACCTTGCCTGTTCTCAGTGCTGAAGAGTGAACATGGTAGGCAAGTACTCTACCACTGAACCATTCCACTAGCCTTGATTTTGATTTCTTTGAAAAAAAATCCAAGGAAAAGCCTGACTCATGTCTGCAGCCTGACTTCTCACATAATTTAAAAGATGGTCAGCATAGGTGGCCAGGACCATTGAGAGCTGACCAGCAGTGACAGCAGCACCCGTGTGAACTGAGCACCTACCACACACTCCTGACACTGCTTCACATGGTTCAGCTATCCCAAGATAGCCTGGACCCCCAAGCTGACCTCAGTGATGGAATTGTAAAGACTGACAGCTCAAGTTCCATTTGCAATTAAAAAGTCAAGGCTGCCATCTGACCATTCCAGCCCCACATCCTCCCTTCAGACTTCCTGAAAGACAGTATCAACTAAGGATAATGACGGTATCCATTACTGAACAAGCAGACCTGGGAAGGGTGGCCTGTGCTCTCTGCAGAAGTGACCCCTTCTCCCTGACAGCCTCAAGCTCAAGAAAACACTGAAGTCACCAGGAGCTGAGGCGTTACTGTGTCTAATACTAGCAAGAAATGAACAGGCCTAAAAAAAGAAAAAGAAAAAAAAAAAACAGGACTTTTGCCAAATCCAGGGTAGAAATTATTAGAGCAAAATGGAGCCTTATTTCCAGTAGCAAGGGGACTATCAACATTCCCCCCAAGTAACAGCTGCATCAGGGCCTCTCACCTCAGCCCAGTTAACAACTGGGGCTGGTGAATCCTCTCATCACTGGCTGCCTGTGCACTGTAACATGGTAAGTCAGTGGCCTCTGGCCACTAAGTGCCAGTAGCAGCTTCTTCCCTCCCCCTGACCCATTCTGTGACAATGAAAACCAAGTTTGCAGATACTGTTAAATGTTCTATGGCTGAGAACAACTGATCTATATGAATGCCACTGTACTCCGGTTCTGATTTTACCTTCAACTAAAGGATCCAGAAAATACCTCTCAACATATATCTTATCTATTTTATTTTCTTTCCTTTTTGTTTACCTAGCTATGCTTCAACTTCCTTGGTGTGCAGACGAATGGCAAGGTCAAGGGTCCAAAGAGAAGCATAGCGGTATGCCACTAACAGTCCTTTTTCCTAGCTGCTATACACTCCAACATTCAGCATAGTGCTAAGGATCCATCGATCAGTATGAATGCATCAACCATCACCAGAATGGTAAGGATTAGAATGAAGAATGATGCTGATGCCACCCTGGGAAAGATGAACTCCAGAAGCCTTCAGGCCAGTGTTTCCTAATACCCCTTCTAGTAGTCCCTCCTCAGTACCTTCTGCACCTGCCAGGCTGGTGATATAATCCAGGCCATCTGCAATGTGGACCTTCATCCGGTCACTCTGTGAAAAGCCAAACCACTGAGTGGCCACTTCCAACATGGAGGGATCGATCTCCACAGCTTCGATGCGGGACTTCGGGAAATGATCATGGACAAAGAGGGGGAGGCTGCCTCCACCCAGGCCCACCACCAACAATGCCAGAGGGATGTCTGTAATGAAACAAGAGGGCATCACTAAGCCGTCTGCTCACCGCGGAGTGGAGAACCATCCACAGAGGACAAAGAAGTCATGCTGCAGCTCTACTCATAAATACAAGACTTAAAAAGCACTGGCCTCCCTCTCTCATACCAGACATCTGACAGTCAACTTACATTTGAAATCTCACCCATGGCTTCATATTGACTAGATCCAGAAGATGGTTCATGTGTTAGTATTATGGTCTCTTTTCTTTGTGGGTCACGGAGCTTGAACTTCGTCTGCACACTGTCTCTGAACTCTTTGGCTCAAGGCTACCACCCTACCCTTGAGCCAAGCCCCACTTCTCTTTTTTTTTAAGAGGTTAATTGGAGATAGAGTCTCAGGTCCTTTTGTGCCTGGACTGGCTTTGAACCTTGATCCTCAGATCTCACAATCCTGAGTAGCTAGGATTACAGGCATGAGCCACCGCACCTAGCCCGGCAGCCCACAGCGGCGACAGCAGCGTATTATGGTCTCTTAAAGATTCCTAAGCACTCAGCTGCATGGTATCAAAAAATCCTGTAACACTTCCTAAATACACCCATAGCTCAAGAGATGGAATAACAATATAGCCCAATAACCTTACTCATGATCATACTGCTGGGCAGATACAATACCCCTTGTCTGACTCTAGACTCCAAAGTCCCTCACTGCCTTTCCAGACATCTGACCAAATAAGAGTAATCCATCTAGTTTCATAAATCACAGGAAAATAAAGGCCCAGTCGTAGCCTGAATCAGAAAGAAAACTCAGCAACCACAGGAAAAAGGAAGCAAGACAGAACCAACACTAAAAGAAGCTAGACCCCATGCTCCTGGATTGGAAGAATCAACATGGTGAAAATGACAATCTTGCCAAGAGCTATCTACAAATTCAATGCAATACCCATCAATATCCCAATGTCATTCTTTAAAGAAATAGAAGAGGCAATGCAAAATTTCATATGGAATAATAAAAGACCCCCTATAGCAAAAACACTTCTTAGCAGAAAGAACAGCGCTGGAGGAATTTCAATTCCAAACTTTAGACTCTATTACAGAGCTATAATTATCAAAACAGCCTGGTACTGGCACAGGAACAGGCCTGAAGACCAATGGAATAGAACTGAGGACCCAGATATTAAACCACAGACCTATGGCCACCTAATCTTTGACAAGGGAGCCAAAAAAACAGAATGGAAGAAAGACAGCCTCTTCAACAAGTTGTGCTGGCAGAACTGGTTAAGCACCTGCAGAAAACTAAAGTTGGATCCTTCTTTGTCACCTTGCACTAGAATTAACTCCAAATGGATCAAAGACCTGGAGGTAAAAGCTGACACACTGAAAACTTTACAGGAAGGAATAGGAGATACACTAGGCCTCCTTGGCACAGGTCGAAACTTTCTTAATAAGGACCAAGAATCACAACAAATCAGAGAAAGGCTGGATAAGTGGGACTGCATTAAACTGCAGGGCTTTTGTATGGCAAAGGACATAGCTAGTAAACTAATCAGGAAGCCTACAGAGTGGGAGAAGATCTTCACCAACCAAACAACGGACAAAGGCCTCATATCTAAAATATATCAACAACTCAAAAAATTGAATCACTCCAAAACTAACCTCCAAAGTAACAACCATCCCATTAAAAAATGGGCCAAAGACTTAAAGAGAGTCTTCTCTGAAGAAGAAATAAAAATGGCCTATAGACACATGAAGAAATGCTCAACATCTCTGGTCATAAAAGAAATGCAAATCAAAACAACTCTAAGATTACACCTCACTCCAGCTAGAATGGCCAGGATCAGGAAAACGAATAACAACAGATGCTGGAGGGGATGTGGCCAGGAGGGGATCACTACTGCACTGCTGGTGGGAGTGCAAACTCGTTCAACCACTATGGAAAGCAGTGTGGCAGTGCCTCAAAAGGCTAAACATAGAACTCCCCTTTGACCCAGCAATTCCACTACTTGGCATTTACCCAACCATCCAGAAACAAGGACATACTAAATCTACTAGCACAACAATGTTCATTGCAGCACTATTCACCATAGCAAAGATATGGAACCAACCCAGATGTCCCTCAGTTGAGGAGTGGATCAACAAGTTGTGGTATTTGTACACAATGGAATTCTATGCTGCTGTCAGAAAGAATGACATCGCCCCATTTGTTAGGAAATGGAAAGACTTAGAAAAAATCATATTAAGCGAAGTAAGCCAGACTCAAAGGAACTTAGGCTCAATGGTTTCCCTCATTCGTCATAATCAGTAGAAACCTTGGGCTCTACTAGCAGAGGTCTGCAATAGAGCAAAATCTTGATACATAAGGCCATATAATGTGAAGCTAATTGAAAGGACCTCCAGGATATTGAAACAAAAGCCATATAATGAATGATTGTTGTCCTTAATGTACTATGTTGTCTCTCATCTCCTTTGCTGTCCCTTGGTTATCTCATATTGGTATAGCATCTCACTTTGTTATCTGATATATTGAATTTATTTATATTTGGATATTTGAAATTTGATAGGGAAGGGGGAAAAACCAAGACGGGTGGGGGGTGTGGGGGGGAGGGAAATGGGTACCAAGACATGTGAAAGGGTATCAATGTATGTGAATTAATGCACCTTCTATCTGGCAAATATCATGTAACCCTTTTACTAATTACAATAAAAAAAAAAAAGAAGCTAGACCCTAGGATTACAGCTAAGAAATGAGATTCTAGGTACATAACACAGAATACTTCAATAAGGCATATTCAAGGACTTCAGGTAAAAAACGTTTCTAAGTATGAAACGTGTTCTTATTTGCTAATGTGGTCAGATCCAGATAGCAATAAAGCCATCTCTGCACTAAACATAATAGGGATTTTTAAAGTTAAAGTTCAAGAATTTTCATCTTGTGCTCAAGAAATGTACTACTGATGGGCCAGGAGTTTGGCCTAGTGGTAGAGTGCTTACCTAGCATGCACAAAGATCTGGGTTCAATTCCTCGGTACCACATACAAAGAAAAAAAAACAGGCTGGAAGTGATGCTGTGGCTCAAGTGGTAGAGCTCTAGCCTCGAGAAAGCCCAAGGACATTGCTCAGGCCCTGAATTCAAGGCACAGGACTGGCAAAAAAAAAGAAAGAAAGAAAGAAAAGAAATGTACTACTGAAAAAAAAAAAAAATCACACAGCCACATATCGGAGTATCTGATTTTTAAATCTAAAACATGGACATGTAAAAGGTAAAATTCCAACTGCATAATTCAAAATCCAAAATTTTAATACTTTAATTTTCAAGAGAAATGAACGGGCTGGGTGCCAGTGGCTCACACCTGTAATCCTAGCTCCTCAGATGGTTGAGATTTAAAGACTGAGGTTCAAAGCCAGCCAGCAAGAAAGTCTATAATATTCTTATCTCCAATCAACCACCAAAAAGCCAGAAGTAGAGCTGTGACTCAAGTGATAGAGCATCTACCTTGAGCACAAAAGGTCAGAGACAGTGCCCAGGCCCCGAGACTGGCATGAGAAAGAGAGAAGAAAGGGAAGGACTTATCCACCAACACATGTAGGCATTTTGAGATGACAGATTGAAATACCTCAAGACTTAGCTGTAAGGAAGAAAGATATAAATGTGTGTGTGACTGCCAGTTTGCAATCACTGCTCTAGCTACTACTATAACCTTCCATGTTCTCTACTGTGGAGAGCATGGCATCTCTCTCACCTAGGAGGTGCTCCGGGTTTCTTAGCAGGGTGAGGCCAGCAATCATGGCTTTATGGTGCTCACAGCAGAGGTGACTCTTATCGATGGACTGCCCAGGCGCAGGAGGGAGATCATCAGAAGCACTGGTAGATCGCTGCTTCTTCTTTTCCTTTTTCCGTTTCTTCTGGGCTGAAAGAGATTTACACTAATGAAGTACTACTAAGCTTCTTACTCTAGTCCTTGGAAGTAAGGAATACAAGTATCAGTGTGCAGAAATGGGCTTCAATAGACTTGAAAGTCAACTATTACAGAGGCAAGAATTTGGGCCAGGAGTTTGGCCTAGTGGTTGAATGCTTACCTAGCAATGCACGAAGACCCGGGTTCAATTCCTCATATCACATACATAGAAAAAAGCCAGAAGTGGTGCTGAGGCTCAAGTGGTAGAGCTCTAGCCTTGAGAAAGTCTAAGGACAGTGCTCAGGCCCTGAGCTCAAGCCCAGGACTGGCCAAAAAAAAAAAAAAGAGGCAAGAAGTTGCTGGGTGCCAGTAGCTCACATCCATAATCCTAGCACTCAAGAGGCTGAGATCTGATTGCTGTTCAAAGCCAGCCTGGGCAAGAAAGTAAACTATGCAGAAAAAGCCAGAAGTGGTGCTGCAGCTCAAGTGGTAGAGTACCAGCCTTACAAAAGAAGCTCGGAGTCAGTATCCAGGCCTGGAGTTCAAACCCCAAGACTAGCTTTAATCAAAAAAAAAAAAGCAAAAATTTTACAAAGTGGTTGATCTCTTTTGGATAGCCTGAAATTGGCCACAGAAACAGCATTTCTGTTGCAGAAACTAGCAGTCTACATAAGGGCTTCCCTCCCCCGCAACAACAACAACAACAACAACAACAACAAACAACAAAAAAAGTGAAGATGTACAGCTACTAATCACCTGTTCTATGCCAATTACTATACCAAGACTTTTACCTTTTATGAAAACCTATCGGTTCCAACTTTTGGCACATAAGAAAACTAAGTATCTGAAGAACTAAGTAAATAGGAAAAGACTCAGTAAGTGATTAAGACAAAATACATGGGCTAGGAATGTGGCTTAGTGGTAGAGTGCTTGCCTAGCATACGTGAAGCTTCAGTACCACATAGATAGGCTGGGAAGTGGTGCTGGGAAGTGGACTCAAAGTGGTAAAACAATAGCCTTGAGCAAAAGAGCTCAGAGACAGTGACCAGGTCCCAAGTTCAAGCCCCACAACCAACAAAAAAAATTTTTTAAACCCTTTTAGGCAAGTGAGAGTGAATGACACTAGAAAAGACAGCAAATCCCATGTTTCTGGCTCACCTCACAGGAGCATCGACTTGTAAACAGAGGCCTTTAACCTGAAGGCATTATTATCACATTTATTCTAGCACATGGCTCCCACTCCTATCATTTCAGAAGAGAAGAAATACCTCCCTTCTGCTTATTACCACCAGCACACTGAGATCCCAGATGAGAAAGGGCTGTCCACAGAGCCACATGACTTGGGTCACAGGGATGGAGAGCTGTCACCCTTAAATCAAGACCCCTTTTCTTGCCCATGGACCATGGTCCCAGGACCATGTCTACGATGCCTTACCTCTGTGAGAAGCATCCTTCAGCAGCCGGGCCTCAGACTGCACCACATTCCTGCTGCTGAGGAAGATCAGCCGTCGGAAGAACCTCCGGTCATCCCCTTGTACGTCTTCGATGACGTACTCACCACTCAGGGGACTGCAGTCTTGGTGCTGCACGGTCCGGACGCCAATGTCCCCACCCACAGACAGAAAGGGCACCTGGAGACACAGCCAGAGACCAGACACAGACCAGCTCAACTAGGAAACATGAGAAGTTATCGATCCCTCCCGTGCCAGGGTTCTGAGATACCTCCCCCACAAAGACTTGTTCTAGTGTGCTGCTTATCTGAAGGGGCCTTTACATACATCTAAAAAAAGTTTAGTTCACTGTCTGCAAATGACCAACACAAAAACATCTCCTAAACTACTACTGAAATGTAACTAATTCTTCCACTCTCCCAACTATAAGAACTCATTAGTAACCACTAAAAGACCTCTCAATGCTCCAGGAGAATAATAAAAATTATATTTATATTTCCCTCTAAAACTTCTCATCTCCTCCACCATTTTTACAACTATTTCTTTTGCTCTTTACTTTTTAAGACAGGGTCTTACTATGTAGCCTAGACTGTCATCAAACTTAGGATCCTCCCTCTCAAATACTGAAATTATAGACATTTACCACCATGCCTGGCTAATCTATCTCTTTTTAAAGATCTGCCAAGGCTATTTCTTAATTAACAGTAATTTCTGACCTTTCAGACTCAGTCAGTGATGAGAAGAGGTCGTAACAAAGCTTCGAGAGGATCTGGGCCTCCCTGACGTAATATCTGTCTCCTGAATACCAACTCAGCCAGGAAAACTCAAGCACACATTTATCCATCAATTTAAGTCTGCTAGTGGGGAGGAGCATGGTCTGGAAACCCAGGGTTTGGGACTTGTACTTTTTTGTGTATATGTGTTTGTGCTGGTTCTAACACTTGGACTCAGGGCACGGTCACTTTCCTGCTCAGGGCTAGCACTCTACCACTTGAGCCATAGTTCTTCTCCCGGCTTTTTTGGCGATTTCCTGCCTGGGCTAGCTTCAAACTCTGATCCTCAGATCTCAGCCTGAGTAGCTAAGATTATAGGCACTGGCCACCTAGTGCCCAGCAAGGGACTTGTACTTTTAGAGCAATTCCTCAGATACTTGGGCTTTTCCATCTATCAAAAAATAGACAAATTGGACCAGGAGTTTGGCCTAGTGGCAGTGATTGCCTAGCATGCAGGAAGATCCGGGCTTAATTCCTTGGTACCACAAACACAAAAAAAGCAAGAAGTAGTGCTATGGCTCACGTGGTAGAGCCCTAGCCTCAAGGAAAGCCCAAGGACAGTATTCAGGCTCTGAGTACTGCCCCAAGACTAGAAAAAAAAAAAAAAAATCACCAGACAACCAGTGGTTCATGCCTGTAATCCTAGCTACTCAGCAGGCTGAGATCTGAGAATAGCATTTCAAAGTCATCCCAGGCAGTGAAGTCTATGACACTCTTATCTTCAATTAACCACCTGGAAACCAGAAGTGTGCTGTGGCTCAAGTGGGAGAGTGCTAGTCCTGACCTGAAGAAGAGCTCAGGGACAGTGCCCAGGCCCAGAGTTCAAGCCCTACAACCAACCAACCAACAAATAAATAAATAAACAAACACACAAATCAAGTTCTTAAAGTTACCCAGCTAGGAATGTAGTTTAGTGGTAGAGTGCTTACCTAGCATGCATGAAGCACTGGGTTTGATTCCTCAATACCACCATAAACCGAAAAGGCCAGGGGTAGTACTGTGGCTCAAGTAGATAGAGTGCTAGTCTTGAGCAAAAGAAGCTCAAGTGCCTAGGCCCTGAATTCAAGCCCCAGGCTGGCAAAAAATAAATATAAACAAACAAACAAATAAATAAAATTACTGTCAATTACTCGTGTAACTGAGTAACTGACAAGATAGCAACATAGCAGGTATAACGGATAATACTGTATCATTTGCCCACTTTAGCAGACCCTGTTTCCTTCCTGAAATGGCCAGCAATGTTAATATCCTGAAAAAAATGCATCAAACTGTTTTGGCCCTTTTCATTTTATCCTCAGATAATGACAGTTCAGAGAAGCAAGACAGGTGAAGATGTCCTTGTCAAAAGCAAGAAAAGAAGGCTGAACAATCAGCAGTTTGAAGAACTGGAGCCAGCAAGGTGTACATCATCTCCATCCTGCCATCTCTACAAAGATTCACAGACACACCGACACACACACACACTGACACACAACTATTCAATTAATCAACTTCCTCTCTTTACTACAGGGCAAGAGAAAACAGATTCGGACAATGACCCTCAATTCTCAGCCTCCTGAGTAGCTAGGATTTCAGGAGTGAGATACCAGTATCCTACAAGAGAATATTTTCTGCCCAATTAACTCTAAGCTAACACACCTCTCAGGACCAAACTAAGGTCACATTCCAGTTCTTCTAAGGCTCCTTCTGCCTTGGACATCTGCTAGTGCAAGTCCAGATAACAGTGAAAGCTGGTATCTGCAAAGGCTTGCTACCTTCTGCTGGGAGGGCATCCCGGCTGGGGCCAGCTCCATGACTCTGGCTGACAGCTCGGCTTGAATGCTGTCCATGCCATCGTACTGCTGACCTCGATGGAGGGCCACTGTGATCAGCCTCCTGAAGCCTGCACTGGTTGCCAACTGCTTCCGGCCCTCCTCCATGCCAAACAGCCATTCCGTTTCACGGCCTTGGGGAACTAAAAAAGAAGAACATGATTATAAGCAGAGCTGGCAAGAACGTTCAAACCCCACATGGCAGAGAGCCAGTCACTGTCCCAGGCCCTATTGTTCCTGTGACCCACAGAGGGGCTATCAACACCCTAGCATACAACACTCAGAGCAAAGCAGCCCTTTAGACATGTGACAGGACACAGGGTGGAGAAAAGTGGAGGCATGGCTGAAAGGAACAAGAACAATAGTGATTAATATTAACGCTTTGTCCATACCAGGTATGACGCCAAGCAGTTCATAAGTATAAAGTAATAGAATTCTCACAATGCCCAAGGTATAGATAGCATTTTTCTCATTGTTTACAAAAATGGGGAGACAGGGGAATGGAAACAGGCACAGAAATTATATTATTTAAGGAAGTTCACATTTAGAAAATGGCAAAGCTGGGACTCAGAACCAGACAGGCTAACCCAACTCTGGGTTTACAGCCACTACGTGATTTACTCCCAAAAGAAGACAGATGGGATTATGGAATACTTGGAAAAATGGCACCTCTATCAAGAAACAAACCACCAGCATGGCTGCAACCCCTAGCATCCACTTAGAATTTCCTACTACTGAAAGCATGTCTTGATCCTTAGTAAGGTAAGCAAGGTACTCTTTATATTCTTTCTGATGACATTTATATAAAGCATTTATCACATATCAAACACAACTTCTCTGGTACTACAGGGTTTAAACTCAGCAATGTTATCACCTACCCCCAGCTGTGTTATTGGGGACTGAACCCAGGTCCTCATGCATGTTAGACAAGTACCAGGTACTATCTCTAAGAGCCGTTATACTTCTCACAACTATAAAAGGGTTACAATCCCACTTTATAGATGAGGAAACTGAGGTACCAAAAATAAAAGTAGCTTGTTTAACATCACACTACCAGCACATAACTTTGCCAGGACTGAAAGAAAAGGCCTCAAATATAAGCACACTGGGAGAGCTATTGGTTCTCCTTCATCATGCCTTGGCGAGTCTAACTCTCTGGAGATAACATTTCCGGAAGATTAAATAAGTAAAAATGCAAAGACATATCCATTCAGTGAAGCCCGCGCCCAGCCCCAGCCCCTGGAAGCCAGCCCCTCCAGGGAAAGAGAGGGCACAATCCCAACTCACTGATGAAAATGGCAAAATGATTGTCCCGCGTTGGTTTCACGGTGGGGCTGTCCACCACGTGCAGGGTGTAGCGTGGCTCCCCAGTGTCCCCACTGCACAAGTCCAGAGACACACTCCCCAGCCCGGCCTTGCCCAGCTGGCTGCACAGCCAGGCATACTGTTGCCGCTCCCGTACTGCCTCGGCCAGCTGCTCGGCACTCTCCAGCCGCACAGGCTTGCCCTGCTCCTGAGCACACAGCTCAAAGATCTGAAGGGCAGAGCCAGGGACCGGCCTGAACTTGGTCATGATGAAAGCAAAGACAGGCAGGGAGAACTGAGGCTCTGCTTCCAACACCTGGTCCCGGCTGTGGGCTACTTGATGCACCCTCACCATCCACCCCTCCCGAGAGAAGTGACCCACTGCTTTCTTCAGGATGTGAGCCTGAGCCAGGGAGACGCAGAGGTAGCGACCGCCCACCTGCAGGACACGGCCAACCTCAGCCAGCATCCTGTCCACCAGCTGCAGCGTCTTCTCTTCCTCATCGGTCAGGACAGCATCCAGCGTGCCCTTGTCTAACACGACCTGGAATGAGGCATCAGCAAACTCCATCTGTGTCATGTCCATCTTCAAGAAGCTCATTCGGGGCCTCCGACTGGCATTGCGTTCCTTCATCTGTTTGATGACAACCTCACTGATGTCAATGTTCACAATATCCTGATAACCCACGTCATACAGCTGCTCACTCAGCTCTGAGTTGCCACACCCAATCACCAGAACCTAGAGAAAGAAAAAACAACACCAACAACAAAACCAACAATAAGAGGAAGGCGATATATGGAGAAAAAAAAAAAGAGTAAGGAGTCAGGTGTCTCAGGAGGCTGAGCTCTGAGGATCACCCCTTCAAAGCCAGCCTAGACATGAAACTGAGACTCTCTAATTAGACACCCAGAAAAGCTGGAATCAAGTGGTAGGGCAGAAAAGTGGATGAACAAAAAAAGCTCAGGATAGCACCCAAGCCCTGAGTTCAAGCCCCAGGACTGGCACAAAAATAAATAAATGAATAAAAATAAACAAATGAATAAAATAAGAGGGGGATAATCAAAGAACATACTTCAAGGATTTCAAGAAGCAACTGTGAACTTGGCTATTCCAGGTGTCAGAAGACAAAGATGTTATTGTGAGAAAAGGGCAACTTTAAAGTTGACTGTACTGTTATCACTAGTGAAAGAAAACACATTTAGCTACAACTAGATTATTCGAGAATGGGGCTTTATACTGCAGAAACAATATAGTTGTCCTTTTCTCTGAAATGAAGCATGTAATACTCAGAAATCAGCAAGAACTCATGGAATCCAAACACATTAGTTAGAATGTTGTTTTACTGAAAACAAAACAAAACAAAAAACCCTAAGCCAGGCCTATTCCAATTTCATCCATCCATTAATGCCTTTGGCTCAATAGGCAACATACTATACTTTGTGAGGATTCAAATTTTACTTCCATCATGAAATCATGATATTTTGGTAGCCAACTTAAAATGCAAACTGTTGACTCCCTTTCTATGGAGTAATCTCTCATTCGTCCTTCAAAATTCTGTTCCAATGTTACCATCTCTGGAAAAGCACCATTTGATAAGAAGTGTATAAGCTTTGAAACCACACAGAACTGAGCTTAAACCTCAATATGACAACTTACCATACACTCTCCAACATCATCTTGTAAAACATATGCACGACTGCTGGACTCCTGTGGCTCATGCAATGAATCCTAGCTAGTCAGGAAGATAAGACCTGAAGATCCCAGGCAAGAAAGTCCATGAGACTATATCAGTACAGCAGAATGGAGCTATAGTTCAAGTAGTAAAACACTAGCCTTGAGCACCAAAGCTCAGGGATAGCACTGAAGTCCAGAGTTCAAGTCCCAGGATTGACTCAAACAACAAGAAGCAGGTTCATGACTACCTCAGTTTGTAAAAACTGGAAAAATGTGCCCCCCCCCCTCTCTCGCTCGCTCTCTCTCTCTCTCTCTCTCTCTCTCTCTCTCACACACACACACACACACACACACACACACACACACACACACACACACAGCGCACCCAGCGCACCCAGCATAAAGCTTAGCATATAAAGCTTCCTCCACAAATGTTACTTTGCTTCCCTACCTCCAAAACAAAGCCATCTCTACCAACCATCCGGTTAATGTACTTCTGAAATGCATACAGGATTTGTGTCTTACTCTTAGCATATACTAACAGTACAAAAAAAAAGTTTTATTGCTATAATCCATTTGGCTCAAACTCACTCCCTGCAGTGCTTTATAGTTCGCCCATCCCTTTTTTTTTAAAACCATTTTCACGAGATTCATCATTTTACTTCCACATATAAAGTATCTATGTTCACGTTCAATCACCTTCTCCCCATACTATTATAGCTTAAGAGTGGTGTAGAGTTCCTGGAACTCGGTGAGCAATCGGCCCCTTAATAAACATATCTATCAGGGAAGCCACTCAGGTCGCCTACTCCCTAGGGATCCAGTGTGGGCGGACGACTGAACGTGGATGGGGCGGGCGAGATCTTCCAGCCGCGGACTCTATCAGAGCTGTCTTTGGGCCAGAAGGGCCTGAGAGCCTGTCCCCCACCCCCACCCCGCTCCCGTCCCGTCTACTTCTTCAGGATCCCCCACACACAACTTCCCCGTCTATTTCCCCAGGGCCCACGAATGCAGCCCGGCCGCGCCCCTTACCTTTTCCCGGGGCTTGATGTATTTGTGTAACACCCCGCAGAGGTCCAGGTAGGTGCCGTACCACTCGAAAGCTTTCTTCCCCCGCTGCTGGAAAAACTTCTCCCAGTAGTCCACGGAGCCGAAGTCCTTGGAGCTCCGGGGAAGGAGATTCATGTTCCCCGCGCCCGCCATCCGCCTTCAGGATCTACTCCCTGCGAGGTGGCATGGGGCGCTGGTGGCCCGACAGGCTCCGGGTCACTGCTGCGGCGGGACTCCAGTCCACGGACAGCCGGCCACATGGACCTGCTTCCCACCCCCTCCAAAGCCAAAGTGGGGGGGACGGCGCTGACGCGGCCACTGACGGCCGCACGCCCGCTCCGGGGCGCCCCACGCACGTGGAGAAGCCCCGCACGCGCTACCCCAGCTCGGGTCCGAACCCCGTAACCATATCCGGTGCGAGGCCTCGTGATTGGCCAGCCTCCCAGACGGTCCCTGCAGCTCATTGGTCACCGAGTCTCCTTCCTGACACCTCATTGGCTAAGACTCGCTAACTCTCGCAACTACTGGCGGCTGCGTGGAGAGCGTACTGTTGACGTAAGACGGGCGGGGGCGGGGCCTGGGGGCGGGGCCTGGGCGCCGGGCGGGACGGGGGGGGGGCAGGAGGAGGGCCGGCTATCCTGGGCACCGCGAGAGGGTGCTCGCGTCCTAGCTCTGCAGCCCGGATCCGAGCGTGTCTGCCCTGTGGACATCACCTCTGTAATAAGGGTCAAGTACATTAATCTTCTTAAAAAAGGTGTGATAGGGGCCGGGAGTTTGGCCTAGTGGTTAAAGTGCTTGCCTAGCATGCATGAAGACCCGGGTTTGATTCCTCGGTACCACATACATAGAAAAAAGCCAGAAGTGGTGCTGAGGCTCAAGTGGTAGAGCTCTAGCCTTGAGAAAGTCCAAGGACAGTGCTCAGGCCCTGAACCCAAGCCCAGGACTGGCAAAAAAAAAAAAAAAAAAAAAAAAAAAAAAAGGTGTGATAACGTGAACAGCTAGGTTACTGGGGTGCCTCCTCTCCCTCTCCCTCTTCCTTCCTCCCCTCTCTCCCCGCCCCCCAGTGAAAAGTGCAACGCTGAAAACCATCATTTCAAACATTTCTGACCTTAGCTCTCTCTAATGCTTGTTTTATGTGTTGGACGAAGACACGTCCGTTTAAATGGTCACTCCCTGTCTCTATCCTAAGGAAGTTACTTGGTGAAGAGCCCGGTGTTTTTAATCTTTTGTATTTATGTTTGGTGCCGGTTTGGGGGCTTGAACTCAGATTCTAGGCTCTGCCTCCGAGCTTTTTAGTTGCTCAAAGCTGTTACTCTATCGCTTGAGCCACAGCTCCAATTCTGGCTTTTCAGCGGATAATTGGCGATCAGAGAGAGCCTCATGGAATCTCCTGCCCGTGCTGGTGTTGAGCCCTGACCCTCTTAATATCCTGAAGTAGCTTGGATTACAAACTGCTGTTTTAAAATATAGAAGGTTCAAATATGTGTTACTCTTGTTGCGTAGTTGTATAGGGTTTACCTAAAAGCCCTTAACATAAAAAACATTGTCTTATGCTCCTCTCTGGCTGAGTTCACACACTTTCCTCTCTACCACAGATAAGAACGGAAAAGCCTATGAGATGATTTCAGCTACTACACCCCCCAGAAAGTTCATAACAAAGTAGACTTTGGCCCTTTGAGAAAGCTTGACACCCTTTCTGTTTACAGTATGGCACAATACAAAAGAAGCAGAAAATCATAGCCTCCAACCTCCACATGAAAGCCTTTTGTATTTTTCTTTCTTTTAAATGATGGGGACACTTTATAAATTCTACATATACTTGGTAGTACCAAGGCTTGAACTCAGGGCCTGGTGATTGCTGAGGTTTCTTGTTCATGGCTTGAGTCATGCCTCCAACCCAGAATTTTGCTGGTTAATTACAAATTCAGTTTTGTGAACTTTTTCTACTGGTAGCTAACCACAGTACGCCAGGTCTTAGTCTCCTGAGTAACTAGAATTTCAGGAGTAAGTCACTGGTACGAGGCTCTTTCCTACACACACATATCTCAAGTGTCTAACTAATATGAGCGGATCATCCTGTAATAGAAGTTACCGTTGCAGATGCAGCAGTAGGCACGGAAGTGACAGAGAAGACACACATTGAATATTTACAAAGAGATATGTAATGGGGGTTGTCATAAGTCCCCTGGAGGAGAAATGTACACTTCCATAATAAGACACCTTGAGCCCTTTCCTGATCACAGGCTTTCCTGCAGAAAGGATCAATACATTCTGACTGCTTTGATAAAACTTTCATATAACCTAGCCTTGTTCCAATAAAACCACAGTATAGGCAAAGAACCAAGAAGCAGAGTTCACCCTCTAGAAATCTCTACAAAGAACTTCCTGATACTTTTTTTTCCCACCATCTCCATTGCCCTACTGTTAGGGTATGGTATTGAAAAAGACAATAGAAGTAACTTCTAACACAGCCCAGGCTGCAGCTTCTTATATAATGCCTGGAAATATAATTATTGTCTGCAATTTCTTTAGACTAAGTGAGTAAATAGCTTACTTATCTCTCTAGCAAAAGAGACTCCTGTCTTCCTTCTTTAAGCCTAAGAAACCAGAAACAAGCATGTTAACATACTAAAGGTATTCTAAACTTGTATGAACCATTAACATAGAATTATTTTACATTTTTGAAAATTAGACTCTGATGCTACTGTTAAAATACTTAAAAGGTTTAAGGACTCCAAGAGGTTGGAGGTGTGGCTTAGGTAGTAGAGTGCCAGCCAATAAGCTAAAGTGTCAGATACCAAGATGGCTCGTATAATTACCTGTAATATTTAAAATACTGTGTTTATACAAAGCCATTTAATATTATAAAGTTTACTTCTATAAATATAAATCCAGTCTTATATAATTTCAAAAAAATATAAATGAAGTTTGATAATAGTATTCAATTCGTTGGTTGTTACTAACATTAGCTGTAAAATAAGGAATAAGAAATTAAACAATTTTAAGCAGAACTAAGAAAATGGAAAATCCTCCCATGCTCCTGGATTGGAAGAATTAACATTGGGAAAATGGCCAAGGGCTATCTACAAATCCAACGCAATACTCATCAATATCCCAATGTCATTCTTTAAAGAAATAGAAGAGGCAATCCAAAATTTCATATGGAATAAAAAAAGACCCCCTATAACAAAAACAATTCTTAGCAAAAAGAGCAGCGCAGGAGGAATTTCAATACCAAACTTTACACTCTATTACAGAGTTATAATTATCAAAACAGCTTGGTACTGGCACAAGAACAGGACTGATGACCAATGGAATAGAACTGAGGACCCAGATATTAACCCACAGACCTATGGCCACCTAATCTTTGATAAGGGAGCTAAAAAAATTGAATGGAAGAAAGACAGCCTCTTCAACAAGTAGTGCTGGCAGAACTGGTTAAGCACCTTCAGAAAACTAAAGTTGGATCCTTCTTTGTCACCCTGCACCAAGATTAACTCCAAATGGATCAAAGACCTAGGGGTAAAAGCAGATACACTGAAAACTTTACAAGAAGGAATAGGAGATACACTAGGCCTCCTTGGCACAGGTCGAAACTTTCTTGATAAGGACAAAGAAACACAACAAATCAAAGAAAGGCTGGATAAGTAGAACTGCATTAAACTGCAGAACTTCTGTATGGCAAAGGACATAGCTAGCAAATTAACCAGAAAGCCTACAGAATGGGAGAAGATCTTCACTAACCATCCAACAGACAAAAGCCTCATATCTAAAATATATCATCAGCTCAAAAAATTGAATCACTCCAAAACTAATCTCCAAAGAAACAACCATCCCATTAAAAGATGGGCCAAAGACTTAAAGAGAGTCTTCTCTGAAGAAGAAATAAGAATGGCCTATAGACACATGAAGAAATGCTCAACATCTCTGGTCATAAAAGAAATGCAAATCAAAACAACTCTAAGATTACACCTCACCCCAGTTAGAATGGCCAGGATCAAGAAATCTAATAACAACAGATGCTGGAGGGGCTCTGGCCAGGAGGGATCACTACTACACTGTTGGTAGGAGTGCAAACTCATTCAACCACTATGGAAAACAGTATGGCAGTTCCTCAAAAGACTAAACATAGAGCTCCCCTATGACCCAGCAATTCCTCTACTTGCCATTTACCCAATCGTCCAGAAACAAGGACATACTAAATCTACTAGCACAATGATGTTCATTGCAGCACTATTTAGCATAGCAAAGATATGGAACCAACCCAGATGTCCCTCAGTTGATGAGTGGATCAACAAGATGTGGTATTTATACACAATGGAATTCTATGCTGCAGTCAGAAAGAACAACATTACCCCATTTGTAAGGAAATGGAAAGACTTAGAAAATAATCATATTAAAGGCTGGGAGTTTGGCCTCGTGGTAGAGTGCTTGCCTAGCATCCACGAAGACCCGGGTTCGATTCCTTGGTACCATATACATAGGAAAAAAGCCGGAAGTGGTGCTGAGGCTCAAGTGGTAGAGTTCTAGCCTTGAGAAAGTGAAGTAAGCCAGACTCAAAGGAACATAGGCTCAATGGTTTCCCACATTTGTCATAATCAGTAGAAACCTTGGGCTCTCCTAGCAGAGATTTACAATAGAATAAAACCTAGATACATAAGGCCATATAACATGAGGCTAAATGAAAGGACCTCCAGGATTTAGAAACAAAAGCCATATAATGAGTGATTGTTGTCCTTAACGTACTATGTTATCTCTCATCTCTTTTGCTGTCCCTTGGCTATCTCATATTGTTACAGTATTTCACTTTGTTATCTGATATATTGAATATATGGGTATTTAGTTATTTGAAATCAGATAGGGAAGGGGGGAAAACAAGATGAGGGGCAGGGGTGGGGAGAGGGAAATGGGGACCAAGTCATGAGAAAGGGTATCAAAGTACGCACCCTCTATCTGGTGAATATAATGTAACCCTTTTGTTAACTACAATAAAAAATATATGAAAAAAATTCAACTGCCTTTATCCCATCCCACACCTCTTGTCTCAACTTTTGGGGGGGTTGTCATGCACATTAGTATTTCCTTAAAGTGTTATAAATGATTCTATTGTATAAAATATATTGCTGGAAAAACAGAAATTAAGCAATTTTCTGATAAATTGGGCTAGAACATCTTGAAGACTCCCTAAAGATGTCCACATCTTAAGCACCAGACTTTGTGACTGTTATATTACAAAAGGGAATTAAAGCTGTGCATGCAATTAAGGTTAGTAATCCATTAATATTAAAAATAGGAAGATTAGACTGTCCAAGTAAACCCAGTGTAATGGCAAGGGTCTTTTAAAATGTAAGAGGAAAAACTGGCAATATGATAGGATGAAAAGGGTCTGGCCAGGTGTTAGTGGCTTTGGAGAGGGAGGGAAGGGGCCATAAACCAAGGAAGCTGGAGAAGGAATGTTATTCTCCTATAATGCCTACAGAAGGAATCCAGCTGCACTGACACCATTTTTCTAGCCCAGTGACACCTGTGTCATACTTCTGACCTTCAGAACTACAAGATAATAAATGTGTTCTTTTAAGGCAGTATGGTTTTGGTAATTTATTACGATAGCAATAAAAAATCTAAATAAAATTACCTATGAAAAGAAGGAACAGAGGGTTGGAGGCATGGTCCAGTTGGTAAAGCACCAGTCAATGAGAAAAGTTCAAGGTACTGAGTTTGAGTCCAGGTCTTAAACCTGAAAAAATGGTGGGGAGAGAAAATTTAAGATTGGGGCAGAAGTTTACCATAACAGCAGCAGATCAAATGAGAAATTGAGTCAAAACAGGTTTTGGAGGTGTCTATTTACTGTAAGAATTTAAATAGGCCTGTCAAGGTACCAGAAGCCAACAGAGAGCCAAAGTCATGATAGTTGGAAAGAAATTTATCTAAGAAAGGTTGAAATGTTTGGTGACTTGCTGAAGGCAGGAAATAAAAGGCTGTAGCCCATGTTGCCCTCTAGATGGCCTAGGAAATCACCTAAAGACGACCCAAGGAAGAGCAAAGGGGCATGATTTGTAGAACTGTGAGTTGCAAGGAATGTAGAGGTCACTGTGCAAGTGAAACTCAAAACCAGAGCTAAGTGCCCCATCTCCTCACCCTGCTGCATTTCTGTGGGCTCATGTCTTCTCACATTCTGACAGAGCCATCCAGTTGGACATAGTGCCAAGGCATGAATGGACTTCATGAGTGGGCTCTAAAGTTGGGTAAAGGGAATCTTTCCTTGGTGTACAGGGAGTGGCTCCTATAATACTGGAAACTATTTCATCCTGGCAATCTTGGTAAATAGGTTTGTTTTCCACATTTTGGATTTTGAGAAATCCTGTGTCTTGGAATAATAGAAAATGGACACCACACCCAAGGGTAATGTTTCACCTTTTTATTAGCTAGGTGTCAACAGTTTCTTGATAATGTTGACCTGCCATTCTCAAGCTAATATTAGAGTCTTAAGATGGGGATAAGAGTGTTTCTTAATTGGTAAAACATTTGCCATTTGCTAAGAATCTTTTTCATACATTGCTTGGAATTTACAGAAAGGAAATTCAGACTTATAGATTTTCACATTAACAGACTTGACCCCTTTGATTACAACATTAGTTAAGATGATTATAACTGGTCACACACACACACACACACACACTGATTGCCTGAACTGATTGCTAATAAAACCTCTCATTTGTGACTGTGAGTGAATTCATCCACAACTGCCATTGGGTATTATATTTGATTCCCTGGATTTTCTTCATTCCATGGCTCTTTTTTCTTTTTTGCCAGGTCCTGGGACTTGAACTCAGGGCCTGGGCCCTGTCCTTGAGCTTTCTCAAGGCTAGTGGAGCCACAGTACAGTGTGTGTGTGTGTGTGTGTGTGTGTGTGTGTTACCAAGGAATTAAACCCAGGGTTTTATGCATGCTAGGCAAGCACTCTACTACTAGGCCACACTCCACCCTTCCCCCGCCCCCTACCAGGCTTTCTATTCTGGGTATATGGATTTCCACATATGCCTAGACGCAAAGAATGTATGTCCTTGTTGATGGGAGGAAAGGACAAATGCATAAGAAGTTGCTATCTTTGGGGCCAAGAGAAAATTCATGGTAAAAACTAGAAAGCAGGGCAGATATGAGAAGGTCACTATGGCCTGTGTCTGGTACACTGAACCATCAAATGAAGGGAGATATACAGACTCTTTGGGTCTTTCTCAGAGTGTGGATTTTGTGAAACTTCCTGACCCAGCCTGTTTTCATCTCTTCTTCACAATAATCAATTTACCATGCAAAACCTAAAGTGATTTTTTAGCTAATACCATTTTAATGGAAATATATTTCACATGTCATGCCATTTACCATTTAAAGTATACACTTTGGGTCCCATTTGTAGCTTAAATTGTGGGGTCCATTATCATGGGAACTGATTACAATGTGTTCTCCATATCACATTCTAAACTTCAGTGCTTTTCATAAGAAAACCACCTACAAAACAACTTACTCTAACATTCGTCATTCTTAGTCATGAGGATCTCATGTGTCCACTTTGGGGGGATGAGCTCTGTCCACAATTCACAACAAAATTTTTTCACCACCAAGAGAATGGATTTCAAAACAGATTTAATAAATAATATTTATTCAAGTGTTCCACCCAAAATATTTTTCAACAGTCAGATCCAGAGTCCTCAAAGAAAATTAAAAAATAAAAATTCTCTTTTGTCCAACAAAAAAAAGTTATGTGTAATCCTTTCCCCAAAATAAAATGATTTTCTTGCCCACGAGAGTGAAGAAAGTCTTTTTATTTCCCCTAAGGAGAATTTCAAATGATAGTGCCAGAACTTTTTATTTTTCTTAATGCATCTTTTAATAGTGTGTTTTTATCCTCATTGATCTGACTCTGGGTACAGAGACTTCCCCAATATAAGGAACTTCCTTCCAGGAACTAGCTGTGTTTTATGATGATTCAGAAGCTCAAAGTCCTCAGACAATATCATGTGGTGTTTCTGGAGATATCTGACAGGAAAGGAAACCTTATATATTGTAAGTACTATTTAACATGGAGGATGTGCACATGGTGTTTGGAATAAGAAACATCCACCAGTTTCTGGAGTGTGAATTTTGTGAAATTTCTTGATTGGAGTCTATTGTCTGAAGGCCTGTTTTCATCTCTTGTTCACAACAATCCATTCAAAATCCAAATATTAAAAAAAATTAAACTATCCCCTGCTCATCGCTAAGCTTTTCCTTTTATTTCTTCACTCTAGTCATTTAAATATTTGTAGTCAAATAAATACTCTCATCCCATTAAAAAATTAAACAATTACTATTGTAAAACTTGAAATCTATTTCACATGCCATATAATTTATCATTTAAATATAAACTTTGTTGGTAGTTTTTAGTATATTCATGATGTTTTGCAACCAAAAATCAATCAATCAATCTATCTATCTATCTATCTATCCAAAACCACTATCTGATTCCAGAACTTTTGTTTGTGCGAGTTCTGGGCTTGAACTCAGTGTCTGGACACTGTCCCTGTCTTTTTTGCTCAAGACTAGCACTCTAGCACTTGAACTGTATCTCCACTTGTGGATTTTTTGTGTGTGTGTGTGATTAATTGGAGATAGGAGTCTCACAGATTTTCCTGCTTGGACTGGCTTCCAGCAGCAGTCCTCAGATCTCAGCCTCCTGAGTGGTGAGGATTACTGGTATAAGCCAGCAGCAGCCAGCTCCAGAACATTTTTATGACCACAAACGAACCCACGTATGATAGTTAATCCAGTTTCCCATGCCTCCTTCCATTCTACATACTCCCAGTGTCACTCATCTACTTTCTGTCTCTTTAGATGTCTGGTCTGGATGTTTCACAGAAACAGAATGATATATAGTGTGTCATCTGCTGTGACTGGTTTCTAGTACTTTGCACAATATTTGAAGTTTCATCAATGATATAGTAGGTAACAGCACTTCTTTCCATTTTATGACTGAATACTATTCTATTGTGTATCCATTTGTCAATAGATGGACACTGGATTGTTTCCACATTAGGATTATTACTGTCTTAACTATATTTAAGTGTACAGATTAATAATGTCAATGACTGTCACATGGTCATGCAACAGGTGTCTAGGACTTTTCATCTTGTACAACACAATTCTACTCTTAACCTCCATGTATTCTTCTACCACAGATGGCTCATGTTAAGTGGATTTGTATGCTATTCATCTGTGATTAAGCATATGTCTTTAAGGTTCATCTATATTGTTGCATGTGACAGGGCTGTTCTCTTTTTAAAGGCTGACTAAATTTCCATTACACACACACACACACACACACACACAGAGGCAGGGGAGTGTCTGGTGCTTGGTAAGGAAGGAGCATAGGAGAGGATGATATTGGATCATAGGAACCATTATGGTAGTAAGTTTCTGGTGATTTTAACACTATTTTTAAAAATATAGGATGCTTCATAAATTTACCAGTCATCCCTGTATAGGGACCATGCTTATCTTCTTTGTATCGTTTCAATCTTAGTTTCCATGCTGCTGAAGCAAGCACTAAACACTATTTTAAAAATAATTTTAGTGCCAAATTCTTTCCTGCCGAATGGCCTTCATTCTTCTAGCTCCCCTTTCCACCTGGAAGACCATCTCCCTTGCTTTTTAGTGATTGCTTCCTGTTCGTACTTTTTTTTTTTATTTTTTGCCAGTCCTGGGCTTGAGCTCAGGGCCTGAGCACTGTCCTTGGACTTTCTCAAGGCTAGAGCTCTACCACTTGAGCCTCAGCACCACTTCCAGCTTTTTTCTATGCATGTGGTACCAAGGAATCGAACCGGGGCCTTCGTGCATGCCAGGCAAGCACTCTACCACTAGGCCAAACTCCTGGCCCCCTGTTTATACTTTTGGCTACAGCTTCTCTTTAGAGATACTTGCCTTTCAGCCCTAATTTTTAAAATAGGTCTCCTTGAATTTCTCTCAGTCATTTGTTCTTTCTGAAATACTCATCACAAAATTATAATTATATAACCTATTTATTTTTGTCTGGTTTTTTTTCTTGCTACAATTAGAAGTCTGTGAGGACAGCAGCTGGGTCTGATTCCAAACTGCACACCTGGCAGTTAGTAACAGATATACAGCAAATGGCCAATGTACGTTTTCTGAATGAACAACAACAAAAAAACCCAATGTCTTTGCAAACAAATGTCTTAGCATCTGTCTTCTTGGATTGCTTTGAGAATCAGGCAAACTCCCCCCTACATCACAGGTCTGGCCACCCAGAAAGAAGTTAACCCTTCATTGTAAGGAAAGATTTTTGTTTGATGGTGCAAAAGGCTGAACTTGAGCCAGGCACGGTGGCTCACGCCTGTAATCCTAGCTACTCAGGAGGCTGAGATCTGAGGTTCAAGCTAGCCTGGGCACAAAAGGACCTGAGACATCTCCAGTTAACTTCTAGAAAATGGGAAGTAGGGCTGTGGCACCAGGGTTAGGGGAGTAGCCTTGAGCTGAAGAACTCAGGGACATTGCCCAGGCTGATTTAAAGCGCCATGACCCACAAAAATAACAAAGGCTGAACTTGTATATGCTAAGGACATGATCTACCACTTTGCTATGACCTCAGCCTAAGGGCAAGATTTTTTTTTAATTGCATCAGATGACTTTTAAATGTCAATCCCACCCCCAAAAGATCCTCAGGAATGGTGCTAGGGCACTGTAGAAGAGAGTTATGTGCACAAGACTAAGCAGAAGACCTGCATTCCAGCAGGGAGCTTAGTCCTACCAGCATGTGGCCTCTCCCACATAGGACCTATGATTGCAGAAGCTTTTCTTTGTTCAGACTATCTGGTGCCCTCTGCATTGCCCAAACTTTATGGGAAAGGATGAAATGTGTAAAGCAGGTGTTTCAAATCTAGTGATGCTTGAGGATGCATGGGTAGAATTCCAACATTCTGTGACCTTGGATGGCGGAAAAACATCTTTATTGACGTTCTTTCTCCTAAAAATTTAACCACTCTTAGGGAGGATGGGAAGAATGATTACATGGAATCCTAAGATATTTCACTTATTAGGCAATGATATTGGTAGTTTTTTTATTAAATAATTTATTAACATTGATTTTTACACCAGATTTCAAATGACATGTTTAACAAATGAGTATTCAAAAAGGGAATCTCTATCTATATACTATCACTGGCACTTAGATTTTAGAACATAATCAAAATTAGGCTGAGGGTTTGTATGTCATAGATACATATTAATCAATGTAATAAAACATATGTCTATAGAGTCATAAGTTTTTATGTCTATGTAGTTGTGTTTATATTTCCAGTACCATGTCCATAGCATTGGGTATGCAACTATTGAGTCCTCACTCTTGTACTGTTTGGATCTAATAGCCACATATTAAGGATACCATGCGCCTTTTGTTCCTTTGGTCTTGTCTCACTCAACATGATTTGCTCTAGATTTATCCACTTCCCTGCAAATGCCATTATTTTGTCTGTTGGCTATGTAGAATTCCATTGTGTATATATATATATATATATGTATATACACATTTTCTGTATCCATTCATCTGCAGTAAGGCATCTGGATTGTTTATATCACCTGGCTATTGTGAATAGTGCAGAGATGAACATAGCTGAGCAGGTGTCCTTATCATATCTTATGATATATACCTTATGATGTTCAGGATAGATGCCCAGGAGTGGTATGGCAGAATCATAGGAAAGGTCAATTTTCAGTTCTTTAAGAAATCTCCACACTGCTTTTCAGAGTGGCTGAACTAGTTTACAATCCCACCAGCAGTTCAGTAGGGTTCCTTTTTCTCCACAACCCCGCCAGCATCTTCACTGGGTTCAAAATCTTGGCCATTCTTGTTGGGGTAAGGTGGTATCTTAGGGTTGTTTTTATTTGCATTTCCTTTATGACCATGGATGATGAACATTTTCTCATATGCTTTTCTACCATTTTAATCTCTTCTTCTGGTAAGTCTCTCTTTAGTTCCCTTAACCATTTAGTGAATGGTTTCTTGGGTTTGGGGGGGATTAGTTCCTTGAGTTCCCTGTAGATACTGGTAATGTTTTAAATTGATCTCATTTAAATGATCTCATTTCCTTTTGTTTCTTCATGTTATCACTGTAAAACACATATTTTCATTCCTCACATTTTTATCTCACTTTCTGGTCTTGAAGTGGCAAGAGAAAAATCAGTAACAATGGGCCCAAACCCTTGCTAACCCAACTATAATAATGAAACTGTCCAGAGAAGAGCAGCAAATCTATAATAATGGGGAAATTCTACATTATCTTGTCTATGAGGCAAGAAGAATATGAAGGTATTTTGTTGTGTATAATACTCTTAAAAGAGAATTGTGTGTGTGTGTGTGTGTCTGTGTGTGTGTATGTGTATGTGTGTGAGATGGGGTTTGAACTCTGAGCCTGGGTGTTGTCCCTGGGCTCTTCAGCTCAAGGCCACTGCCCTATCCCTTGAGCCACAGGACCACTTCTGGTTTTCTAGTCGTTGACAGGGGATAAGAGTCTCGTGGGTTTTCTTTTTATTTTTGCCAGTATTGGGACTTCAATTCAGGGCCTCAGGGCCTGAGAACTATCCTTGAGCTTTCTCAAGGCGCATTCAACCACTTGAGCCACTGCACCACTTCCAGCTTTTTCCACGTATGTGGTACCGAGGAATCAAATCAGGGTCTTCTCGCATGCTAGGCAAGCACTCTACCAGTAGGCCAAACTCCTGGCCTTGAGTCTCGCCGTTTTCAGTGCCCGGGCTGGCTTTGAATCGAGATCCTCAGATCTTAGCCTCCACAGGAGCTAGGATTTCAGGTGTGAGCCACCACACCCAGCTCTTACATTCCTCCGCCCCCCACATTGTCTTTTCCTCTTGAAAACTGTATAAAATTAGAACCTGTTCAACAAATATTTATTAGGTGCTCAATTTATGCAGAGTATCAGGAGAATTAAAGGGAATCTAAGAAGACTCCTTAATTTAAAGGAGAAATTTAAGTCATCAGTTTGCTGGGCTCACTCCTAGATACTCAGGAGCTACAAAATGAGGATCCCAGTTTGAAGCCAGCCTCGAGAGGAAAGTCCATGAAACTCTTGTTTCCAATTAACCACTGGAAGTGGTGGTGTGGCTCAAAGTGGTAGACTGGCAGTGGTATCCATGAGCAAAAGAGCTTCCACATCCACCACCATCATCAACAACACAAAGGTGAGTGTAGGTAGCCTTGAGCTGAAGAGCTCAGGGACAGCGCCCAGGTAGAGTTCAAGCCCCATGACCCACAAAACAAAACAAAACAAGGATGAGCCTAGCTATTTAGGATACTGAGCTCAGGGACAGACTCCAAACCCTGAGTTCAAGCCTCAGAACCAGCAAAAAAAATAAATTAAAAAAAATATATATATGTTTCCAGAACCATACCTTTGTTCAAAGATGCTGCTTAGAAATGATGGGAGGTTGAGGAACCTTTAACAGGTGGAGCTTAGTGTGAGGTAGTTATTAGGTGTGATCTAAGTCACCAGACTAAAGACATGTCATTAGGGTTGTGCTCTTGGAAGGGATTGCTATTGGTGTCATCAAGTGAAATGTAACAGAACTGTGCTGGCTTCCTATCTTGCCACGTGGCCTCCCCTCATATAGGCCACTTGTGCCACCACCATCGTGCTATTACAAGACGTAATAACCAATAGGAACCTCATGGCAGGCCAAACTGATAATAAACCTGCTGGATATTAAACTCTTAACCTCTCTGGCTTAGCTAACCGAACTTTCTGTTCTTTATAAAGTACCCAGATTCCAAGGCAGGCATGGTGGCTCACATCTATAATCCTAGCTACTCAGGAGGCTGAGATCTGAAGATCAAGGTTCAAAGCCAGCCTGGATACAAAAGGACCTGAGATTCTTATCTCCAATTAACCACTAGAAAATGGGAAGTGGGGCTTGGCTCAAGGGTAGGGTGGTAGTCTTAAGCTGAAGAGCTCAGGGACAGGGCCCTGGCCTAGGTCAAACCCCATGACCCACAAAAAATAAAAAATAAAAAAAGTACCCAGATTCCAATGCTTTATAATAGCAATGTAATACAGACTAAGTACTCTTCCTTCGATTCCTCTTCATACATACTAGTTGAGAGGTTTCTCCTGCTTTGAGAATGCTGTTGCTGTTTTCAAAGTAGAGTCAGGTTTCGTTGGCTCATACCTATAATTCTAACTTCTCAAGAGGCTGAGATCTGAGGAGTGTGGTTTAAAGCCAACCCAGGTAGGAAAGTCCATGAGACTTTTATCTCCAATTAACCAGAAAAAAGCCAGAAGTGGAGCTGTGGTTCAAGTAGTAGAGCACCACTAGCCTTGAGCTACTCAAGACCCTGAGTCGACACAGCCCTGACTCTAAATTCAAGCCCCAGGAGTGGTACCAAAGAAAAAGTGATATTTCATCATTTTGCTTTCTGTCCTCCCTTAGAGTTCACTTAGAAGGATAAATAGGTCAAGGTAGTGCTAATGATGATTGCACCACTTCCGTAAGAAATTAAAGTTGTATCTGACTTTCAGGAAAAGAAAACCTCCTAGATCAAGTAAGATCATCCCAAGTTCAGTAGATTCTGCCTCGGTGATATTTACAAGTAAACTGCCTTACTTGTATTTTAGGCAAAGTATGTGGTCTACTTATTAGATAAAATATTTATCTCACCTTAATTTCAGCTTACAACTCAGCAACCTTGACTAATGTATTCATTCTCTAGCCTTGGACAAGTTACATAATGTCATCTGAGATTCTTGGTTTCTAAATCAATAAAATGAGGGAAATGATATTGAACAGCAGTGAGTTATTGTACAGAAATAAGGAGTATATTGATAATAAAAACAGCATTTACAAAGAGGCATATGGTATATGGTGGCCACTTTTTGAGAGAAATATGAAACACTATACATCAAGAAAAGGTTTCTCTCTGCACTAAAGTCTCCCAAGGCTATTATAACAAAATACCATTGGCTGATTGGCTTCTTAAACACAACAATTTGTTTTCTTACAGTTTTAGAAGCTAAAGGTTCATGATGGAGGTTGGTTTCTGATGAAACTCATCTCCCTGAATTATAAATAGCCACTTTCTTACTGTTTCCTCTCAGCTCTTTTCTCTGTCCATATACTTGCATACCTTGCATGCTTCATTGAAGTATAGTCACTACTATATAAAAAACTCTATACACTTGGAGAAAGGGCTTCAATGTATGAATTCTGAAGGAACACAGTTCAGTTCCCAGACTACCAGGTTTCCTTGTGTGTGTGGGTGTGTGTGTGAATGTGATGTGTAAATGAAAGTAGAATCCACAAACTCTTTTTCACCGTGTTTTTCTCACCTCATAGCAACATCATACCACAAAGGTATTCCATGCTGATATATATATGGATATATATAGACATATATATGAATATATAATAGTTCCATTTAATGGCTGTGTACTATTCCATTGGTGGATATATAATACTTATTTGAAAAATGTCCTATTTCTGGAAAGTTGAGGGTTTTTTTAGGCTTGCTATTAAAAAAATAAAATCAGCCAGGCTCAGTGGCTCAAGTGGTAGTGTGGTAGCATGCTACCATGCTACCCTTAAGTGAGAAAACTCACGGACAGGGCCCTATGATGGGCACAATAAAGGTACATTCTTTTTTTAAAAAACGAGTTAATTTCAGCAAGAATGTGGGAGTGGGAAGAATGGATAACACGAGAAAGCAAAACAAAATGTAAATTTTGGACTCTTTTGCCCAGTTATTTCTAGATTTGAGGTTTCAACAAATACATGGCGGTAAGGAGCAATGTGACTAAGGCAGGTGCTGGCCATTCAAGGGTGGTTTACTAAGGTGGGAAGGATCAGTAAACCAGGCACAGGACACAGCCAGGAATTCAGAGACAAACACCATATGAATAGCCAGACTGAAAGCACACAGGCACTATTTTCTTTCTTTTAAGACTCACATCCTTGGGTCAGGAGTTTGGCCTAGTGGTAGAGTGCTTGTCTAGCATGCCTAGCATGCATGAAGCCCTGGATTTGATTCCAGTTAGTGCTGCCTGGGAACTATCTTTTTCCTGGGGAAAATAACTCCTCTAAGCACAAGAAGTGTTTGCAAAGAAAAGAAATATGCTTATCTCAAGGATGGACCCCTATTTGGAAGGAAGCATCTGGCAGAATCCATGCTTTACGCCAAACGTTTATGTTGTAATAACCCAGAGTTAATACATCAAGTTTGAGATCTATGGGCCCAATTGATAAGATAGTGTAACAGGGTAATGAGGAATGAACCAGATATCAGATCATTTATGGTAAGGTGAACTTGAGCCAAATCCTCATCTACTTTTCCACCACCTGGTATCGGATGTGCTGCACAGGCCAGAGCCTGCCAGCGCTATCCATCTATCTTTGCCTCACTTCCGTTTACTAATAAACTTGGTGTTTACCTGCATGTATTTCCAAGAAAAAAAAAATTTTTTTTACCAGTCTTGGGACATGAACTCAGGGCCTGGACGCTGTCTTTTGCTCAAGGCTAACACTCTGAAACCTGAGCCACTTTTGGTTTGACCTAGTGGTAGAGTGCTTGCCTAGCATGCACGAAGACCCCGGATCGATTCCTCAGTACCACATACACAGAAAAAGCCAGAAGTGGTGCTGTGGCTCAAGTGGTAGAGTGCTAGCTTTGAGGAAAAAGCCCAAGGACAGTGCTCAGGCCCTGAGTTCAAGCCCCAGGACTGGCAAAAAGCAAAAAAAAAAAAAATAATAATAATTGGTATGATAAATAAAGGTGATTACAGAGGGGATTCCCTCGCCCGCTCCCCGTTTCTCCCTACCAGTCCCACTCACATGCTGGCGGGAATCGCTGCTGCGTGGGTTCACCTTCTGCCTCCCCGCCCCTCCCGGGGCAGATAAGCGAACCAGATAAGCACAGCTGGTAAGCTAGAAGAAAAAGACTCCTCTGCCTGCAGCCGCCGGAGTTCGTTTCGGTGCGAGGCGCGCAGGCCGGGGGCCTTGTGTCCCCCGCAGGCCCCGCGGCCTCCCGGCGCCCGAGCAAGCGGCGCCCCGTTCCCGGTGTGCACACGACCCCACCCCGCATCCTACGGAGGGGGGGGCAGCGGAGAGAGCTGGACCAACCACCCCGAACTACTCTCATTCCGCAAACCAGGTCTCCCTTCAGGAAATGTTCCACACGGCCCCGAGCAGCCTGTCCCACCGACCTCGGCCGGTCCACGACAGCACTGACCACCTCAGGCGCCGGCCGCCTAACTCGGGCCAGTCGTCCTGGAGACCGACCTATCGATTCCCTCGACAATGGTCTGCACGCCCTGGGCCCGCCCCCTCCGCCTGGCGCCAGGACGCCGAGCGTCGAGCGGCTCGATGAGAGAGCGGGGGCGCAGCTGCGGCGCAGCGGCCGACGCGGGGTCCGCGCCCACCGTAGCCCCGGCCCGGCCTCCTCCTTCGTCGGCTGCTCGCACCTTCCTCCGCCCGCCCAGCGCAGCCTGTCACTGCCCGCGACTCCTAGGGAGCCTCAGGTACCGGCGCCGGCTGGCTCGGAGGAGGGAGGAAGCGGAGACGAACGCCCCCGTCCTCGTCGCCCCACAACGTCCGGCGGGGCCGGGCTCCGGCAGGCCTGGCGGGACGCGGGCGGTGGGGGGGGGGCGGGAAGTGCGCGGCTCGGTGACGAGGAGGCCGGGGAGAAGGCAGGTTCAGGACTGGGGTGTATGGGAAGGGGGCTGGGGATTGAGGGGTGCCCCGGGAGATGCCGGGCAAGCGGCCGGACTGGGGGCGATCTGTGAGGTGTGGGTGGCGGCCACGGGTGCGAGTGGGGCTCCCGGGGTAGGCGGAGCCGGAGTGGGGTGCCGACGTCGTAGCCTGGGGGACAGGTGGGGAAGGGGATGGAGGGGGTGGGGTTGAGCTACCTGCTGGATGGGGCTGGGGAGGAAGAGCGCCGGCCCCGCTGGGACTCCAGTCACCCGGAGGTGCTGGGGGTGAATCCGGACACTTGACGGGTCTGGGGAACCCCATTTCCCATCTGCTTCCCCTTCCGGGCGGTTATATATATATATATATATATATATATTTTGTGTGTGTGTGTGTGGCCGGGAAACTGACAGCCAACCCAGATTGCTGATGAGAAACCGGCGGGGGGCGGCCGGTGTTGTGGGGGGTGGCCAAGGAAAGGCTCCACCAAATTTCAGCTTTCTGTGCAACGTAATACATACAGATGGTGATGTTTGTTTTGTTGTGGTTGTGTGTGTGTGTGTGTGTGTGTGTTTTGCTTTGTTAAGCAAAAGAAAAGAAAAAGAAATCGACCTTAATTAAACCGGTTAGAAGTTTCAGTGTTAAAGCCATCGACTGGAGAACGTAGTAGTGCAAAAGAAAAAGAAAATGCATGTCTTAATCGTATGATGAAAGTGGTGTTGTTTTTGTTGTTGTTTTTGTCCCCACACAAGTGAATTGTGTAGTGTTTTGCCCTCAATATGGAGATAATACCGTGGTGGCTCCCTTGCTTACGTTTCTAGACTCAAATGTCTGAACTGACAAGTTTTTGTTTGTATTTGCTTTTTTGGTGGGGGTTCAGGGGCTTAAACTCACCACCTGGCACCTAACTCTGAGCTTTTTTTTGTTCTCTGGGCTAATGCTCTATCACTTGAGCCACAGTTTCACTTCCCTAACAAGTAGGTTTGTTTGTTTGTTTTGTGTGTCATGGGACTTGAACTCTGGGCCTGGGGCCCTGCCCCTGAGCTCCTCAGCTCAAGGCTACTGCCCTACCCCTGGAGCCTCAGCCCCACTTCCCATTTTCTAGAGATTAGTTGGAGATAAGAGTTTCAACTCTTTAGTGCCCAGGTTGGCTTTGAATGGAGATCCTCATATGTTAACCTCCTGTGTAGCTAAGATTACAGACGTGACTGCACCCTGCTTGACAAGTCGTTTTTGAAGGAGATATGCCCAAGTCTGCATTCTGAGAAAGTCTAATTTCTGCTGGTTGTTTGGTTGCAGATATTATCAGTTGCCCTGTGTTTCATCAAACATAGTTAATTAATGTTCCTTCTGCTCTGCTAATGGCACTTCCATTTCTTGGTTTCTTGAAGCTTTTCTGTGGATTATGGGACTTATGGGGTTTACTCCTCATTTAGTTTTATTGCATCTTAAAAGTGTTATGTAAGCCTGTTGTTTGCTTTGAACTGTTGAAGCACCCTTATGTAGGGATTAAATATAAATAAAACAGTTAAAATTAAAGAAAAATCTGTAGATTTTCAATTGTTTGCTTTGTCATGTTTTCCCATGCATTCTGAAACATTTCAGCATGAATGATTCAGAAGACAATGTAGGAAAAGTAAAATGGGCCAGCTATATGTGACAGTAATATTGAGGCATGAAAAATTCTAGAGTTGTTGCTTGGGTGGCACGAGTGGTTTGTGTTACAAGTGCTTAAGTTTCCAAATTGGAGACATCCCCCCCCAAAAAAAAGGTGTTTGTGTTAATTTGTCTTGGCATGAAGCTGACTTTACTAGTATTTCTTAGATGTTTTTGTTTGCTGGCCTTGAGGCATGATCTCAGGGTCTGGGTCTGAGCATTTTCGCTGTGCTGTCTCTGAGCATTTTCGCTCAAAGTTAGCATTCTACCACTTGAGCTATAGCTCCACTTACACTTTTTGATGGTTAATTGAAGGTAAGAGTCCTATGAAGCTGGGTCACTTGTGGCTCATGCCTGTCCTAGCTACTTAGGAGACTGAGATCTGAGGATCGTGGTTCAAGGCCAGCCTGAGCAGGAAAATCTGTGAGACTCTTATCTCCAATTAACCATCAGAAAACAGGAAATGGCGCTGTGGCTCAAGTGGTAGAACACTAGCTTTGAGCTGAAGTGATCAGGAACAGCGCCCAGGTCCATAGTTCAAGCCTCACTACGGACAAAAAAAAAAAAAAGTCCCATGGACTCTCCTGCATGGGCTGCCTTTAAACGAAGATCTTCAACCTCAGCCTCCTAAGTAGCTAGCATTACAAGCCTGTGCCATCAGCGCACAGATTATGATGCATAATCAGTTCCCTGTAAAATCGCACTGCATATTAATATACCAAAGTCTGTGAGATAGCAAAGGGAACTGACTGTTTAATCTAGTTGTTTTAATATACAAAAACACATTTTCTCCTCCCCCATCATAACTTTTCGTAAACCCCCAAATTTTTATTTGGGGATTTCTTCCCTCCAGAAAGCAAGCAGTTTGCATCCAATTTTTGAGAGAAATCAATTTCTGACCCTGTCTATCTACCTGAAGATAGATTCAGGTGCTGTAAGTTGAAGGCTCAGTCTCACAGTTTAACCCCCATCACACATACACTTGAGATGCTAGTCTGGAGTCTTAGATTGTTGCACCCGTGCTTCTGATTATCAGCTACAAACTGGGGCAGCCATAATGGCTAGAGTCTTACAGAATGGTGGGACACACTTAGTTTGCTGTGTTTTTTTTTTTTTTTTTATAAAGGATGCTGCAAAGGATGTGGCCATATTCTATATGTATTAGATGCCTGCGGAAAGGTGTGGTAGATGAAGCTAGGAGTTTCCATGTACCTTCCATGCACCTTCCATGCCACCATCCTGGAACCACTCTGTGTCCAGTTAGTTACCCAGGAGCTCTCTGGAGCTCCATCCCCTTGGATTTTTATGGAAGTTTCATTTGTAGGTGTTCTGGATTATATGGGCCATTGGGAGTCAATTCAACCTGCAAGGTTCTTCTCACCCCAGAGATTGAGGGGGCTGAAACATCCCAACCTTTTAATCATGCCTTGGTCTTTCCTGCTGCTAGCACTTATTCTAAAGTTGGGGCTTCCTGCAACCAGTCATGTTAGGAGCATGCAAGACTTTTCCACACTTCCAAAGACTCCAAGTGGTTTTTTTTGTTGTTGTTGTTTGGTTTTGTTTTGTTTTGTTTTTTGGTCAACTGGTTGTGGGACTTGAACTCTGGGCCTGGGTGCTGCCCTGAGCTCTTCAGCTCAAGGCTAGCACTCTACCTCTTGAACCACAGTGCCACTTCCAGTTTTCTGGTGGTTAAATGGAGATAAGAATCTCACAGACTTATTCCCGGCTGGCTTTGAACCACAATCCTTAGATTCCAGCCTCCCGAGTAGCTAGAATTACAGGTGTGAGCCACTGGCACCCAGCAATCCAGAGGATTTTAGGCACTGCATGTCACAAAGCAGAAGGAATACCTCAGGTAGGTAGGTCAGTTGATAGGTAGATAGAGTGCTTTGTGAGTGAATATATATACAAGTACATAATATTATAAATTACATTATCACACAAGAACTTGCAAAATTTAGCTCTCTTCCTGCAGCACCAGTGGAAAATGATAGTTTGAATGTTTTTGTTTGTATTATATATGAACAGCCAATGTCTTTTTTGTTTGTTTATTTTTGGTAGGTAATGGGGCTAGAATTCTGGCCTGGGTGTCATCCCTGAGCTCTTCAGCTCAAGGCTACAGCTTGAGCCACAATACCATAGCCATGGTGCCACTTCCCATTTTCTAGTGATTAATTGGAGATAAAAGTCTCATGGTCTTTTGTGCCTGGGCTGGCTTTGAACTGTGATCCTTAGATCTCAGCCTCTTCCTAAGTAGCTAGGATTACAGGCTGTGGCACCCAGCTTGACTATCCAATTTTATGCGAAAGCATAGAAATGACTTGGTTTTTTAGATAAGAAAACTGAATCATTGCTTACTGAGCTAATTAAAAATGAGGAACTGGAAGTGTACTATTGTCATCAGCTGCAAGATAAAATCATAAAGGAAACTATTTTCAGGGATGCACCCCTCTAGGACCCACTATCTGTGCTTTCATTTTGCCAACTCTTAGAAGAGGTCCATTTTCTCCAGGTAGTTTCAAGGTTTTAACATTACTGATGTGTTGCTGCCTGAGTCACTGGAGTGAATCAGGGGAGAGGGGAGAGAGTCCGTATCACACAGGGCCTTGTACACTGCCTCATATTTAGCTTCTGCTTAAAGGTTTCCAACCTGATCCGATTTATTTTCTCTTTAAGGTGAATACTTCCTCTGCTGGGAAACAGAAGAGTACCTTGTGAGTAAAAATATGCCCCCCAAGTTCAAGCGCCACCTAAATGATGATGATGTTACTGGCTCTGTGAAAAGTGAAAGGGTGAGTTCAAAATCTTAAAAAAAGAAAAAAGATACAAAGTATGTTTTTTAATTCTAAGTATATTTTTAATTCTAATAATAGAAAAAATGACAAGTTAAGTTCATGGCTGTTTCAGGGACAGTAAAAGGGATGAACAGATTCTTTCTGCTCATCTTAACTGGTCATTGCTGACATATAAGATGTCAAAAGACAAGTTAACAGGAGAAAGAATAATAGTTTATTTGCTCTTAGTCGTTTTTTTTTGTTTTTTTTTGTTTTTTTTTTTTTTTTTGCCAGTCCTGGGCTTGAGCTCAGGGCCTGAGCACTGTCCTTGGACTTTCTCAAGGCTAGAGCTCTACCACTTGAGCCTCAGCACCACTTCTGGCTTTTTTCTATGTATGTGGTACCGAGGAATCGAACCTGGGCCTTCATGCATGCTAGGCAAGCACTTTAACCACTAGGCCAAACTCCCGGCCCCTCTTAGTCTGTTTTATATGACATGGGAACCTTCGGATTTAAGCCTAAAGACCAAAGTTGACTCCATTTTTATGCCTCAGTTCAATGACACATTGACAACCATGTAGAAATCTGATTATTGAAAAAGCATGTGATCTAATGTAATAGACTAAGTGGGAGGGAGGGAAGCTCATCAAGGCCTATCTATCCAGATTTGCCCTAGCCTCCCTTCGCATCATCACTGACTTCTGGAAGGAAGGAAGTTATGAGGCTGGATCCTTTCCAGAGCTGAGGTCTCATGACTGCAGTCAGACAGTGTAAATCAGAGAAGGTTTTAATGGCAACCTCCTAAACAGAAAGGTAGGGGAAGATTAGGATAACCTTTTTAAGTTTTATGGCTGTCTTTGGGGAAAGGAGGTTCTGGTTTCTATGTCCTTCCCTGGGGAAGAAGAATTCTAGTATCTGTGGCTTTACTGGAGGAAGAATGAGGGATAAAACAGTAGATCAGAAGACAGAAACTTCTGAGGTCTTAGAGTATCATTTTTTCTGAGCTGCCAATACACTGTTCTAACCTTGTTTTTTTCATAGTAAGCATATTAAAAGTTACATTATATCTGAGTTTGTAGTTTAGTGGTAGAGCACTTACCTGCCATATATAAGGCCCTGGGTGTTCAGTCCCCAGGACTATGACTACAATTACTACTGCTACTACTAGTGGTAGTAGTAGTTAGATTATTTACAACTGAATTTTGCTTCTGTTATTGATAAAAATCATTGTGCTTATTGTTCTAGTCTTTCCTAATTTTTGTTCAGATATGTACTCCTTAGTTAGAATGCTGAAATCAAACACATCTGGGATTCAAAATGTTTCAGACTCTACCTTACTGGTAAAATGCTTGAGTTTCATCCTTTGAATTACAAAGGAGAAGGGAAGAAGGGAGGAAGGGAGTTGTTTGAACTCCCATCCAGTGTAGCATTTATTGGTTTGTATGTGCCAGTCCTGGGGCTTGAACTCTGGGCCTTCGAGCTGTCCCTGAGTCTTTTGGCTCAAGGCTAGTATTCTACCACTGAGTCACAGTTCAACTTTTTGCTTTTTAGTGGTTAATTGGAGATAAGAATCTCAAGAACTTTACTGCCCAGGCTGTCTTTGAACTGCAATTCTCAGTTCTGAGTGTCCTGAATAGCTAGGATTACAGGTGTAAGACACTGGTGCCTGGCTGTATAGATTTTATTTTTAAGTAGAGACACTCACACCCTGACATTCATGTGATAACTAATACGTGTGGATGTATTGTGTACCATTCCATGTCTCTGCTAGTGCCTCACCCTGATAAATGGATAGTTCAATTATTATATTATACACCAGCTAGTACTTGGTATGTAGAACAATGCCCTAGCATGTGAAAATAGTCAACAAGAATTGTTAAGTGAGGCCGGGAGTTTGGCCTAGTGGTTAAAGTGCTTGCCTAGCATGCACGAAGACCCGGGTTCAATTCCTTGGTACCACATACATAGAAAAAAGCTGGAAATGGTGCTGAGGCTCAAGTGGTAGAGCTCTAGCCTTGAGAAAGTCCAAGGACAGTGCTCAGGCCCTGAGCTCAAGCCCAGGACTGGCCAAAAAAAAAAAAAAAAAAGAATTGTTAAGTGAATATTTAATATGGCATTCTCTCACTTTTCAACTTAAGTATCACACTCTGCCCTGTACATTTATTCTACCCTTCTTCCACTTCCCATTGAGCTGTTAGCAAGTGAAGTTTTTCATTGTCAATCTGAAATCTCAGTCTTTCTTTTTTTGACAGAGAAATCTTTTGGAAGATGATTCAGATGAAGAAGAAGACTTTTTTCTGTAAGTTTTGTTTGTTTTTGTTTTTTTTTATTGCTTTACAAGTTTATCAGAGTTTAATTGACATAGCTTTAAATGCATGTATTCAAAGTGTACAGTATGCAATGTAACATGTATTATAAACTTAGGAAATCCTTACCAAAATCAATAATGAACAAGAACATCACCCCCAAAGTTTCTTCAGTTATAATTCTTGGTAATCCACTCCAGAGTAATCACAGCTCTGCTTTCTATAACTATGGAACCTATGGCTTGTGTTTTGTAGCACTTTCTATAAATGAACTTATAAAATATATCCCCTCCTTTTTTTTTTTTTTTGCTAGTCCTGGGCTTGAACTCAGGGCCTGAGCACCGTTCTTGGACTTTCTCAAGGCTAGAGCTCTACTACTTGAGCCTTAGCACCACTTCCGGCTTTTTTCCATGTATGTGGTACTGAGGAATTGAACCTGGGTCTTCATGCATGCTAGGCAAGCACTCTACCACTAGGCCAAATTCCCACCCCCTCCTTTTTTTTAAGCTTCTTTTGCTCATAATAATTATTTAGAGGATTCACCCATGTGTCAGTAGTTGGGGGTTTTCTCAGTAGCATTCATTTATAAATATATTTTATATAAAGTATTTTTATGTTACAATGAGTATTACAATTGATGAATATTTTAATTAACACTGTAATGTGGTAAATATTGAAATTTACTTATTCCCTTGCATATGGATTTTTCAATTGTTTCTAGTTTTTGACAGTTACAGGTAAAGGGGCTATAAACATTAGTATGTTTTTTTATGTGGACATAATGCTAATTTCTAGAAGTGAAAGGCTACTGTATATTTACAACCATTTTCCAAAATGATTATACAATTTTATATGCTCCACAGTAATGTATAAGAGTTTAATTGCGGGGCCTGGAGTTTGGCCTAGTGGTTAAAGTGCTTGCCTAGCATGCATGAAGACCCGGGTTCAATTCCTCAGTACCACATACATAGAAAAAAGCCAGAAGTGGTTCTGAGGCTCAAGTGGTAGAGCTCTAGCCTTGAGAAAGTCCAAGGACAGGGCTCAGGCCCTGAGCTCAAGCCCCGGACTGGCCAAAAATAAATAAATAAAATGATTATTTATTTAAAAAAAGTTTAATTGCCATTAATTGTCATTTAATTGTCATTAATACCAGTAAGCCAGTCTGTTTCACTCAGCTAGTCTCATAGGAGTCAGGTAGTAATTCTTGGTTTTAGTTTACATTTCACTAATGACAAGTAATGTTGGAAATATCTTTTTACTAAGTTAAAAATTTTCAAATATTCTGTATACAAGTTGTCATATATGTTTGCATATGTTTACTGTGAATCTGTAACTTAACCTGTAATTTTTATAATAGTATAACTGAAAGATTAAAGCTTTGAGATTATTTTTTTTTATTTAATTTTGACTATCTTGGGGCTTGAACTCAGGGCCTTGGACTTGCTAGGCAAATATCCCTTTATTTGAGCTACATCCCTTCAGACTTTGTTTTTTTTTTTAAATTTATTTTTATTTTTTGCTGGTCCTGGGGCTTGAACTCAAGGCCTGGGCACTGTCCTTGAGCTTTCTCAAGGCTAGCATTCTACCACTTGAAACACAGCACCACTTGTGACTTTTTCTGTGTATGTGATACTGAGGAATAGGGTTTCATGCATGCTAGGCAAGCACTTTCCCACTAAGCCAAACTCCTGGCCCTTGTTTTATTTTTTGAGATAAGGTTTTGCTAACTTTTCTCCAGCTGGCTTCAAACTCTCAGTCCTTCAGACTCCGCAGTGCTGGATTACAGGCATCTTCACTTTTTCTATTAAGATAGCAAAGGGTCTTTGGGCTGTACCTGTTGCTTAAACAAGCAGTGAAAAAGCCAAACTTTAGTATTTTTAATGATTTTTTTTTTTTGCATTGTCCCTCTTGGTCCACGTTTCATCCTACCCTAAATTAAAAGTGAATTGTAACATTTAGTTTTTCTTGTAATTTACTGGCAGTTTAATTGGTATAGTATAGGTGCTATGGTTTTGTTTTGTTGATACTGAGACATTCTGCTACTTAAGCCACACTCCCAGCTCCCAAAAACATTGGCTTGAATATCATATTTCAGAATTTGGTGATTAAACAGGGTGCTGGTAACTCACGCCTATACTCAGGAGAATGAGATCTGAGATCCTGGCTTGAAGCCAGCCTAGGCTGAAAAACTGGAAGTGGCACTGTGGCTCAACATGGTAAAGCACTAGCCTTGAGCACAGAGAGGCTCAGGGACAGCACCCAGGCCCTGAGTTCAAACCTCAGGACCAGAAAAAAAAAAAAGAATTTAATGATTAAGAAAAAACTGTTTGCCACCAATTATATAAGCCCCGATTTCTCAAAAACATTGAAAATAATTAGGTTAATTATGGCTGCCTGTGTACCAATGCAGTTTAAAAAAACAAACATGATTATGCAATAGATGCTTAGGGGCTGGGAGTTTGGCCTAGTGGTTGAGTGCTTGCCTAGCATGCACAAAGACCCGGGTTCGATTCCTAGGTACCACATATATAGAACAAAAGCTGGAACTGGTGATGTGGCTCAAGTGGAAGGGCTCTAGCCTTGAGAAAGCTCAAAGACAGTGCTCAGGCCCTGAGTTCAGTTCCCAGGACTGGCAAAAAAAAAAAAAAAAAGACAATAGATGCTTAGTATCAAATACGGTTCCAAGGAGACTGCCCATGAGGAAGAAATGCTTAAGCATAAAGTTCAGTAGTGTTCTGTGAGTGCCTGATTTATTTTTTTCTATAATACCCCCAACTTGCACTACAGTATGCCACCTTTCAACAACTCTAATGTTGTCATCTTATCACTTAACTTTTACCCTGATTTGGGGGCCAGGCTTATTTTCACAAAATTAAGGGTAGGGAAACACTTGACTAGATTACACAAGGATCTCAACCCATCTGGGCTGATAGTAACATGCAATCAGGTTGATTAGGTGTATGGATGTGTGCGTTCTGTTTTTGTTTAAGTCTATCATTACTGATATATATTGGTGTATTCTTTTCAGAAGGGGACCATCTGGACCAAGATTTGGAGTTAGAAATGATAAAATTAAGCAGTAAGTTCTCAAGCTACTCCTTTGTTTGAATAATTGTCGTATTTCTATGTTGACCAGGAATTTGGAAAACTACAGGATATGAGCCACGTCTGGCCCTAGCCTGTCCTTGTAAACAAAGTATTATTGCAGCATGGCCCAGTTTGTTTTATTATTACCTCTGTTTCTTTCTAAGTAGCAATGGCAGAGGTGAGTGTTCTCACAACTGAGAATTGTGGCCCACAAATGTTAAATTGCCTGACATTTGATATTATACAGAAAAAAAAAAATGGTTACCTGGATGTGAAAGCACCAGCCCACAATCCCAGCACTCAGTGAATCAGGAGTTCAAAGCAATTCTGGGCTACATAGAAAGACCCTGTCTTTAAAAAAAGAGGGGAGCTGGGAGTTTGGCCTAGTGGTTAAAGTGCTTGCCTAGCATGCATGAAGACCCGGGTTCGATTCCTCGGTACCCCACATACATAGAAAAAAGCCGGAAGTGGTGCTGAGGCTCAAGTGGTAGAGCTCTAGCCTTGAGAAAGTCCAAGGACAGTGGTCAGGCCCTAAGCTCAAGCCCAGGACTGGCAAAAAAAAAAAAAAAAGAGGTTGGTGGGAGGAAAAAGAGAGAAAGAGCAGCAGAAATTATTGACCCTTCCTGTAGACTAAATGTAACCTAATTCGTGTGTGTGTGTGTGTGTGTGTGTGTGTGTGTGTGTGTGTGTGTGTGTGTTGGTCCTGGGACTTAAACTCTTGGCCTGGGTGCTGTTCCTGAGCTCTTTAGGCTCAAGGCTTCCGCCCTACCCCTTGAGCCACAGTGCCATTTCCAGTTTTCTAGTGGTTAATTGGAGGTAAGAGTCTCACTGTCTTTAGTGCCAAGGCTGCCTTTAAACTGTGATCCCCAGATCTCAGCTTCCTGAGTACCTAGGATTATAGGCATGAGCCACCGTGCCTGGCTAACCTCATTCTTTTTAATTTTTACAAAGCTGTCCTTGAATTATACTCAGTAAATGTAAGATTTGGGTTTTTTCTTGTTTATATTTTGTCAGATCTATTAGATTTAGCATAACCTGAAGATCTATTTTAATTATTTTTAATTCGCATTTTCAGAATCATAAGAGAATAGATTTAATTTTTCTATAGCATTTTTAATCTACTTCTACATATTTTCATATCTGTTATGAACCCTAATCCAAATTTTAGATTAGGGCTTAACTAATTTTTAGTTTAAAATTTTTGCAATATGTATCACTTAGCATGAGATGATGAGTAATATGCTGGGGTAATATCTGATATTGGGAAGATATTAATTCTGATGAAAAAGGAAAAGGAATGGATAGCAGTAAATCACTTGATTCTAATTCATACAGTATACCACAGAGAAAAGGAAGAGTAGCCATTTCTAGACTGCAGTTAAGTGGGTTTATTTGGTTTCTTTTCAGTTGTAGGGCTTGAACTCAGGGCCTGTGCACTGCCCTTGAGTTCTTTTGCTCAAGACTAGTGCTCTATTACTTGAGGCAGAGCTTCACTTGATTTTTGGTGGTGTAGATAAGAGTGTCACAAATTTTCCTGACTGGGCCAGCTTTGAATTGCAATCCTTAGATGTTAGCTTCCTGAGTAACTACAATTACATACATGAGCCACAAGCATAGCCCTGCTTAGTTAAGTGGTGTTTACATTCTGCAAATATTGCCTGCAGAAATGTGTTCATACTTTATCAGTACCTGGACTGTGATAAGAAACTGTTTTATGACAGTCTCCTAAGAGAGACATGGCTGTGCATGGAAAATAGCCTCAAACCACCCTTTAAGGTTCCAGAAAAATCACCAAGGCATTCTACAAAGAGTCAGAGCTGCTGTGCTCAATCAAGCCTATATGATGTGTGAGTGCCTGCAAGGGTACCAGTGTGTTATAGCTGAGCCAGAATGACTTCTATGTCCATCCACAGCCCCTTTTTCTTACACTTCATTTGTTGTTGAAGTAGAGGGCAGTAGTGATGATATACTGATGTCTTTGCCCTGATAATTATGCTTTACCTATCTGTAATCCCTAAGAAAGAAGGTCTTTTCAGTTTGATTTTCCAGTTGAACCTTAAAACCACTGCCAGCTGTACACAGTAGTTAGCATAGAATATATGTATAGGTACTTAAATTTGGACGATAACTTTGTCAAAGACTTTTAGAGTAGTAAGGACTTAACTGAGAAAATATAATGGCTTTTACTCTGAAGTTGGAGACTGGCCACAAGTAATTAGCAGTCATCAGATGCTCAAATTAAGCCTTAATGGCTTAACTTCATGAATTGCTAATCATTTTTTTTTTTTTTGCCAGTCCTGGGCTTGAGCTCAGGGTTTGAGCACTGTCCTTGGACTTTCTCAAGGCTAGCACTCTACCACTTGAGCCTCAGCACCACTTCCAGCTCTTTGCTATGTATGTGGGGTACCGAGGAATCAAACCCGGGTCTTTGTGCATGCTAGGCAAGCACTCTACCACTAGGCCAAACTCCCGGCCCCATGAATTGCTAATCAAAACAGGACAACATTCACCATTGTGCTCAACATGGTACAGCAGAACTTGTCATACCATGTCATACCACTTTCCAAAAAAAAAATTCTGGCATTAGTTTAGGACCCATAGTTGATCGTTCTCATTAAGGTATTTTATTACCTCTTAACATTTCAAAAGCAAATTTCCTTTTTTTTTTTTCTTTCCTTTTTTGGCAGTACTAGGGTTTGAACTCAGGGTCTCATTCTTGCTAGGCAGGTGCTGTACTATTGAGCCATGGATGAAACCATTTTTGTGCTATATTCTCCCTGGACTATGATCCTCCTATCTTACACTTCCTGACCTACCTGGGATGGCAGACACAGCCACCATGCCTCACTTCTTCCTTTGAAATAGAGTCATCTTCTGTACTTTTCTTACTAGGTTTGTCTGGAAATATGATTCCCCTTATTTTCAGCCTTGTACTAGCTGGAGTGGCAGGCATGTGCCACCACACCCATGAAATTTTTTCCTAGGCTGGCTTTGAACCATATGTTCACAATCTTAGCCACCAAGTAGTTACTACGGATGTGAGCCACTAACACTTAAAGGGAGCATTTCTTTACTGCATAGATCATCAGCATTGTTTATTTATTTGACTATGATTTTCCATTAATTATTATTACTTTTAATATGAAGGATTTTATTTTTTTCACTATTAATGCTGATAACTGATTAAAAGAACAAAAATACCAATATCACTTTTTAGGGAATGTAGGGGGGCAAGATTTTAGTTATTCGTGTGGCTATATAAAGATTTGGTTTTTCTTTAGGATGTTTCCTTTGCTTCTAAGTTAAATAATAGCATTTTTTAATGCTACTCTGTTGAATGGTTAATATTCATGAGTAAGCATCAATGTATGTAGTTACAACAATAAACAGAACTTTAAAACTTCTTTTGTCAGCAGTACCTTAAAAGGCCACAAGATGGGGATGTTAATGATGAAAATACATGTTTTCTTTATAAAATAAGGGATGACTAAGTCTTACAGAACACAATTTTTTTTTTCCTAATGGAAAAGTACATAAAGCACATACTTAGGCACTGTACTGAGTCTTTGAAAAACTATAACTTTTAACTCTATTGACAGAAATTATCACCATCATTTTAATGTTGAGAGACTTGCAAAGTAACTTCCATAGTCACAAACATAATAAGTGATAAGCTGGATTGCAAAACCACATACAAACGTAGTCTCTGTACTACTACAAGAGGATGTAACCAGCACTGAAAATGCCTTCTTCCATCTGTCCCTGTCCTGTCTTCCTATATGACAATAATGCCATGGTATGAATCTTACTCCTCCTTTCCAAACTCGCTTTTCAACTGAGCTCTCAAGTTTTCTAGTTCAGTTAAATACCATTATGTTTCTACTATCACTTAGCTACCAGACTATGAATTTAGTTATAATGTATTTTCTTTATTCACTTTTTTATCCTGTCATTTAGGGTAAATACCCTGAAATATCCCTGACTTTACATAGAATGAGGTGTTGGTAACATGTATTCCTTTTTTATCTCATGGGAAGTGTGAGAAGAGGACTGGTGTTAGCTCTACTTTGAAGGTCTGGTAGAATTTGGCTAGATCCAGATGGCCTTGGGGTTTTTTGTTGTTGTTGGAGATTCTACTGTTCCTACTATAGCTCCCTAAGTGGCTTATATTCTCTTGGTTCAATTTTGGTAAGTCAGCTATATTTAAATTTTTATCTTTTCCTTTTAGATTTTCTAGTTTATTTGAGTTTAGGTTTTCAAAGTATTCCCTTATAATCCTTTGGATTATTTTGATATATCCCTTGTGATATTTCCTGTTTCATCTTTCTAATTTTATTAATTTGAGTTCTCTCTCTCTCTCTTTCTCTCTCTCTTTCTCTCTCTCTCTCCCTCTCCCTCTCCCTCCCTCCCTCCCTCCCTCCCTCCCTCCCTCCCTCCCTCCCTCCCTCCCTCTCTCTCTCTCTCTCTCTCTCTCTCCCTCCCTCCCTCTCTCTCTCTCTCTCTCTCTCTCTCTCTCTCTGTTAAAATACCCAGGACTATGCTGGGTGTGGTGGCTCATACCTGTAATCTTAGCTACTCAGGAGGTTGAGATCTGAACATCAAGGTTCAAAGCCAGCCCTGGCACAAAAGGACCTGAGACTCATCTCCAGTTAACCTCTAGAAAAAGGGAAGTGGGGCTTGGCTCAAGAGTAGGGTGGTAGCCTTGAACTGAAGAGCTCAGGGACAGAGCCCAGGCTGAGATCAAGCCCAGTGACCCACCAAAAAAAAAAAGTTTCAGAAGTTATGAACAGTCTAGGATAATCAATAATTATATCTTCTTTTAAACTAGTGTGCAGAATCAGGTGGATGAAGTTATTGATGTCATGCAAGAAAATATTACAAAGGTAATTGAAAGAGGGGAGAGACTAGATGAACTGCAGGACAAATCAGGTACAGACACCACACATACTTATTGATATTAACCCATGCTTTCTAATGTATGCCTCCTATTTGTTTAGCTGTTGCTTAAAATTTTTGGCTTAGTAAATTAATATTTGATTCTGAAAGCTATAATTTTCATGATATAATTTTAGTTCCCTTTACGTTGAATCATCTTATTATTGAATCATTTCCTAATTGCTTAGGCAAGAATGCAGAATTTTAAAATACATTGTTATAGAGCTGTTTTTTTATGACTTGCTACATTGATTTTCATTACTTTAAATCTGATATTGTTATTTTATGCCTTCTCTGGTAAGTTATTAATCTTTCTTTACCAACTGAATATATTGGCCCCAGGAGCTGTAACCATCCCTGGCACATATTAGTCATTCAAATGGTGAATGGTTAATTCTTGACAGACTTGTTTAATCAAAATGCAGTCATTTAAAAATTTCATAGTTTACTTCAGAATGACTTAAAGGTCTCTAAGAATCGAATCACTTCATGAGTAATTTTTTCTAGGGATGTGCCAAGCTTTTTTTGTTTTGTTTATTTTCTTATACTGAGAATTAATTTGCAGCTATTGAAATGAATATTTTCTTATCTTTGTGTGACTAAAGAATCCTGTTCTGTCATTAAATCTTTCTCTCCATCTATGTGATACAGAAAGCTTATCGGACAATGCAACTGCTTTTAGCAACAGATCCAAACAACTTAGAAGGCAAATGTGGTGGCGTGGCTGCAAGGTGAGTAAGTCAGTAAATATTAGGGAGATTGGACAGGATCTCAAAGACTTGAGGAAGCAGTACTCTAAAATGTAAGCTCTGTGAGGACAGAAACTATAATTGTCTTGTGCATTATTTCTTCTGAACATGGGCCATGGTAGGAAGTCAGTAAATGCCTGTTGAGTTAATTATTTCCTTTGGGGACACAAATAACTAAAGGACTCAAGCAGTGCCTAAAAAGTATTGACTAGATTTGTTCATGAAAGGAATACACATCTTACCCGTAGTTTAGCCAACTCTTTTTTGTGTGTGCATCATGGAGCTTGAAGAATTGACTTTTGCACTGACTCTAAGCTCTTTAGCTCAAGGCTACCGCCCTACCCCTTGAGCCACAACCCCATTTTCCAGGGATTAATTGGAGATAAGAGTCTTCTTTAATGCCCTGGTTTTGAACCACTGTCCTCAGACCTCAGCTTCCTGAGTAGCTAGGATTACAGGCATGAGCTACTGCACCCAGCTTAGCTAACTCTTTTTACAGTTTTTCCCCCCCCTTGGCAATACTGTCCCCAACTAATCACAGAAAAAAGCTGTGGTGCTATAGCTCAAGTGGTAGAAAGTTAGGCTTGAGGAAAAGATGCTCAGGGGCAGCACCCAGGACCAGAGTTCAAGACGCAGGACTGGCAAAAAAATAAGAGCTAGAGAAAAATTGGATTTTCTGTTCAGAGAGGAAAAATTAAAAGCATTGTATAGTCAGAATCTCTTCTGGAAAAAGTATTAAGGAAAAAAGTTTCATGCATTATTCCAGAGAAATAATTCTTTTTTTTTTTTTTTTTTTTTTTTTTTTTTTGCCAGTCCTGGGCTTGAGCTCAGGGCCTGAGCACTGTCCTTGGACTTTCTCAAGGCTAGAGCTCTACCACTTGAGCCTCAGCACCACTTCTGGCTTTTTTCTATGTATGTGGGGTACCGAGGAATCGAACCCGGGTCTTCATGCATGCTAGGCAAGCACTTTAACCACTAGGCCAAACTCCCGGCCCCAGAGAAATAATTCTTTAACAAGGAAAATATAGAACCACTATATTACAAACATATATATTCCTGTAGAATACCTAATGGTAGTGAATTTATCTCTTAAATCAAGTATGACTCCAGTCATTAAGCAGAAAGTGTTCAGAATTTTACAATGAATCTCTCATTCTGTGAGCAAATCTTGTCTTCTCCTTATTCTAGGTTTAATTGAAAAATGTAGACATGAGCTTAGTACGATCTTGCATTTTCAAGTTCAAAAATAATGTTTTAACCTTGACTTTGCCATATGCTAAGGGTTTCTTCCAGGAGTTGCCTTGGATTTACTTAGTTTTGTCTGTCTGTTGTCTTATCCTCACTTCCTGAAGTAGAGCTGTTTCATTGCTCTCCTTGTGTAGAATTCAAACCTTCTATTTTACATTCAGTGTTTAAAAATATTAATTTCCTACTTTTTCTGTAATTTTGTTATTTCTATAGATATTTCTCTACACTAGTTTAGGAAAACTGGACTCATGAGCCATCGCTTCTTTTCCCCAGCATATACACATTCTTTCCACATAGTCCCATGTGCAGTTTGCCTACCTTCTTAACCATATCTAAAGATTTGTACTTCTGGAGATTCAAATGAAAAACAAAATGGTTTTAAGAATATATTTTTAATTTTGAAATAATTTAACTCTTTGCGAAGAAGTCTCTATATGATCTTTTGGTTCCACCCATAGCATTTATCGTAATGAACAACATTGTTCCATAACTTTATAAAGACCACTTAGAGCCAGCGCGGTGGCTCACACCTATAATCCTAGCTACTCTGTAGGTTGAGATCTGAGCATCAAGGTTCCAAGCCAGCCCTGGCACAAAAGGACCTGAGACTCTTATCTCCAGTTAACCTCTAGAAAACGGGGAGTGGGGCTTGGCTCAAGGATAGGGAGGTAGCCTTGAGCTGAAGAGCTCAGGGACAGCGCCCAGGCTGAGCAGCCAGGAGTTTCCATTTATTTTCTAAAATGCTTACCTTCCTTTTTACCCATTGTACGCAATTTGCACGAGCTGCTACGGAAGAGACAAGTGAGGGATTAAAATTCTTGATGTAATCTGACCAGTGGTTCATTCCTGTAATCTTAGCTACTAAGTAGGCTGAGATCTGAGGATTGCGGTTCAAAGCCAGCCCTGGCACAAAAGACCGAAAGACTCATCTCCAGTTGATCATTTGAAAAGGGAAGTAGGGTTTTGGCTCCAGGGTAAACTGAAAAACTCAGGGACAATACCCAGACCCAGAGTTCAAGCCCCATGACCCACCAAAAAAAAAAAAGTTCTTTACATTACAGTGCAGTATGGGACCAGACACCAATTGAAAATTTAGCTCCTATTTCCAGATGTTCTTGAGTTTGAGCCTACTTTGGGTTATCATATTAAGTAATTTTAATAGGAACTGGTGAATAAATTGCATAGCTTTCATGTTATTCTCTTGATTACTTTGTAACTGTCATAAACACAAAGACACCAAAGTGTCACAAGTGATTCAATTTTAATCAGATATCTGAAAATGTTTATGAAAACAGGACTTTAATTCATCATGAATTGAAGGTCAGACTGGGCACTGGTGGCTCATACTCAGTAATCCTAGATACATAGTAGGCTGAGATCTGAGGATTGAAGTTCAAAGCCAGCTCTGGCAGAAAAACCCATGAGACTCTTATCTCCAATTAACTACCAAAAACCCACCCCCCCCCAAAAAAAAAAAAAAACAACACCAAACTAGAAGTGGATCTATGGCTCATGTGGTAGCATGCTAGCTTTGAACAAAAAAAACTCAGGGACAGTGTCCAGGCCCTAAATTCAAGCCTCAGGACTGACGCAAATAACAAATAAGTAAAATAAGTGAGATAAATTTAGAATTTGTTTTAGAATTAAACAATGAATGTGACAATTTTCCATAGATAATTGAGTAAAATGTCAGTTGAGTAAAACGACTTCCGGTTTTTCTTAACTGAAACTGACGGAAAGAAAACTCTTTAGCAAATTATTTATAAATGAGGTTATTCATGCAGAATCTAAAATGTGTTCCTAACCAGTACAGTGGTTCACACTGGTAATCTTAAAACTAGGGGATGCTGAGGCAGAAGGATTGGGTTTGAGTACTGCCAGGCATACATAATGAGTTCTAGGCCAGCTTTGGCCTATAGTAAGTCCTTGAACCAAAACAACAAAGTATTCGTAATACTAAAAAGATTCCTTGAAATGGCAATTAAAACACCATGGAGAAAACAAGAAGAAAATTATTCTTATATATTCTGAACATGAGTGCTATAAAATATGTTTCCATATGTACAGTAGTCTCTCAAGCCACAGTAACAGTTACAGTAACAGTAATATAAAAATGTCCTGACTCAAGAGAGAAGCTAGTATTATTACAGAATAATGTTACAGTTATTTTATCTTAATATTAGTTATTACTGTCTTTAGTACTTAATTTACAAATTAAACATCATAGATATACATATACAGGAACAAATAGTTATGTAGACTTGGTACCACCTCAGGCATCCATGGGGCAGGCACATTCGGGAGGTTGTAACCCTTACATAAGGAAGGACCATGGAGTTTAAACCCTGGGTTTGTTGTCTGTAGGTTCATCATATTGTGGCACTTGGGCAGAGTTGTTGAAGTATACACTTTTCATGTAATCTCACAGTAGAAATAGCATAAGAAACAGACCATAGGTCAAACCTTTGAAAAGGCTTGGATATGAATGCTTAGTTACAGTTTTTGTGCAGTACAGTTTTGTTTGTTTTTTTTTTTTTTGCCAGTCCTGGGCTTGAGCTCAGGGCCTGAGCACTGTCCTTGAGTTTTCTCAAGGCTAGAGCTCTACCACTTGAGCCTCAGCACCACTTCCGGCTTTTTTCTATGTAAATGGTACCGAGGAATCGAACCCGGGTCTTCACGCATGCTAGGCAAGCACTTTAACCACTAGGCCAAACTCCCGGCCCACAGTACAGTTTTGAATGACAAAAATGCAGTGCAGTAAAAAGCTTCAAATGTTGGGGGACTCAGTTATTTACAAAGGAGAATTCATAGGAGAAACAAATTGGAAATCTTCCAAGGAATGTGCCTGTTGCATGCTGAACTATTTTATTTGGTGAATAGGAGAACAGATAGCCCTGGCTTTGTTATCAAGTAGAATACCTTTCATGTGTTCTTTTTGTTTATTGTAGATAAAAGCCATCATGGCTTTGGTTGCTGTTATCCTTTTGCTAGTGATTATCAGTAAGTATTTTATTGACTTATTTTTTTTGTTATTTTGAATTCATTTTAATTCCTTTTAACATCAGTTTACATGGGCATATCTAAAACAAGATTGGATAATGACTTCTGACTTAAGAGTCCTTAACCTATGATGTATGGGCTTCAGAAAATATTGGTGAGATTTTATATGAATATGTGAATTTTTATATCTTTGTCAGATTCTTACAAAGAACTCATTTCATCCTCTTTGTCCTTACCAACGACACAGGGCAAGTCTGGTTCCTGTTATACCAGAATGTTCTTTTTTTGTTGTTTTTTACTACTAATTTACAGGTACTTTTTTTTTAAATCTGATGATAATGACTTGGAAAGGCAAATCCAGATATCTAGTTAAATTCCTTGGATATATTTTGTTTTGCATGTTTTGGATTTGAACTTGATTTGAGGTACTAAAGCCTAATTTGTTCTTAATGTTCTTTCTTTTTGTATATCTGTGCTCAAGCTGGGGCTGGGACTCAGGGCCTTGTGCCCTTACTTGGCTTTTTCATTCAAGATTTGTGCTCTACCACTTGAGCCATACCCTTCCTTCTAGCCTTTTACCTATTATTTGAAAAAAGTTCAGAACTCACTAATTTAGTAGGGGTTTTTTGTGTGTGACTTTATAGACATAACTATCTCCAGTAATAAGGACCAACCATATATACGGGACAATGTTAAAAAGTGTGGAATAGACAGAGAAAAAATAAATTTAACTGTAATCTCAGAGATAGGTATTACTAGTAAAACTGTGGTATATGTATTCAGACTTCCCTATTAGTATTCAGTATGGTTTACACAAACTAAGATTATGTTTTCTAACTAAATATATTGTACATATTTTCCTATGCCATTAAATATTTTTAATATTTTAGCTACTATTATGCCATATTTTACTCAAGATGCCAGTGTTAGACATTTGTTTGTTGAATGATATTTTTCTGTTACTTGTTATTGCAGATAAAAACTTAGCCTTTGGCCCTTTTTAAAAGTGGACACACATACATTTAGTAATATTGCATCTAACATAGCAGATAAATCAGATTTTGATAAATATATTTTTAACTTTTTTTTCTCTTACAGTTCTTATAGTTGTGAAATACCGTACTTGAGTTGATGACAGAGATCCTCATTAAACAAGATCTGGGACAATAATAATAATAAAAGATTGCTGCATAATTTAAATGAAATCTATGTATATAACTTTCAAAACTTCTTTTTCAAGAAACTAAGAGGCAAGTATCCCTTCAAATTGGAACATTGAGAATGTCCATTTATCTTCTTCCCTTCTAACAAAATGTGCTTCGAATAATTATGTTTAAGGCAAAGATAACAATTTTGCTGTATTCCAAGGATCTAATTTGAAGCTAGATACTTGCCAGTTCATTATTTGTGTATATAATTAAACATTGGTGACAGTATTTCATACTAATATGTTAGTGATATAAGGACTTGAATTATTGCATCAAGGTGGGGCTAGACTGGGGTCAAGAAGCCTATGTTGAGTACCAAAATACTATGCTCAAAGGGATACTTAACCATCCCATCAGTAGTTGCAAGAATATCATTCTTTTTCTATTGGAATTGCTTTGCAAGCAATTGCAATTGCTTTCCACAAGTATATAGTTGTAACAAAAACTAAATGTTGTAAATGTTTCTGTCTTCAACTATAACTAAAAGCATTCCAGTAAACCTATTTTTTAACTATATAAGGGAATATGTTAGTAATTCTTTTGATATTTGGATTATGGAAATGGGACATTTAAACAGTGTGAAAATAGTATGGTGTCCTAAAACTGGAGCTAATAAAATTGCTGGAAAATGTCACTGGAGTGTTTGTAAGTGACCACTGTGTAGCTACCAGTCCCTTATCTGTTAAACTCCAGTCCTAATATAAGTGAAATTCACAGGTAACTTTTTCCTTTTTATTTTGGTTGCTAGTCTTTAACCTCTTACCTGAAGTCCTCAAGTCTAGTTATCTACTCCAAGTTTTCTGTCTTTGCATTTTTCTGATCACCCTTGACAGGTAGATAATGCACAGTAATGAATAAGCAGTCAGAAGCATAGTAGTCTGCAGGGGACAAGTGAGTGACAAATGCTAGGGGCTGCCAGACCACAGCTTGTTTTCATAACAGTGCCAACTCCTTTGTATTGTTGAAGTAAGTCAAAGTGATGATGCTTTATGATAATCCTAAAGATTCTACAGAATTTTATACATGTGGTCATCTTAAGTTAGAAATACGGTTAATGGAAAATAATGATCCTGTATAACATTTTATTTATTTGATCATTGTGATTCAAAATGTATAAAACATAGAATCTATGTTTTGTTTCATTCTGCAGTAGTTAGTACAAAGAGGCAAAAATATTCTGTGTAGAATGGAAAGACATTTAATAAGAGAAAAAGCAGTTCAAATGATGTTCAGGGCAATTCAAAGTGAAAATTTAAATATAATTGCCCAAGTTTCTGGTGTCCTGGAAGCATTTGAGAAGAGATAAATATCTTGCTAACTGTGTAACGTGGCTGCTGGCCTCCCCTCTGGTGAGATGTCGCTTAATGGGAGCAGGATCTGAATTGCTTACTGCTCCTGTGACAAAAAAGGTACCGAAGAAAAGGAGCATTTTCAGAATTTCAGTAGCTAAGTTTAGAGATAGAATGGGCAGAGTCAGACCTAACACATCATGTATGTCCTTTACTTGGATTAGAGCTTGACTTGTACATTTGTACATGGTTTTCTGTTAGTTGGTGTCAAAAATCTGGTTTCTCTGCACTATCTGCTAGTGAAAATAAAGATTATTTCTTTAATTTCTAGCTCTTCTTTGAATAAAGTGTGCCACTTTTAAACAATTATAGAAATAAGACTATAAAATATTTTTAAAACCTTAATCATAAAAATAAACATATTTATATAAAAACATTGTATATATGCAGTTGTCTTTGTATCTAAATTGCTGCTGGTGATGGCCGTGTGACTCTAGCACTTGACCGAAAGTGACCCCTGAGGTCCTTAAACTGGCCGGTGGCTTTATGGCATTCCTGTGGTTATGTGAGGTCCAGCACAAGGTAAACAGTTGTTCAGAGTGATGCCAGACCTGCCTTCATTCCCTCCCTTAATCATTCTTTCTCTCATTCAGCTCAGATCATCCTGCACTTGAAAAACTGAAGTTATACCACCATCAAAACATTCCCTAACAACCCTGAAGATGAGCAGAAAAATTCAAGTAGCTTTGCAAATATTAGTTGGTACTAAGTGGAATTAAGTCACTATTTCCTATGCCTGAACCCTTACCTTGGGATTTATGTTTAATTACAGAAGCCTGTTGTCTGGCAGTCATTAATTCTGATTAATCAGTTCCTCCTTCTGATCATCACTTAATGATACCTATAGTCTTTTGGCTCCTCTGACCTAACAAAGCACACTAGAAATTTCCCTAAGGTTTTGTAAATTTGGAGAATTTTTTTTTAATCTTTTGGAGGACTTGATTAAAGGAGAGTTCAACACTGAAGATGGACCAATGTCTAAAGTAGAGGGAGAGAAATTAATACTCATTATATATGTATATAGAAATGCCTTTTGTGAGCTCTCCTATAGATTGCCTGTCATTATAGTCCTTTCTGTCTATTTCTGTATTCTGCATTTGAAAATTATAACATTGGCATCATTAAAGCAGAAAGTGTTACCTGTCAATTGTGTGTAGCATGCGGGTGCCCTATAAATGCTTATCCATGTACAGGCTCCGGGCAAGCATAAGAGCAATTACACATGCTTGATGCCCTGCCAGCGCCACTGCCCACGTCCACTCTGTCTATTCTGTAGATACTAAGTGATGAGGAAATGTGCAAGAAATCATTTTTTCCATGTTGAGAACAAACACCATCCGAACAAATACCCTGTATTACTATGTCAAGTTCTGGTCTACTCATTTAATTGTGTTTCCATGTAGAAATGTGATTGGAGTCAATTTGTATTTTTCTATGATTGGGCGAGTAAGTAAGAACATGAATCAATCTGTTTTATGAGAACGTAGTATATGTATGTTTGTGCAGGAAATTGCCACAAAACTATGGTTGGGAAGAACATGAAAGGTGCTAATCTGTTGTTTGAGTTTTATTCTCACATTGTAGACAAATTACACCATCCTTTTCAGGGATGGGGAACATTTGGCACATAGGCCATAGAAGGCCCTCAAAGTCATTGGTACATGACAGGCAGATATTGAATGCTGTTCATTGGCTGCTCATGGCCTTTTTATTGATAATTTTGTGTGGCTAGTAAGTATGTTATAAATATCTAAATGGCTCTTGGCAGAAAAACAAATTGCCTACTCCTGTGGGATTAGGGCTTTTTTTATTTATTTTGTTTTTTTTTTGAAACCGTGTCTATATAGCTAAGGCAGGTTCTAAACAATATCTTCCTGAATCACCCTCTGGAGTGCTGGAATTATAGGCCTGAAGTGGCGTCTTACTGGATTGCCTAGACTGGTCTCAAACTCCTGGGCTCAAGAAATTCTCCTGCCTTCGTCTCATGAGTAGCTGGAACTGCAGGTATGCACCACTGAATCTGGCTTGGGCCTTCTTCTTTTTTTTTTTTTTTCAAGTTTGATGTTAGTTTTGAATTTTTTTTTTTAAATCAGAGTGAAGGGTATGGTCACAAGCATTTCTTTTCTGGCTCTTGTTTTATTTTAAGTGAGTAGGAATTAAGAGGAAGGGGGGGCAATTACAAGGTTAGATGTAAGCATGTGGAAGCAAGGATTACACCATGCTTTAGCAGCTCCCCAGCCTACAATGCAGGCCACATGTCCTTGCTGATGCTAGACAAAACTGTGGTACAGATGTGCTCCACAAGCACGGCACGCCAGCTCGCTGGTAGATGAATGAGAACTGACTTCCATTGGAGTTGAGGACATGGTCGAAACTTAGCCTGGAGATAATTGTGCTCTTAAATTTAGAATAGGAAAAAAAAACAAACTAGTTTTGCAATTTACGAGGTTTGTTTCATTTGAAAAGGTCATGAAGTAAAACTGTGCATTTATTTTAAAGCTACATAGTAAATCAGAAATTTAATAAAATGTCAGAAGTTAAACTGTAAATCCAAGCACTTCATTTTATGTGCGGGTTGTATGCCATGATTTCACATTCTGCACTCCCTGACTTAACCATTTTGACAAAGTGCCTTTGATAATGTGGAGTGTGGTGGGAGATGAACAGATGTCAAAACTGTACCCTGGTCTCCAGCCTCTGAGTTCCTCAGAACCATTTTTACAGTGTTGCAAAGTTCAGTCCTTTGTGTTCATCTTGGATATGTGTTTGTAGCCTCTCCATGGTAAACAGGAAAATAAACCAATTCATAGAAAATAAAAGTTATCCACATTGGCCTACTCTATGTGTTACCTGTTACTTTAACCTCAAAGCAAAGCTTATTTTAGCAGTGCCACCTGTATAACAACCCTCATCCAGCCCATCTGTTTGCCAGGGAAGAACATGGGAAAAAACTAGAACGAGAAAAGATATGCTTTACGAAACACTGCTCAGTGCACAACCCAGTAGAACAGCGAGGAGAATCTAAAGCGGATTGCTCAGTGTAAAATCACCAAGTCTTAACCACAGGAGAATATTATTGGAAAAACCAATTTCCCTTAGTGATGTCTACGTGGGAGCGAAGAGAGTAGGCCCATTTCTCTTAACTTCCTATGCCCCACTCAGAAGATCTGCCATGCCTCTGCTGCCCTGCCGGAGGCTCCAGCTTCTTCTCCACCTGCATCCTGAACGCTCCTTTATACACCCTGCAGGGACGAGGGCAGGCATGCTCCTGGTGCACACCCCAAGGTGAGGAGGAGCCCAGAATGGGGCTCAGGAGCCCTGGTCAGTGTGTTTTGAGGATGTTAACTCTTATAGTTCAGCCATTTAACCTGGGAGGAGCCCAGGCAGCCAACAGTCACAATTAGTAAAGGCTCACTAGATACTAAAATGCCATGAAACTGACTGTGAATGTGGTTTTCAGCTGTAGATTTTAAGAAGCAGTGCTGTGAAGAGCCAGGTGTGCAGCTGAGCAGAGCTGGGGCAGGGCACTTATGCCCATGAGTAATGGGCCAGATCCCATCTAGGGGGCCTGGGGAATACAACACAGGGAGGACAACGTCTTCCTGGGCCATCCCTAGCAATGTATGTATGACCTTGCTGCTGTTCGTCCCTTCTTTGAAAGCCCCGGGCATCTCTCCAGCTCGCCTTGCATTTTCTATCCCCTTTCTTCACTTTCATAGCAATGGCCTTGGAAGTCCTGCCTGTAGGAGCTGTCGCTTTGCTTTTGTTTGTTCTCTTGTCCGTCATGTTTTGCATCATACCCCATCTCATCTGGTGGAAGTCACCTGCAGCCTCAGCATTCGATGGAGCTAGGGACTTCTTAATACTAATCTCTGAGGTTTGGGTTCATCTCCTTCCCTCCTGCCCTCAAATTGCACCTCACCATAGCTCAGCTCTTGGAGTGCTCTATGCACAAATTCCCTTATTAATCTTGACTAACATATTGAGAAACAACATCTTTGTGCTGACACCTCAAGTTTCTGTCTCCCACTTTTCTTGAATTCAGACTTCTGTAATACTGTATTTGACATCTGCATTACTTGTTTCAGATCTAGCATGTCCACAGCTAAATTCAAATGCCAAGTTTGGGGAAGTGGGTGGGAATACCTGTAATCCCAGCTCTAGACTCAGAAAATCAAGGCCAGTTTAGCTAGATGTTTAGCTACATAGTTTCCCAACACCTGCTGTGTGTTGGCTCTTCAGTGGACTGGTGTCAAACTCCTCAATTCACTTTACATCAGGTCAAGAGAGGTATTTTACCTCTAGAATCTTAACGGCTCTCACTTCCTGTTGTCTAGCAGGCCTCCTCACTGGGGCACAACATAGTACTCTACATGCTTCAGACTTTGACCACTGCCCCCCTCCATTTTCAATAGAATGGTTGAAGTAATCCTTTCAAGATAAAAGTGAGATCATGCTGTTCTGTGGCTCACAATTCTCCAGTGGCTTTCCATTGAGTAAAGTCAAGTAGATTCCCCAATCCTTTCAGTGATCTGCAAAGTCTCTAACACCTGCCTGGGCCCTGTGCAAAGCACATACCTTGAATGCCCTCAATACCCTTTTACCTTTTACCACAGTGTGCTATTATTTTAAGAATAGAAACCAAAACCCTTGCCTCCTATTTTCCACAATAGTCAGAACCCTCTTAATACTTGATAATAGTCAATTAATGGTTGCCTCCCCTGCTTGCCATTCCGTGTGCAAACTTCAGGGAAGGAGGGGTTTTCTTTTTTGTTCTCTGGTCCTAAACCACTTGCTACAACAACAGTTGTTATAGTGAGTGCTCAAATGATAGTTGAGTCCCAGTATCTCCAAAATACAAAGAACCTAATCTTGGTAACAATGTATTATAAGGATAAAAGTGATTCTTAGTGGCTGGGAGTTTGGCCTAGTGATAAAGTGCTTGCCTAGCATGCACAAAGGCCCAGGTTCAATTCCTTGGTACCACACATGTAGAAAAAAGCCAGAAATGGTGCTGTGGCTCAAGTGGTAGAGCTCTAACCTTGAGAAAACCCAAGGACAGTGCTCAGGCCCTGAGCCCAAGCCCAGGTCTGGCAAAAAAAAAAAAAAAAAGTGATTTTTAGGGTGTATAACATCTGCAACCAAATGAAAGACCTATGGCTTCCATAACAGAAACTCATAGAGAAAAGAAAGGAAAGATCAGCTAGAATAGGAACACATTAAAGGCATTTGCCAGGATGAAAATGGCCATGCACATATGAAGCCCTTTGCTGAAACAGTGAGGAACAGAATTGCATAAAGTAAGTGTCGTGTAGCCAGGCACCAGTTGCTCATGCTTATAATCCCAGCCACTCAGGGGCCAAGATCCAGACAGTCATGGTTCAAGGCCAGCCTAGGTAGGAAAGTTTCTAAAGCTCCATCTTTGAAATAACCAGTCAAAAGTCTGCTAGAAAGTAGCGCGCACACACACACACACACACACACACGCACGCACGCACGCACATTGGAAGAGAGGAAACTACCACAGAGGGATCAAAACTGCAAAGTCTGGGCACTTGACTCATGCACCAATAATTTCAGCTACTTTAGGAAATGGCTCAAAGCCAGCCTGAGCAGGAAATCCATGAGACTTATCTCCAATTAATTCCATCCTGGCCACATCAGGTGTAAATATTGGTTGCTAATGGCTTAATAATTGCTTCCTTTGCTGGAGATCAGTCTCACAGCAACTGGAACTATATATTCAGCTTTGCAGGAACTCTGACGCCAAGGACTGGCAGGTACTAGGACCCAAAGACAGACCCCGGATGTTAAGTCAGGGCAGCTCCCTGTCCTGGTATATTCAGAGAGGAAGCATCGCAGCACATAACAGTGAAACCACCTGAGACCACATCATTCTTTGGCCATTTCCCCTTTACCATTACTCCATTACCTTCGATTTTCAACACTCAACAATAATGAACAATAACATTCTAAAGAATTCAACTCCAGATAGTTAATACTAGAAGTAGGCCTAGGAGACAGATTCTAAGAGGATTCTGGAATTGGATCTCCTTTACTGCCCTTCTATGATGTTAATTAGGGTCTCCTCCCTAGTGGGAGGGGAGGACTGGCGTGGATGGTGTCTGCAGTAATGGCGCCATTACCCACGTTCACTTCTGGTGATGGGGAGGCCTGCAATATCTCTGGCATTGGAGAGGACCTGGGAGACATAGTAAACAAGAGGATTTGGGAACCACTGCTGCTAAACACCATACGTGGAAAACAAGTAGAAGGCAATAGGTCATAAATTGAAAGCAAAACCTCTCAGAGCTTTTCAAGAAACTTTCATTCCCAAAGCTGAAGAACAGAGGGAGCAGACCAGACCTAGCCTTAACTATGAGGTGCCGACTTCAAGGAAGAATAAATTCTGCGCCTGTGTAGATCTTCCGTGCCCAATCAGAGTCCCTGGGTGGGGGGAAGGAATTGCACCTGGGGGTGAGATGCAGGTATGGGGTGAAGCCCTTGAGGAGCCAGAATCCTCAGATTCCTCTGAACTCTTGGGTCCTGCAGAAGTAACCAAATCCCCTTGTTCGGCAAGAATTTCCAATTCTCCCCCCACCCCTCCTTTGCTCAAAAGTGATGTCACCAGCTCAAGGTCAGTATGGGCTACACATACCTTTCTGGGGGAAAAAAATAGCAACTCAAACATATTTAGATGCCCATTTTTACTGAGGCAGCATACTCCGTAGCCCAGGTGTTCACTGATAGGAGTGGCTATGCAGAACAGAGAACCTGCCATGCAACAATATGGAGGAATCCTGATGACATTATTTACAATGATGTAACCTGGTCACAAGAAAAACGTGTGCAATTTTATCAAATCATATTAACTGCTAGTAGCTAACTAATTTGAAATAAGTACAGCCTTATTCACATACACCCACTAACTTGGCCCCAGAAGATCCTGAAGCCAGGAGAGTCTTGGGAGTCTAGGAGTTTTTTGCTCTCTGTGATGGCTATAGAAGCAATAATAAATACATCTGTTGGAGCTGTGTGACTGGTAGTACTTGTAAGGGGAGCATCTAATTCCAAGCAGTACTTCATGCACAACTACTTTATTCTGGCTCCCGTTAGCAGGACAAGGAAATGGGGTATTATGTCACAGACAGGCTGAAGGAATTGAAGAGCAGATAGAGAAAAGAGAGGAGAGACAAAAGAGATGTATGCATGGTTCCTATTAGGAGCCCTGTGGTTTCTCTGTTTCATTTTTTGTTTTCATTTTGTGATTGTTGTTGTTGTTGTTGTTTTGTCAGTCATGGGGCTTGAATTCTAGGACTGGGTGATTCCCCTCAGCTCTTCTGCTCAAGGCTAGTGCTCTCCACTTTGAGCCACAGTGCCACTTGTTTTTTCTGTAGTTAATTGTAGATAAGAGTCTCACAGACTTTTTTGCCCAAGCTGGCTGCAAACCACAATCCTCAGATCTCAGCTTCCTGGGTAGCTAGAATTACAGGTGTGAGGCACTCCTAGCTCTTGTTTAGTTTTAAACACACAACTTCCTGAATAGTACTCTGGCTGGCAGAAAGAGCTTAGTCCTGTGGGAAGGAAGATATATTCACATGTCAGAATGTCTTGAATGTTCTCCCTTCAAATGCAATGCAAAATAATTACCTCACAAATCCTTGCTAGTATTCACAGCGATCAAGTTAATTAAAGTCTACCTAATCAGCATTTACTGAGCATCTTACAAAAATTAGTTTGAATCTACATGCAAAATGGATATGGATTTTATTGACCTTAAGCATAATATGCAGAAGGCTTCACTAAGCTAGTGAATAACATAATATCGTCTTTCTCTCAATCTATCCTGGAAATAAACTCTTTGTCCACGGGGTGTGTATTCTTCGCCATACCAAGTCAATATTATCAGAAAATTCCCTGTAAGGAGATGAAGTCTTAGAATTAAAACAAGAAAATGCAACATTTTGATGAAAATCCCACCAAATCCTTTTATCCTTCTCTTTCCTCACCTGTTTCCCTGCTCACTAGCTTGGAATTAAGAATAACCATCACTTAACTTGTACACATTCCCTAGTGTCCTCATCTCACTATCCTTCCTCCTCCCTCTTCCTGCTTCCTCCTCTTCCTCTACAGCCATAATTATCATTGTCATCACTGGTCTTCGGGATTTTTTTCTTGTTATTATAAAGTGATGTGCAGAGGAGTTACAGTCACCTATATCAGATCCCCAGCCACAAGCAGTGTTATCAGCAGTGTCTAGAGAGTACCACTGCCACACTTGTTCACCCTTCTTTCCATTTCTATGTTCCTCCTTATCTTCCCAAAGACTGATAAACAAGACAAGAAGAAAACGAAAAACAAAGAAAAAAAATGTTCTTGTTTCCTTTTCCTAGAGTTCATTTCAATCAACATTATTCTGTGTGATCAGATGCACACAGGCATTGCACCTTGTTTCCTCTCCTAAGAGTATCCTCCTTTGGTTTCACTGTATGTGAATGCCTAAAGCTCCATATAATTTATCATGTCCAACTGTATTTTAGATCTAACTTCTGCATGTGAAAGAAAATCTGTGATTTTTAAGTTCTGAGAGCGTGCCAGTCAGTCTATATGGATACTTTGAATTATCTCAAAGCCAGTTACTTTGTTAAATTCTGTTCATGTGCAGCTGTAGTCTGGGTCTCATAACTGCTGGTAGTTGCCACTGATCTCATTAGCATTATAAAAATAGACCTACTAACCATACGTGGTGGCTCACACCTGTAATCCTAGCTACTCAGGAGGCTGAGATCTGAGGATCAAGGTTCAAAGTCAGCCTGGGCACAAAAGTCTGTGATACTCTTATCTCCAAGTAACCAGAAAACCAGAAGTGGGGCTGTGGCTGTGGCTGAAGCACTCAGGGACAGTACTCAGGCCCAGAATTAAAGCCCCACAATGGCCCCCATACACACAAAAATACACCTACAGGCTGGTCCAGGCAAAAAAGTTACTTCAACCAACAAGCCAAGTGGGGTGCTAATTCCAGATATTAGGAAGGTATAAATAGGAGGATCAAAGTCCAGGCTTGTCTAGGCGAAAACATGACATCCAAGCTGAAAAATAAATCAAGCTAAAGTAGCAAAGCATCAGCCTAGAAAGATGACACCCTGAGTTCAAACTTCAGTATCATCAAAACAAAAATCATTTTGGGGGCTGGGAGCATGGCTTAAGGGTAGAGTGCTTCTTAGCATGCATGTGGTCCTGGATTGGATTCCTTGATACCACAAACATAGGAAAAAGCCAGAAGTGGTGCTGTGGTTCAGGTGGTAGAGTCTTGAGAAATCCCAAAGATATTGCCCAGGCCCTGAGTTCAAGCCCCAGGACAGGACAGGACAGGATGACAGGGAGAGGGAGAGGGAGAGAAGGAGAGAGGGAGAGAAAAGAAAGAGTAGAGAGAGAGAAGAAAGAGAGAGAGGAGAGAGAGAAACAACAACAAAAATGCTAGTAATTCCAAACTAAGTCTGATTGCTATCCTGTATTGTAACACTTTTGTTTCCTACTTTCCCTGAGTCACGGGCCTTCTTTAGCATTGTAAAGGTAGAATCAAAGTTGTTGTTTTGTTTTATTGGGAGGGGTAGGTCATGGGGCTTGAACTTGGCCTAGGCGCTGTCCCTGAGCTCTTCAGCTCAAGGTTACTACCCTACTCCTTGAGCTATAGCCCCACCTTTCCTCTTTTCTAGTGATTAATTGGAGTTAAGAGTTTCATGGTCTTTAGTGCCTCAGATCTCAGCCTCCTGAGTAGCTAGGATTACAGGCATGAGAATCAAAGTTTTAAAATTCTCTATTTCAAACAAATATCAGACAACAACAACCAAAGCCATCCATTTTCTTCATTTTCTTTCAGTTCTGATGCCCTCTAATTTATTCATGGGAACATCTTTCCTAATGTACATATTTTGCTGATGTTTTCTCTAGAAATTTACGTTACCCCGTCCTCTCCAAAAGTTTATGTTGTCTTTTACAACCAACTCTGTGTAAACACAACCTAATTCCTATTTTGCAAGGATTTGAGTTTTCTTCATGGCCAAGTCCAATTGGGCTTAGCCAAGCTGGCTTAGCATTACATGTGCTCACATTGGCTGGAGAAATACTAGAGCCAGAAACAAAATCTAGGCATTTTGTACTTACTGTTATTGACTCTTAAAGTCCATATTCATCTTACTTAACTCCTCTTCCTCTCCCTTCATCTCTATTTCCAAATTAAATCAGCTTTCAAGACCAACTCACTAGAGAGCCACTAAGTCTTGTTTATCCTAAAATCTTGGCCGGGCGTATTCTGAAATTCTGAACAGTATGCTCTACTTAAGGGGAGGAGTTTAGGAAGAGAGAAAATAGCTTTCCCAGAAATATGCAGTTAAGGTTTGAGCCAATCTATTTTGTTTAATTTGGAATGACTTCTCCCTCTTTTGTTTTATTATAAGAAAGGCTGGTTGAAGGCCGCTGTGGCCCGGTAACTTTCAAAAGCAGATCAGGACTGTATTTGTAAACAGGTTGTTTTCTGGTCTTCTGTTTCCTGCCTTTGCCCGCTCATCAGAAGACTATATTGTTTCTGATGAAACACTTGCTGGATGATATTAATTAGAAATACAAGTCAGCGCTAATGAGACTGATGAGTTCCTTCTTGGCATTCTGCTTGAAACTGAGGTTGATACCCCAAGTAAATATTGAGTCCTTGCATCTGGCAGCATCCTCCAACTTGTAAACTTACTCCAGATGTGTCTCAAGTGGAGTATGATTTAACAATGAAATGTTTAAATGGAAATGTGACTTTCCCCATAATTATTTTGTTTGCTAAAAAAATAAATATTTGGAATAAGACATATATGTGTGTGTGTGTGTGTGTGTGTGTGTGTGTGTGTGTGCTTAGATAAAATGAGGCTCTCTTTTCTCTTTAAACTCAACCATTAAATACAACTGTTTAACTCTTATTTTTTTCCCATTCTTCCCATAGAAGTATTTAAAAAATCTCTCACATTTAGAATTGGGCATCAAATGTTACCTAAACTGTTCTGTTTATTCTGAAGCTAGAACAAACTGCCTTCACAGCAACTCTGTTTTGCATTTCGTAACCTTGCTATTAATTCTAATTCTCAAATAAAAAAATACCTTCATGAGACGATGTCCTGATAGTCTTGAAGTTTCTGTTTTTCTGTATAAGAAACATTTAATCAAAAAATCTCCTTCCCCGTTTTGAATGTTTGCACCCTAAATACATCATTCTGATGGTCCAAATATCTTTAGACTGTTCTGTGTAATTTTCTTTTTTAGCTCCAAATAAAAGGAGCAAGCTAAAAACCTTCTCTCCTACAATAGACAGTCATGGGGCTTGAACTTAGGGCCTAGGTACTGCCCTTGAGCTTTGTCTTTAAGGCAAGGGCTCTACCACTTGAGCCATAGCACCACTTCTGACTTTTTCTGGGTATGTGGTACCAAGGAATCGAACCCAGGGCTTTGTGCATGCTAAGCAAGGACTCTGCCACCAGGCCATACTCCTGGCTCCAAGGCCACTCTTTGTGTATGTGTTGGTATTGAGGTTTGAACTCATGTTCTTGCTTGGCTTTTTCACACAAGGCTCAATATTACTTCCTACTCATTAGTAAAATGAAACTTTCTTGAAAGTATAGTGTGGATGAATCTCAAAAACAAATTGATCAATGCTAGAAACCAAAGGTTCTATATTTTTGTAACTGTATGGTATTGTTGAGGGCAAAACTGTAAGGACAGAAATGAGATGCCTGATTGCAAGGGGCAGTGGATAGGTAGATGGGACTATGTGCACAGAGGCAAACTTTGGGGCAAATGAGAGATTCTGCTCGCCTCTGGATGGAATTTCATCCCAATCAAGCCTTTGTGAGCTGGAAACATCTGCTTGTAAATGCACTCCATAGATCCAGCCTACTGAACATCTTAACCTAGCATCACAGTGCGCTAGGAAGTGACTGTGGTTGACGCCCATTGGTCATGAGAGTCCCTGGGGGCTGAGGCTAATAACCTCTGCCCAGTAACACAACAGCGTTGTATTGAATATTCATTACTTCCCTATCCCCCAAAGTACCAAAGATCAAAATTTGAAGTATGGTTTCTGTGGGCTGTATATCACTTTTTATATTATTGTAAATTGACTAACTGGCTTGAAAACATTAAGTTGGAGGAATCTGTATTTTGGTTGTAATATATAACTATTAGTCAAAGCTCATACATAGAAAGGAGGGATTTTACTGAATGTAAATTATACATTAGTAAATATGTGTAAATTACATTACAAAATACAAAGATAAAAACTGAAATACCATGTACTCTAATTTTGATACACATTTTGCTATACACATAGATATCTGTGTCTTTTATGTATACCATAGATATTTAAAAACCTAGGTGACAATGGGGTTGCAGGGTTTTTTTACTCCCAAGATCAGGGATATTTTTTTTAATTCAATTAAAATCAAGTATACTAAGTAGTTAACATACTGACATAGGGAAATAACGTATAATTCTTATCAAGTATGTTTAACTGCTACCATATGAGATGGTCTGATTAAAAAGGGAAATGTCTATCTTGCTTAGAATAATATATACAACCAGATATATATTAAAGACTATTCCTTTGATGTATCAATTTCAATTACAACTAATATTTCATATTATTTATCTAAAATTAATTTAAGTTTAATATAATCTTAGGCGAGGAATAAAATAATTTAATACAACTACAAAAAGTAAAGCCAGATGGCCAGGTTTAATAGACACATACTCTTAAGGCTTATATTCCTCAAGAAATAATACTAGAAATTGTCAGAATCCTGTAAGTTGTGAATAAGTAGAAAGTATGACTAGAAATAAACATAGTAGAAACATCTCAATGATGAACACAATGAAACTTGAAATCACAGAGTTAGTACAAGTACTGGTTAAATTATTTTAGGAATCCAGTTAAGTAGAGATAGCTTTATTCCAAGATTCCTTAGTTTAACTATATGGTTACAAAGACCAACTTCTGTTTGTGAACTAAGAAAACTCAGATCAAATACATATCTATTTAGCTAATATACACATAGATTCAGAGCTCTTCAGTCTCCTTAGTTTTCAAATACATGACAACATTCAGAGCCTGGTGGCCATTTGAGAAAGATATGGAAGGTTCCACTTATAACTTTAAACCTGTTTTTAAATGTACCTTGATTTCAAAGACAATGAAATGTAGAAGAAAAACATGTATCTTCAAATCAGTGAAATATTGATGCACCAGGTTAATACATGTACTCAGAAAAGCAGGCAGGAACCCAGAGACCCAAGAAGACAGCAAGTGAGATCCTGGCCGAGGTGTTCAGAATACTGTCACTCCAAGCCTTCACTAAAACCTGCTGCAGCTACACAAAGAACCACCTTAAGGAACTGGAGCTATGGCTCAAGTGGTAAAATGCTAGCCTTGAGTAAAAACACCAAGGGAGAGTTTGAGGTCCTGAGTTCAAGTCCCATTATCAGCAAAACAACAACAGGAACAACTCACTCTGAAAAACATCAAAATAGTAACAATAACCCACAGAAGTTCTATGACAGTGCTGATTGCTGGGTATTTCCTTAGGGCACATAAGCAAGGGTGCATAATTCTTTTAGTTTAGTAACATCAACTCCTTGAAACTGTCTTCCCTCAATTTTATAGTTTATTTCTTTCATTCAACACAATATTTTTTTTTTGCCAGTCCTGGGCTTGAGCTCAGGGCCTGAGCACTGTCCTTGGACTTTCTCAAGGCTAGAGCTCTACCACTTGAGCCTCAGCACCACTTCTGGCTTTTTTCTATGTATGTGGTACCGAGGAATTGAACCTGGGTCTTCATGCATGCTAGGCAAGCACTTTTTTTTTAAATTGCTATCTTTTATTTATTTTACTTTATTTATTTTTGCCAGTCCTGGGCTTGGGCTCAGGGCCTGAGCACGGTCCCTGGATTTTCTCAAGGCTAGGGCTCTACCACTTGAGCCACAGCACCACTTCTGGCTTTTTGCTACGTATGTGGTACCGAGGAATTGAACCCGGGTCTTTGTGCACGCTAGGCAAGCACTTTAACCACTAGACCAAACTCCCAGCCCCTCAACACAATATTTTTATATAACAGTAATCTTCTGAAACTTTACTGCTGACTTTATTATGTGATATGTGCTATAGTTTTTTCAACCACTCCCTTGGAAATGGAAAATTAAGGTTTTTCATTACAGTGTTTAATAATTATAAAGTATCTGATCAATATCACTAAAGCCATTCACATACATAAAAATTAAAATTTAAAAGTGATTTGTATTAAACAATGATGATAAGATACTGTAAGCTATACTGATATAAAATTACAGCCTAAAAAAGTGGTCCAGGGGCCAGAAGTTTAGCCTAGTGGTAGAGTGCTTGCCTAGCATGCACGAAAACCGGGGTTCAATTCTTTGGTACCACATACATAGAAAAAATCCAGAAATGGTACTGTGGCTCAAGTGCTAAAGCTCTATCCTTGGGAAAGCCCAATGACAGCGCCCATGCCCTGAGTTCAAGGCCCAGGACTGGCAAAAAAAAAAAAAGTGATCCAAAACTGGGCACTGGTGGCTCATACCTTTAATCCTAGCTACACAGGAGGCTGAGATCTGAGGATTGTGGTTCAAGTCCTCCAGGGCAGGAAAGTCTGTTAGACTGTTATTTCCAATAAAAGATTTAGAAAAAGCCTGAAGTGTCTCTGTGGCTCAAGTGGTAGAGTACTAGCCTTAAACAAAAACAGCTCAAGGCCAACACGCAGACCCTGAGTTCAAACCCTAGGACCAGCGAAACAAAACCAACAAAAAAACTCGTGGTCCACTCTGGGTCCTACGTGCTCATGCCAGTAATTCTAGTTACTCAGGAGGCTAAGATATGAGGAATTGGGGTTCACAGCCAGCCAGGAAGAAAAGTCTATGAAACTATTATCTCTAATTAACCACTAAAAATCCAGAACTCGAGTAGTAATTCAAATGATAGAGTAACAACCTTTAGTGATACAACCAAAAAAAGAGCATGAAGCCCTGAGTTCAAGCCCCAGTACTAGCATAATAGATAGGTATGTAGATAAATAGACAGACAGACAGACAGACAGACAAACAGACAGACAGAGAAAAGTGGTTCATTTAGCCAGTTCTGGTAGCACATGTGTATAATCCTTGCATTCAGATATTTTTTGGAAGAGTTGTTCGACCAAATATAAGTAACAGTTCTCAACAGCATCAATCCTGAGCTCACTCCATTTCATGAGGTGAGATAAGACTAATGATGGTCAGGATAACCATTCTCCATGTTTACTCTAACTCATCATAAACATCAATATAAATCAGCAGCTGCTATGTCTCTGTTTCTTGGATTTAACAATGGGGAAATATTCATACCTTCACCATAAGCATTCTAATTAAAGTCAATAAAGCCATAGGTATTTACCTTATGCTCATTAAACTGAGGCTTGGCTTTCATGCCAGGAAAGGCATTTACACCTCTGCATTCCTGGGCATAACAATTCAGCCCATTTTTAGATCAGTACTCACACTGTGATCTTGGACGAAGTCTTGTTTTTTCTCATCTGTAACCTATTATGGTAATAATAGTACTTACTTTATAAGTGTTTTATGGAAGATTAGTGAGGTAAGTCTGGTAAAGTGCTTAGCATGGCTCCTAGCACATGGATATATCCAATAAATGTCAGATTTCATTATTATTGTTATAATCTGCACCTCTGCTGCTCTCTTGACTTTTCTCCCTTTGCATATAAACACATTAAGCTATTTTAGCCTAACAAAATAATAGTCCTTAGGTATTAACTTGTATTTCTGTTCCTCCCTTTTTACTTCTCTCAACTCATGTATTACCTTTGTCCTCAACAACATACACACAGCCTAGAAGAAGGTTTGAGGAGCTGATAATGTTTACCCAGCCACAGTCCAGGTCAAATACTAGGGACAAGTCAAGGACATAGCAAGGGCCTGGCGTAGAAGAGCATGAGTTCTTAGTTCTCTATTTTCTAGATATGATCTTGAGCTAATTTTTTTTTGCCCTCTCTGATCTCAGCTGACTCATGCCAATAAGGTAGGGATGACAAGATTGTACAGTGAGGTTGAAGCAGGCACAGCACCCCGCAGCATGTGTGATGTAGCACAGTTAATGTATAACATGAAATAATCATCATCTGAAATATCAAATGTGTCTAGTCACGGTGATCAACGATTTGCTGAAAATGTCTCCAGAACAACTGCAGATCTGTTTGACACCATCTTTAAGAACACAGAAAGAATGCTCATGTTGACTCATTTGAACAAGTTGTCCATTGGTTAAAAAATGGAACTTAGGGCTGGGATGTAGCTCAGTGGCAAAGCACTTGCCTAGCAAGTGCAACCTCCTGGGTTCCATCTCCAGTACCAAAGGAAAAAAAAAAAAGACAAAAGAATACAGTTAAAAATGGAGCTGAGCTTTGAAGAGTGACTATGGGCTGGACAGAGGTAGGGGAGAGGCTGACTGCAGCCAGAGGCAAGAGGGTTTATCTGGAGTCAAGGATGTGGATGGTGGAGTAGTGTTCATCGTTTCCGGGTTTCTAAAAAAATCGGTGGTGGTGATGGGACTTAGGACTCAAGACGACATACCTCAGAGAAAGGACTTTGCAGTTCGTTTTGTCATTTGGGACTCACAACCCTATAGAAGAGACAGTAGGGCTGATTATGGCTTCTGTCACAGGCAGGAAGAAAGAGTCCGAGCGATGAACTGAATTAAGGCCCTCTAGCTTGCAGAAGTGGTAAAACTATCTCTCTCAACAAGAGCTCAGACTTTGAGTCTAGGTGACTTTCTACAATTTAGGGCTAGAGTTCCATTTCCTAAGGAATAGGAACTCTGTGGATTTTTTTTTTTTTTTGGAAAAGGAGACATTAGGAGGAAAGTAGGGCATAGGAAATATTAGTTGGCAGTAATTTGTAGGTTATGTGTGAAGAGACGCAGAATGGGGCTGAGAAGGGCTGTTGAGAAGCTGAAGCACACTGAAGTGAAAGAATGTTGGGAGAATTTTGAAGGCATAGACATTAAATAGTGACAATTAGCTGTGCACCAGTTGCTTAGGCCTGTAATTCTAGCTACACCAGAGCCTAAGATCTGAAGGATTGTGATTTGAAGCCAGCCTGGGGAGAAATGTCCATGAGACTCGATTTCCAAAATAATCAGCAAAAAGCAGGGCCAGAGACAAGGTAGAGTGCAGGCTGAGCAAGGGTAAGGCCTTGAGTTCAACTTTTCATAAAGACAAAGAAATTTCAAGGATAGCAAATGGCTGGCTAGATGGCCAGAAAGAAAGTAGCACCCACCCTTCTAGAACTCAAGATACCTTGTACAGGAAGAAGTCTGGAAAGGACTTTAGCTGTGTGGGGAATGGGAAATGATGAGAATATTACATTCTAATACTGGCAGAAATGTTAGGCAGTTACGCACATGGAATTACTACGCAATGGAGAAATCTAAAGCAGGGAATACACTGGGAGGTTATGGTTTAAGACATATGAATAGATTATGTGATTTTATCTATGTAACAAATTACCTAAAACTTAGGTAAATCAGTGAGATTGGACTGGGTGATGGTGGCTCATGCTTGTAATGCTAGCTACTCAGGAAGCCAAGATCTGAGGAATGTTGTTCAAAGCCAGCCTGGGAATGAAGGTTTGTGAGACTCTTATTTCCAGTTAACCACTAAAAAGCTGGATATGGAACTGTGGTTCAAGTTGTAGAACACTAGAACAATAACAACAACAAAAAAATAGCTCAATGCTCAGTCCTCGAACTCAAACCCTAGGACTGATATCTGAAACAAAACAAAAGTCCAATTCTCAGGGTGCTTATATAGCATGTATAAGGAATAGAGTGCTTAGCTATGATATGCAAGGCCCTGGGTTTGATTCCCTAGCAGGTCAGGGAGAGTCTAAGAGCTATCCACAGACAGAACATGTAATCTAGAGGGTGCCAAGGGATTATTGACATAAAGACATCTCATTTTCCACATCTGATGTTTTTCCACTTTTGCAAAGACCAAAAGCCACAAAGATAGCTCTGTGAAGACCATTTGCTTCCCCTGAGAATTAGATACAACCTCCCAGAAGGCGATTTTAAAAGGACAAGCTGTTCTCGATTAAAGCCAAATTGTTGACTTAGAATGTTGTGTGTGCCTGCTTCTCAGAGTTCTTTCATCACTTGGATTTTGCCAGTGGGAGGTCACAGTTCCTCTTGAAAGAAAAAATGAAATACATGATAATGCTTTCTTAATTAAAAATCCTGTGAGTCATGCTTACTGAAATCTGTGATTTTAGGATTTAACTGATCTGTGGAGATTTTTTTTTCCCTTTTCTCCTCTGAATTTTAGAATTCAGAAAGGAAACGAAGAGATAAAATGTATTCCAGCAATGAAACCCTTCTCTTTAATAAATCATGTCACATGGAGGTATTACCTATTGGCAAGTTTACTTAACTTAGGTAGTTTATAGAGCTCAGGCCCTGGGGAAAAGTTGGGAAAATCTTTTTATATTTACTAACATGCTTTTAAAAAAATGAATTTCTGCAGTATTAGCATGAAGAAAATGTTAACCATCTAACATAGTTGATGAAAGAATGATATGCTCTGTGTAAATCATCTAATATAAAGTTGAACATAAACAAATAATAGGCTTTTGTTGTTAAGACAGTGCTTTCTTTTCCTTTGAACTCAGTGCATGCGTGCATGTGTGCATGTGTGTATGTGAGTGTGTGGTGCTGGCTCTGGGGTTTCAACTTGGGGCCTAGGTACTGTCCCTAAGCTTTGGTGCTCAAGGCTAGCACTCTACCAATTGAGCCACAGCTCTACTTCTGGCTTTTTTTTTTTTTTTTTTTTGCCAGTCCTGGGCTTCAGCGCAGGGCCTGAGCACTGTCCTTGGATTTTCTCAAGGCTAGAGCTCTACCACTTGAACCTCAGCACCATTTCTGGCTTTTTTCTATGTATGTGGTACTGAGGAATTGAACCCGGGTCTTCGTGCATGCTAGGCAAGCACTCTACCACTAAGCCAAACTCCTGGCCTACTTCTGGCTTTTTGATAGTTAATTGGGGATTTGAAACTCATGGACTTTCCTTCCAGGGAGCTTTGAACTAGGATTCTCATTGCCTCCTGAGGGGCTAGGATTACAGGTATGCACCCCTGCACATGGCTTTGAACTTTTTAAAGGAGGCAGGATGAGCTGTAATAAACAAGAACCATCCTATCACAGACCACAGAGGGCAGTACCCCACTTTGGCATCTAATCAATACAGGAACTTTCTAAGCCTTCTTATAGTTGCAGAAACTTGAGGCCTGATCAGTCAACCTGTACCCTTAATGACATCAGAAATGGGAAGGTCGTGGCCTCCCTCTTGTTTTGCTTAGCATACTACTCCCAGTAAAGCAGAAGCATAAGAGATGGGGAGAACTGAAGAAAATCTTAAACTACTTCAGTACCACACAACAGAGTTTATGGTAAATTATTTAATATTCAATTAAAATAACTTCAGGTTGGCTGGTAAGAATTAGATTATTATTAACCCTCCACTCAGACTAAAAACATAAAAATAGAGTATATTAGTTGGCTGTGTGACATATGCCCATAATCCCTGCATTTGGAATCTCATGTTTGGGCTACAAAGAGGACCCCAAAGAAGCATGTAAGGGATGTAGCCTATACATTAACAGACTAACTATGGATAATATTCTACTTGCCTATAAATATTCAGAAATGTCATTCTGAAAATAATGCTTAATTTTCCCGTGGAAACTAGTATAAAAATATGTATCAGGGCTAAGAGTTTTAAGTTTATATTATGGAAAGAAAGTGACCTAGGTAATGAGATATTCTATAGGACAATTGTTACTACTCTGTCCTAACCCATAGACGGATTAACAACTTGCTTAATAGTATTTCCTTCTATGAAGAATGAGAGTTAGTGATAGTTACCTTACTTGATCATAAGTAAGGCTCATGCTTGTAATCCTAACTAGAATGGTGGGATCATGATTTGAGGCTGGCACTGGCCTCCGCCGATTGCTGGGCTCAGTGGCATGTGCCTGTCATGCTCTCCTATGTAGAAAGCCAAGGTTGGGAGAATCACAGTTGTAGGCTAGCTCAAGCATAAAAGTTCATGAGATTCTATGTCAATGAAGGGCATCTGAGTACTGATTCAGGCACCTCCTTGTTATCCCAATGATGACAGAAATCTTAAAATAGGTGGATGGAAGTCCAGGCATGTACCCAGAGAAGGAAACAAGAACTTATCTCAAAGGGGCCGGGAGTTTGGCCTAGTGGTTAAAGTGCTTGCCTAGCATGCATGAAGACCCGGGTTCAATTCCTCGGTACCACGTAGAAAAAAGCCAGAAGTGGTGCTGAGGCTCAAGTGGTAGAGCTCTAGCCTTGAGAAAGTCCAAGAACAGGGCTCAGGCCCTGAACTCAAGCCCAGGACTGGCAAAAAGAAAAAAAAAAGAACTTATCTCAAAAATAAGCAGAAAAAAAAAAGATTGGAGGTATGGCTTAGCAGGGGAGTACATACCTAGCAAACATGAGGCCCTGAATTCAAACACTGGTGCTGCCAAAAGAATGAAAGAAAGGAAGGAAGGGAATGGAAGAGAAAGGAAAGGAGAGGATAGGAGGGGAGGAAGGAAGAAAATGTGCTGGTAAAACTCATAATGCAAAAGTATGTTTAAGAGACTATTCATAAAGAGATTTTTTTTCACAAGCCAAGTTTCCATATACGTATCTTTACACATCCAAGTTTGTTCCACAGCTCTGGGCTAGGCATATTTTCCAATGTGTGGCTCTTGTGCAATGAGGCTTTCTGAGACTCTGACAATGCATCTACTGACCAGCGAGTGAAGGATAGATCAAGGGTGGCTCTGATTCCATACCTATAATAGCAAGCCAATTGTGCTGGATCAGTAATGTATACCATCTAATGTGCGCAGAGCTATCCTAAACATCAGAGTATTTCACAGCCACTTGAATCGCCACTGGCCTTTTTGTGTATGCTGGTACTGGTGTTTGAATTTAGGGCTTCACTCTCTCCTGGGATTTTTCACACAGCTGGCATTCTACCACTTGAAGACACAACTAGCCCCCCAGCCCCCATTCAACTAGTTAGTTGGAGCTATGAGTCTCTTAGAATTTGTCTGCCCTGGCTGACCAGATCTCAGCCTCTTAAGTAATTTGAGCTATTGGGCTTGATGTATATTAACTGAAAAAAAAATACACATCCACACATGAACTCCTAGGCTATTAACTCCAGGCTGTAACATCTACTCAAGTAGACTCAACAACCAACAAGATTTGAAACATCTGCCTTGCACAGTGCCAGGCACACAGAAGACCCCAGAGCAGTTGCCAATTGACTGTAGCCACATTCTTCCTTCAACAGTAAAACGGGAAGAAACAAGGTGAGGGAGAGATTACTGGGGCACTGAATGGAAGTTGCTGCATATCTCTTGCCAACCAGTATCTCTTAGGAGTCTTTCAGTTCCATAAGCCAGATCCTTGCCTCATTTACAAACATTATTTAATGGACTGAGGTAGAATTCCTGTCCCCTGGACAGCACTTTTCCTGTGTGAGTGACGGGGCTTGCACTAGGCCTCCGTGCAGGCTACCACCCTACCCTTGAGTCAAGCCCCACTTCCCATTTTCTAGAGGCTAATTGGAGATAAGAGTCTCAGGTCCTTTTGTGCCCCAGCTGGATTTGAACCTTGATCTTCAGATCTCAGCCTCCTGAGTAACTAGGATTATAGGCGTGAGACACCGAACCTGGCCTTGGATAGCACTTTCTTTGTCTACTGGCCAACCAACCTCCTCTAACGGCTGTGTTCACTTGAAGATGAAGCTGGCTAGATGTGTTTGAAAGGTGGGAAGCAGAGAGACCATGTCAATAAGCAGAGGCAATGGGGTGAAGCGCCACCTGCTGGCAGCTGGGCTCCATAGTAAGGAAGAGGGCTAAAGCAGGAGTGAGCAGACATGCCAGGAAGGGATAGAAAACAGTGACACCAACAGAAGCATGGCCGCCTTGAGTGACACTTCACAGTTCCTGAGAGGCAGGTGAGCAGTGGGCTTGTCTTTTTCAATAAAATGCCATTTCCAGTTCCAGTTCAGGACAATCTGCACCAGCCTTTTAAACCCCTCCTCTCACATGCACATGTGCATGCATCTCCCTCCCCTTCTCTTGAGGAAACGTTAACGAGAATCTAAGACAGGATGATTCTTTTCTAAGTTCAGCCTAAGGAAAAGGGAATCCGTCTCGCAGTGTTGCAGAAGGAGCCTTAGAGGCTCCTGGAGGTTGATCCAAAACTACACCACATCTATCGCAGGTCACCCAGTAGCTGCTCAGCTGTTTGTACACAACGTAAGACACGTGAGATCATTCTATGCCGTTAGCCCAAAGCAGACGTCTTGCATATGTTCAGGCAAATCTAGTCCTTGGATGGTGCAGGGACTTAGGGCCTGGCTGAAGTGATTCACTGCTTGCCTAGCCAGTGCAAGCTCAAATCCTGATGTCACCAGATGCAGGTGAGGGTTTGTGAAGTTTCCCTTTAGTTTCTGGAATGCATCCCACCATAAAACAGATCCTCATCCTTGAGATGTTATCTGCACTTTGGATAGGAGGTTGCTTAAGTTTGGAGAGGCATTTTTCTCAGGAAGGCATACATCCTGTCAGACAAGTGTTAATTCTTGGGGTGAGGAATGCATCCCTCAGGAAGGAATGCATCCTGCTCACACCTAACCACCTAGCCTAACAATCTCCATCTTCCTGCTCAGTCTGCCACCTTAGACCTTTGGCAAAAACAAAACTGTCTTTCCCTGCAGTCAGGTGACTTTCCCTGAAAACAGCTGTAATCTCAAAGGCAGCCTCTTCCCTGATGCAATTTCCCTCTCCCTTGTTTGTGAAGCTACAATTGTACATGTTAATCCCTTCCACCAGGCAATTTCCCACTCTCAGGTTGCTCCTGAACCTAGCCCTATAGAACTGTGCTGGTAGCCCCACCCAGCTGCTACCCTTTGCCTGAAAGGTAGCCTGTCAGGTTACTGACGTTAAAATCCTTTTCCTTTGTATGTGTCCAAGTGATTTTCATGGAGAAACCTTTCACCTATAATCCTAGTTATTCAGGAGGCTGAGATCTGAGGATCTTGGTTTGGATCCAGCCCCAGTAAAGGCCCTGTGAGACTCTCGTCTCCAAATAACCACTCAAAGACTGGAAGTGGTACTGTGGCTCAAATGATAGAATGCTAGCCTTGAGCCCAAAGAGACTCAGGGACAGCACTCAGGCCTTGAGTTCAAGCCCCACAACTGACAAAAAAAAAAAAAAGGTCTCATAGACTTTCCTGACTAGGCTGGTTTTGAACCACAAAATCCTTGGATTTCTATCTCCTAGGAGACAGTAGTAGCTAGGATTACAGGCAAGAGCTACTAACACCCAGCTTAAATTCATTTTTGTGGGTTTTCCTACAACCACATAAAATTCAGAAATCCAATGGAGTTACAAAGCTGCATTAAGTTATATGCTCCCCCATATATGCATACATATACATATACACACCTGTATTCATGCATACCTTTCACAACTATATAACTTAGAATAAATACAAATCACTGTTCAGTTTCCTCATTCACCATGGAGGAATTATGACCTTTTCCCAGCTTGCATCAAGGCTAGTGTGAAAATTGAATGGGACAGGAGATGTGACTGTGTCAGGGTGACACTGAATCAGGAAGGAGAAATGTCAGCACTAGGCAAGTTCTCAGGTTCACCCTTTACTGCCCATGTCATTTTTCTGGCAGAGGTCATTCTTTAGGACACATGACTTTCCTTATGGCAAACCCATCAGGAAGTGGCTAATAATCAGAAAACAAGATAAATGCTTCTCCAGGGCATCCAATAATGAAGAAAAATTAAGCTTGCTCCTTGTTGTCAGTTTCAGAGGGGAAAAATGATGAGAATCAACTATGAAAAAGGAAAACAGCACGGGGGGGGGGAGATGTTTCACTAATAATTAAATATCTGGTCCTTAGGAAGAGATTTCCAAGTGAACTTGAAGGATAAATGAGCAAAACAGATTCTATCCTTCTTACAAGACTTTCTCTCCCATCTCCACCAATAAAAAGTTGGGTGTGATGATGCCAGTCAGCCATTGCAACCATGAAGAAATTGTAAACAGGAAGATGGAAGTCTAGACCAGCTCAGGCACGAACACTGGCCCTATTTTTAAAATAAGTATGGTTCATCTGGTAAAGCACCTACACAGCAAATGTAGGACCATGAGTTCAAACCTTGGTGAAGGCAAGGAAGAAGGGAATACATTTCTGAACAATGCTGCCTCCCCAGCGCCCCCTGCTGCTTTCACCTTGCAAGCCCCAGGCTGCACAAACAACCAACAACAATTCCTCCTGCAGCTGGCCTGACAAGTCCCATGAGCATCTTCCTGGCACATGTGTGGCGGAGACTCCCTGGCTGCAGGCTCCAGAGAGGAAATGGAGGTGGAATACAGTGTTAATAGTCTTCACGGAGAAGCTGGTGTGGACAGTGTTGCCTCAGAGGGAGAAGGGACTGCCTGTCCACAACTCCAGGAGGTGGGGGGCGGCAGGGAGTGGGGTGTTGGCCTTGAGAGACAGGAAGGTGAAAAGGGCAGGCTAAAGCCGACCAGATGTTTATTGCTGCTTGAAGGGCTGGGAGTTTCCTTGTTCCCGCGAGGCTTTTTCTCCGGCTTTGAGGAGAATCATTCTATTTCATGAAAGCATGCACTTTCAGAGAATCGGCGGTTAATACCTCAAGGCTGTGTAAAAGTTTGCCTTCACTGAAGGCCTTTATTAGAAAAGAGCTCATTTCCTGGAGTCCTGCTGTGTGGAAGAAGTGACTGATGAGTCTCATGCCTTCTGGCCAAGTAAGGGCAGATTGGAGAACTGGCAGAAGATGGAAAACCTAGGTACCAGGAAGAGAGGTTTATTTTCTGGTTCTGCCCCCCAAGCAAGTCCTTCTCCTGACCCCAGGCCTTGGTTGTCATCTGTAAAGGCTCTAGTGGACCCATGCGCCCATGACTCTGTTTGAGAGGGAGATACTTAGGTCCCCAGGGGGAGGCATAATAAAGTGACAGAGCATCAGGAGGAGGCAGAACGTGAGTGTTCACCTCAATTCTTATCATCACATCAGATCCCAGCAGCCACAAATGGCTGATTATGGCTTCATGAATTAAACAACTACCAGGTCTTTTTCTTGAAGAATACAAAAGGTCAGGATATGTACGTTTGAGGGTGTCTGGTGGTAGCTTTTGCCTGGTACCCCCCCAAAAAAACTGGGCTGAAGCAAGAGAGAATGACAGGGATTGCTAAACTTTTCACCTCTGACAATGCAGGATGGAACAGGCTGGCTGGTAGCTTAGAGAAAAAGAAGAGGAATCGTTGTAAATGAAAAAAGACAATTCATTGAAGGGCTGAGAGAATGGGCTAGAAAGGCCAGAGGGATAATAGATCATATACTCCTGGACTATGGAAAGCAGGATGATACATGGACAGAAGTCAGGAAACATATAACAAAGAAATCTGGGGAAAGTCACAAATTATCAAATGGAGAGGGTAAGACTACTTCAGTTTCTCTTTTCAGGGAATTCCTTTTTTTTTCCTCCATGAAGAAAGCAGCACAGGAATAATTTTAACCCTTTTCACAGAAAGAAAACATACTCAAGAGTAAAGCCAAGCCCTGTATTGGTGACTCAGGAGGCTGAGATCTGAGGGTCACCATTCAGAGCCAGTCCAAGAGACTCTTATCTCTAAAGAGTCTAGAACTAGGGGCAAGGGAAGAACAATGCTGCTTCCAGTTACTTCTTCAGGAGCTTCTGAACCCTGGTAAGATACTTGCCTATTCTGGGTGACTGATTTGTCCCTGTCCCTGCTATGTTTATATCTCCACTGCCATGGAGTGCCTATATAGTGCAATTGAAGAGTGAATAGAAATAAAAAGTCAAGTCAATACACATCCTTCAAATATCCTGCTGACTGAGGTGAGCCTGTGTAAGGAAGTGCACACACAAAGCAGGGTTGAAATACAAGGATGATTGTTGGGGTATATATAGTAGGGGGCCTCCCTGCCTGCCTGCCTGCCTGCCTGCCCCCCCCCTCAAGACAGACTACTAGGAGGTTGTTTTCTAAGAATTCCAGCCAGTATTATGAAAGCAGCCCCCATCCCCCAGTTCATAGCCTTACCCAGCCTCACGTGGCCGCATCTTTTTTCTCCCCACCCACGGCTGGCTCCCCACTATATAAACCCCTGTGGAGCTCAGGCAGGAGCCAGCAGACCCACCCATCCAGACACCTTACAGCACAGCAGAGTTTTCCAGAGGAAGTCTAGCCTCACCAGCCTCTGTGTGCACTTCCACCATGCCAGCTGTCCAGCTGCTGCTTCTGGCCTGCCTAGTGTGGGGAACGGGGGCCAGGGCAGCCCAACTCCGGAAGGCCAGTGATCGCAGCGGCCGATGCCAGTATACTTTCACTGTGGCCAGTCCCAATGAAGCCAGCTGCCCCGAGCAGGGCCAGACTATGTTAGCCATCCAGGACCTACAGAGAGACAGCAGCGCCCAGCGCACAGACCTGGACTCTACCAAAGCTCGACTCAGCTCCCTGGAGAGTCTTCTCCACCGCCTGATCTTAGGTCAGGCTGCAGGGCCCCAAGTAGCCCAGGAGGGGCTGCAGACAGAACTGGACACTCTGAGGAAAGAGCAGGAGAAGCTGGAGACCCAAACCAGGGAGCTAGAGGTAGCCTACAGCAACCTCCTCCGAGATAAGTCCATTCTGGAGGAAGAGAAGAGGCGACTAGGACAAGAGAACGAGGACCTGGCCAGGAGGTTGGAGAGCAGCAGCCAGGAGGCAGCGAGGCTGAGAAGGGGCCAGTGTCCTCACACCCAGGAAGCCTCCCGAGACATGCTGCCAGACTCCAGGGAAGGTAAGAATGCAGGGTGGAGGCTGTGCCTGGCCCAGCAGGTAAGATGTTTGGGATAACTTGGTACAGGTACCTGGGGCTCTCCTCTACCTCCCCTGCCTTCCTTTTCTCCCAGAGCTGCATATCTTGGATAGGCTGTGTTAAGGAAAACAAGGCAAACACTTTCACATAGCTCTAGGGATTCAGCTCCTGAGAGCTTTATAAGGTTAGTGACATCCAGTTCTTGTGCTCATCCATGACCAAGCTGTTTCATCCCACAGCAAAAAGAAATATAAGGGCCAGGTGAGAAAAACACAGTGTGTGAATGATAGAAAGTTGCCTAATAAGCCGGGCTCAGTGGCTCACCCCTGTAATCCTAGCTACTCAGGAGGCTGAGATCTGAGGATCAAGGTTCAAAGCCAGCTCGGGCACAAAAGGACCGGAGACTCTCTAAGTGGGGCTTGGCTCAAGGGTAGGGTGGTAGCCTTGAGCTGAGGAGCTCAGGGAAAGCACCCAGGTAGAGTTCAAACCCCATGACCCACCAAAAAAAAAAAAGGTGCCAACTCTCCTTTTTGGAAAACTATGCTCTTAAGTCTTTGGTCAGAAGGGATGACTCCTACCTTATGGTGGTAAAATGACTCCAATTTGTGAGATGACAAAAGGCTTAAGAAATAAAAAAGTAAATAAAAGTCCTTTCTACTGTTTTTAAAAAAATCTTACTTTGGCAAAATATGCTGCTTCGAGAACCTCCACTTTTATTTTCCCAGACAACTTTGTGAGGTGGCATTTTCTCTCTGAGAGGTTCTGCTGTCCATCTGAGCACTCATTTATTTGGAGATGGGGCTGTGTGTGTGTGTGTGTGTGTGTGTGTGTGTGTGTGTGTTAGGGGACAAAGCACATTTTTCCAATTTACTTGAAGATAGTATTTATGTTACTTTGCATAAAAGTGTGCTCCCCAAAAATTCATTGCTTAGTAACTTTTATCTTTTTTCTTATTCCATGAAAAATTAGCAACTGAATTCAGTTATAGTAATTATAATAATTAATCTGGATTCTCTAAAGGTAGTAGTGTCAAGAAAAAAAAAGATAAAAGAGCTACATCTGGGAACCAGTGGCTCATGTTTAATTCTAGGTAGTCATACTTCAAAGGCCTGAGATCTGAGGATGAAGACTGGAAGCCAGCCTAGGCTAGAAAGCCCTTGAGACTTTTATCTCTAATTAAAACTGGAAGTGAGGCCTGGAGTTTGGCCTAGTGGTAGAGTGCTTGACTAGTATGCATGAAGACCCAGGTTCGATTCTTCAATACCACATATATAGAAAAAATGAGAAGTGGTACCATGGCTTAGGTACTAGAGATCTAGCCTTGAGAAAGTCAAGGACAGTGTTCAGGTCCTGAGTTCAAGCCCCAGGACTGGAAAAATAAACAAATAAGTAAGTAAACAAACTGGAAGTGGAGCTGTGGCTCTGGTAATAGAATGCTAGCCTTGCACAAACACATTTAGTGGCAGTACCCAGGCCCTGAGTTCAAACCCCAGGACAAAAAAAAAAATAGAGCTGTATTTCAGTGGTCGATCAGTTGCCTGCCATGTGAAAATCACGGGTTTAATTCCTAGCACTATGAAAATAAAAGGAGGGGCCTTGCTCTAGGTTAAGGAAGACTAAGAGACAAGGGAACCAAATGGAATGGGCAGTGCTTGATTGGTTCCTTCGTGGAGAAAAAGCATGTTATAAGGGGAAAGTTGGGGATATCTGAGAAGATTTGAACATGAAACTGCTCATTGGATTATACTGTCATATAATTTTCCACATTAGGAGTGAGATAATAGCATTATAATTATAAAGAAAAATATACTTGCTGTAAGATGACATATGCTTAAGTGCCTAAGATTGATGTATCAAGATGTGTACAGCTTGCTTCCAAACATTCCAGCAAAATATAAATATAGAGAGAATGGGAAGAAAGAAGAAAATATATAACAACTTAAGAACATTGATGAAATGACTGGTACATGGGGTACATTATTTTTGCTTTTTTGTTTGTTTCGATAGGACTTGGAGTCATTATCATAATTTTCTTTCAGTGTTTCTATAGACATGAAGATCTCCAAAATAAATCAATGGGAAAACTTTTTTTTTAAGGTGTCTTCATGGAAGACAAGATCTGAACAGGTGCAAAGCTAAAGTCAATGCTTGGGTGTGGCCTGGGGCAAAGTAACTTGCACCACATCCCTAATGTGACAAAGAAAATCCCTGCTATAATTTCTATGAGATTCACCTCAAATAACTATGTGAGGTAAAAGGTTAAAATAAAAAGCAACTTCTATGTTGTCAGAATGAATTGGAAGAGTTCTGAATTTTTCCACGAAGGAAAGGGAGCTCGTTAACAGACTGAGTAGCCCATGGCTACACAGGCCTGGGGATTCAGTGGTAGAGCTAGGAGTTGAACTTGAATCTGTGAGAGCAAATGAAAGTTTGTTATTAACAAAAGTAGTATGCGGCATTAATAGATAAACTGTTGATAAACAGGGGCAAGATTTTGCCTTTGTATGGTCTTGTGGTCACTTAACACATCTTTGGGAAATTATTAGATGTATTTTCTCATTTTATTTTACAGTCCTTTCCAGCTGCTCTAGTTTGGAAAAAGGGCAACAGCTCCCAAAGTTGGAATTTCTTTTCTCGTATTGGATTATTTCATGAACGTTAAGATTGGAAAGTGATCAACAAGCATCCAGGAATCCAGGCTCATTTTTCCAAATGTGGAAATTGAGGCCCAAAAAGGCTACTCAACTTGCCCAGGCCTACTTACCCAATTGATGGCAGAACTTGAACTAGAATTCTGTCATCTTCCCCTGAGAGTCACTGACCACCAGAGCCCCAGCTATGCTTGAACAGAGATGGGTCTCATGCTCTGAGATCTGGGGCTCGGAAGTGCTTTGAGAGCCTGGAGTTCAAGGGTAAAAGGAATGACAATGACAAAAAACTGAAGTCTTGGGTTCAAGTAATAGAGTGCCTGCCTAGCTCAAAAAAAGCAGGGGTGGGGAGGGGAAGGGGCAGTGGGAACTGAAGTGTGGAGTATTTGAAGTTGAGCAAGGAAGGAAAGGTTGAGAGGTACACTTCTCATCACTACTTTTTGGGGGGGGGGGGTAATGGGGCTTGAACTCTGCCTGGGCGCTGTCCCTGAGCTCTTCAGCTCAAGGCTACCATCCTACCCTTGAGCCAAGCCCCACTTCCTGTTTCCTAGAGGTAAACTGGAGATAAGACTCTCAGGTCCTTTAGTGCCTGGGTGGCTTTGAACCTTGATCCTCAGATCTCAACCTCCCGAATAGCTAGGATTACAGGTATGAGTCACCATGCCTGGCTTTCACTACTTTTATATTTTTAATCATGTGATTATTTCATGAAAAAAAAGTCGGAGTGATAGAACTCACTTGTGTTAACATATATACTTAAATGTATGAGGGAAAACAGAGACAGACTATACCCCCACAGCAGAGGTGTGCTGTAGACTCTTAGCTGTCACCCCAGGACCAGGACACTGACCTCTTATAGGCATCATTATGCAAATTAGAAGGATTCAGGATAGGCCTGGCTGAGTGGCCACATGCCAAACAAGTCCTAATTACTGAAAGCTTCTGCTTGAGTTCATTGCAGGTCTAAGACACCATTCAGTGATGGAAGTATCAACACGTACTTACTACTTCTATCAGACATGTAGTCAAGGACAGTCTGCGCAGGGATAGTTCCCAGATGCTGCTGACCACTGTAAATGGGTTATAATAGCACTGTTCCTTTTCCTCATTCTCTTCCTACAAATAGTATTGACCGAGAGTGCAGACAGTAATAGAAAATAAATACAGAAACGATTACAATATCATTTATGGACAAATAGAGGTTAGGGCAAAGCAGGCAGAAAGTTGCCAAAACTTTGTAACAGACATGAACTTCTGAGCCACAGAATGACTTACTTTTAATATTAAAAACCCAAACAAATTTTTAAACTCTAAATTTCTTATCTGGTCCAATATAGTCATTAATCATTTTTGCAATCTCTTCTAGTTTTTCCTCTACATTCATAACAAAATTCATTTTTGAAACACTCCAGAAAAATCTGAGCTTGAATACATCATTGCAAAGGACCATTTCTCTGATAGTTTCTTTTGGGTAGGGTGGCGGGGGAGGTCATGGGGCTTGAATTCTGGCCTGGGCCCTGTCCCTGAGCTCTTCAGCTCAAAGCTACCACCCTACCCCTAGGCCTGGGTACTGTCCTTGAACTCTTAAGCTCAAGACTTCCACTCTAGCCTTGAACCATAGCCCCACTTCCCATTTTCTAGTGATTAACTGGACATAAGAGTCTCACAGCTTTGTATTGCTCAGGCTGGCTTAGAACCATGATCCTCAGATCTCAGTCTCCTAAGTAACTAGGATTACAGCGTGAGGCGCCATGCCCAGCTTTGATAGTTTCTTATGCAACCCGCACAGGGAGGTTGAACCATTTGCCCGAAGTCACACAGCTGGAAGATAGAACTGAATTAGGGAATTACAATTTCTGGCTCCATACAGGACCCCGCCACGCCTCGCATCTTCTTGCCAGATGGTTCAACTCTGAGGGCCTGAATGGGTCCAGATGCTCCTGGCTGATACATTCATGCAGCAGCCAGTGGACTCCTAATCCATCCATCACACCTGCCAAGAGGAAGCGCACTCCTGTTCACCCTGGAAGCCAGCCCATCCCTTACATCATGTTCCACTGGGGTTCTTGTGTACCCTGAGGACTGCCAGGAGGTGTGGTTCCTGCAAAGGGCAAGGAGCCAAGATGAGCTCTGCTAGGGTCTGAGCTCAGCCCCACAAGTTAGGAACAACCCAGCAAGGGTTGAACTGCTCCGTGAAGCCTCCTGCAGAAGGCAGACGCCACCCAGTGAGTTAAACCAGGGAGTTTCATCGAGAGAAATATTAACTCACAAAAGTTGGTTCTCAGGGGCCAGGAATGTGGCGCAGTGGTAGAGTGCTTGCCTAGCATGCACAAAACCCTGGGTTTGATTCCTTGGTACCACATACACAAAGAAAGCCGGATGTTGTGGCTCAAGGGTATAGTGCTAGCCTTCAGAAAGCTCAAGAACAGTGCTCAGAGTTCAAGCCCTAGGACTGGCAAAAAAAAAAAAGGAAGAAAAGAATGAATCTTGGATAAGGATGGAAGGAGAAAAATGGGAATAACGGAAGGGGTAGCATTGATCAAGAAACACTGTATTTATAACCTAATTTAAGGAATTGTAACCTCTCTATATGATAACTTAATAAAAACAAATACTAGCAAAAAGAATGAATCCCAATACAGCTGTCACTCCAGTTTCAATAGTTACCAGTATGGTCCGGTCCTAGCCCCACACATCCTCTTCCTATCATTACCTTAAAGCAGGTCTCCAGCACCCAATCTGTCTAAATCATGCCTCCCTCCACACAGGCAATCCTGAGACCATCTCTCCTCACAACAATTTTGCCTCTTTTATTTAATACAGTTACTCCATGGAATCTGGACACTTTGGCTTTCCAGGAACTGAAGTCAGAGTTAACGGAGGTTCCTGCTTCCCGAATCTTGAAGGAAAGTACATCTGGACATCCCAGAAGTAAAGAGGGAAGCAATGGTATGAAGTTAGATGTCTTCCCTTTTAAGTCCCCATGGTCTTTTTCTGTGTCTTGTTTTGTGCTTGGAGTTGAAATGGGGTGAATGTCAATCATCCTTGGGAGCAGAGAAAGGTAGAGGGAGTTAGGAACAGAGTGTCCTCTTCTGCCCCCACAAGGGAAGGTCTGCAGGCTCTTCAGCCTTGTACCAAAAGAGCCCTGTATTCTATCACCCTACCCCGTGGCTTCTCTTTTTATTTTATTCATTTTATTCTATTGTGGTACTGGTGATTGAATCCATAACCTTGCTCTTAGTAACTATTATGGTCTGGGTTCCAACTCTTAATTCTCCTGCCTCAGTTTCCCTGGAATTGTGGGTATGCACAGACACACCCAACTGATAACTCCCCTCCATCTCTCTCAACTCTGTATTTGTCTCTGTCTCTATTTCTGTCTCTTCTCAGGTAGGTGCTCTATTACTTGAACTATACCCCTGAGGTTTTTTTTCCTTTGATTTGTTATTTTTTTTTAATGGGTCCCTCTCCAAATTTTGTCTGGGTGGGCCTAGACCATGATTCTCCTCATCTCTGCTTCCCGAGTAAGTAGCTCAGATTACAGGTGTGAGCCACTATGCCTGGAAAGTCATAAAGGATAAGCTAATGAGCACATGTGAGTCCCTGCCAGACTCCAGTAGAGTACAAATACAGCTGAAGCCACCTACACAGCTTTTTTTTATTTACAACTCTTCCCTAATAGTTCCATTCATATCACAGATGGATCACATACATTTATTGGACATTTCCTCCTCTACAGTACTTAACATGTCTATATATAACAGCCCCACTAACCCTCCCTTTGAAAATGGGAAAAGTGAGACTTATAGCAAGCTAGATACCTTCTTGAAAGTAGCAGGGACTGCATTTATACGCAGGCAGTACATCTACAGGGCCCTTGTGTATACCTGCTTCACTTTGCGAACACATTGAAAACAGTATAGCTATGTGGTATTTTGATTCACCAGGATGCGGAGTGCTCATTTGGGTAGGAGAGCCTGTCACTCTGAGGACGGCTGAAACGATCACAGGCAAGTATGGCGTGTGGATGAGAGACCCCAAGCCTATCAGCCCCTCCACCCAGGAAACCACGTGGAGAATTGACACAGTGGGCACAGACATCCGCCAGGTGTTTGAGTACAGCCTCAGCAGCCAGTTTGAGCAGGGTTATCCTTCCAAGGTGTATGTGCTGCCTCGGCCACTGGAAAGCACGGGAGCTGTGGTGTATCGGGGGAGCCTGTATTTCCAGGGGGCTGACTCCAGAACCGTGTTCAGATATGAGCTGAGCACAGAGACAGTGAAGGCAGAGAAGGAAATCCCTGGAGCCGGCTACCATGGACAGTTCCCCTATTCTTGGGGTGGCTACACAGACATTGACCTAGCTGTGGATGAGACGGGCCTCTGGGTCATCTACAGCACCGAGGACGCCAAAGGTGCCATCGTCCTCTCCAAACTGAACCCAGACAACCTGGAACTTGAACACACCTGGGAGACGAACATCCGCAAGCAGTCAGTGGCCAATGCCTTTGTCATCTGTGGCACCTTGTACACCGTAAGCAGCTATTCTTCCACTGACACGACTGTCAACTTTGCGTATGACACAGGCACGGGGATCAGCACAACGCTGAACATCCCATTCAAGAACCGCTACAAGTATAGCAGCATGATCGACTACAACCCCCTGGAGAGAAAGCTCTTTGCCTGGGACAACTTCAACATGGTCACCTATGACATCAAGCTTTCCCAAGAGGGGAGACACCCCTAAAGCCAGCCAGGCAGGCAAGAGGAGTCAATGCTCAGGCCAGCCAGCCCCAACCAGCATGACTCTGCATCCTACACTGTCATTAATTCAAGACAATGTGTGGGGGTCACCATCTCATAATGCAGGCTTAGCAATCTGAGGGTTTAGACCATTTCCTAGGATTATAAGTCTTTTCTTCTGTTGGCTTTTTTAAAGGAATGCTTATTTAAAAAAAAGAACAGTTCAGGTTTTCTGGCAATGTGGGACAAAAGCTCGACACTATTGTAGTTTCTTCATAAAATCATTGCTCTTGAAAGTCATATGGTTATCATAAACCATGATAAAAAGCAAGGCTCCTAAAAGGAAGAAGAGCTATTTGAAGCCAGAACTGAACTTATACAAGATGCATTTACTGTAACGAGTTTCTAATGCTTCAGATCACAGAATTTAGTTGGGTATTATATAATCCTTTGCCCAGTGAAATAAAATTATTTTACTCAATATTATCTTCCTTGAGTTTTCTGTAAGTCTCTGCTTAAGAGTGCAGACTCCAGCCATCAGATAAATTCCTTTGGCTTGACTAACCACTGCAAGATGTTAAAGGGGAGAGAGAGAGGAGAGAGAGGAGAGAGAGGAGAGAGAGGAGAGAGAGGAGAGAGAGGAGAGAGAGGAGAGAGAGGAGAGAGAGGAGAGAGAGAGAGAGAGAGAGAGAGAGAGAGAGAGAGAGAGAGAGAGAGAGAGAGAGAGAGAGAGAGAGAGAGAGAGAGAGTGAGTGTGTGTGTGTTTAACAGAGGTCTGTACCCGGTCTTGAGATTTCACTCTAACATTAGGGCAATGGATTCCACACCTTCCCACTTCCATCTCTTGGTGTTCTTTTCTGAACAATATTTACATCTTTCCTTCCCCACTCTTGAATCATCCTCCTTTCTCTCTAGATCCACTTCAGATCTTACCTGCTTCCATGGGTATCAGTTTCCCAAGCCACAATATCAGGTGACCAAACATGGCATTTTCCAAATTTTTAAAAAGTACAAAATACATACATATACATACATACATACACACACAATTATCTTGATCACTTTTAAACACACAGTTCTGTGTCCTTAAATTGATTTTTTTTGCCAGTCCTGGGCTTGAACGCAGGGCCTGAGCACTGTTCTTGGGCTTTCTCAAGGCTAGAGCTCTACCACTTGAGCCTCAGCACCACTTCCGGATTTTTTCTATGTATATGGTACTGAGGAATTGAACCTGGGTCTTTGTGCATGCTAGGCAAGCACTCTACCACTAGGCCAAACTCCTGGCCCATCCTTAAATTGTTTCATGTAACTATTATCATCTTATCTGCAGAACTTTTTCCCTCTTAGAAATCCAAAATTCTAAGCTGAATTCCTTTGGTTCATGCTTGTAAATCTAGCTACTCAGGAGGCTAGGATCTAAGGACTGAAATTTGTACCTCAGCCCAGGCAGGAATGGCCCTCAGATTCTTATCATCAATTAATCACACACACAAAAAACATCCACCAGTGAAGATGTGGTTCAAGTGGCAGCACACTAGCCTGGAGCAAGAAAAATTCAAGGACAGAGCCTGGGTCCTGAATCCACGCCCCAGGACCAGAATTAAAAGAAAACCAAAACAACACACAGAAACCCTGAATTTCTCCACTCACTTAATAATTTTACCTTCTTCCATTCCCTCAATCATTGCTTTTAAATAACCGAGTGTGATTTCCTTCCTGGTTATGTGTAGTACTACTTCCTTTTACCTTGCCAATTCAGTTTGGACTCTCTTCCATCTAGGTGCTATCAGTCAATTCCATTTTTCAGTCTCCCTCATTCTCTCTGAGATGGCACCTGGGATTGAGATGTAGGATAGGGAAAATCTTCTGGCACCAAAGGGGATGGATCCAGGTGGAGTTTCTTACGCCTGACTTGAGCCATCAGTGCAGAGTCCAGTGTTTGCTACAGACATGAGTGTCCCCATCACCGGTTCCAGGTTGAGCATCCTTTGCCTTCTCATGGCTGAACCTCTCAAGTCAGTTGCTTTTGTCCAGCCTGTTGTATATCCCCCAGGAACATGGGGACATCTCAGGAGTGGCCCTGCTCTACAGAAGCAGGGGCTCCCCTTTACTATTGGCTGGTGCTGGGCCACTTCTGCTGGAGGTTGGTTACCTATCTAACACATTTTACCTGGGAATGAGCACCTCTGTTTTCATATGGCCCAAACTATCAGGAATGGGGAGCCCTGCCAGGATCCCTACAGCACCTATTGCTTTCTCTGCAAAATCTCTTGCTTTCTCAGACTATCCATTCTGCAGTGATGGTTACTGTTCATAGGACCAGAATGAAGCCCTTTGATTTTCTTTTGAGATAAGAGTCTGGAAACTCTAAATTCAATCTTTCTGGTCTAGGCTTCCAAGTTCTAGGACCTGTTTACCACCATGCCCAATAATAGCCCTTTGATTCCAAAGAAGGAAATAACTGGCAGTTTAAAAAAAAAAGTCAGGGCTGGGAGTTTGGCCTAGCAGTAGAGTGCTTGCCTAGCATGCAAAGACCCGGGTTCGATTCCTTGGTACCACATACATACAAAAGAGCTGGAAGTGGTGCTGAGGCTCAAGTGGTAGAGCTCTAGCCTTGAGAAAGTCCAAGGACAGTGCTCAGGCCCTGAGCTCAAGCTCAGGACTGGAAAAACAAACAAACAAACAAAAAAGTCACAATCATGGGCTCTGGCATGGAAGTACAGGTCTGCCAAGTGCCGTAATCTCAGCACTTGGGAGGCTGAGATAGGAGGATTTTGAGTTTGGAGATATCTAAGGTTACATTGTCTAAAATAAAACAAGCACAAAGCTTGGCTTTAAAGATAATTCTAACAAGTTAATTTTTTTTTTGCCAGTCCTGGGCTTGAGCTCAGGGCCTGAGCACTGTCCTTGGACTTTCTCAAGGCTAGAGCTCTACCACTTGAGCCTCAGCACCACTTCCGGCTTTTTGCTATGTATGTGGTACCGAGGAATTGGACCCGGGTCTTCGTGCATGCTAGGCAAGCACTTGAACCACTAGGCCAAACTCCCGGCCCCAACAAGTTAATTTTTTTTTAAAAAGATAATTCTTAGCAGTGGCTCATGCCTGTAATTCTAACTACTCAGTAGGCTCAGATCTGAGGATCCAGGTTCAAAGCCAGCCTGGGCACAAAAGGACTTAAGACTCTTATCTCCAATTAACTGCTAGAACTCAGAAGTGGGGCTTGGCTCAGGGTAGGTCCGATGCCTTGAGCTGAAGAGCTCAGGGATAACACCCAGGCCCAGGGGTAGGATGGTAGCCTTGAGTTAAAGAATTCAGAGACAGCACCTAGGCCAAGTTTAAGCCCCATGACTCACCACCCCCCACCAAAAAAAAAAAAAAAGAACTTGTATTAGGATTAAAACTTAAACAAAGAAATCAGAAGACATTTGATTCATTTTTCCCAACTTCTACTAAATACATCCTGCCTTTCAACAAACAACACACCTAACATGTTTCACTGTATCATATCAGTTAGGCATATTAATCATTACCTCACACTGAGGCATGTTGTCCCAAAATTAAGAGCAGGGAATAGCAGATCCACAACAATTTAAACAGAATAATGACAACAATGCAGAACTGCCAGAACTTCTCCACCTCTACTGACTGCACACTACATATGGGAATTAAAGAATTTTGTTTTAGAAATTTTTGGTATATATTTCCATTTATTTACTTATTTAGGCCATGCTTTGTCAAAACCTCATATAACAAATCCATGACTAAGGATGGCTTACTGTCTTCATCTGCCAATTTGACATCTCTACTTAGATGTTTTAAAGGCATTTATTGAAGTAAAAGAAAATGGAATTTGCAAGTTTCCCTCCACACACATCAATTCTGTCTGGGTGCTGCCCCTGAGCGTGTTCATTCAAGGCTAGCACTCTACCATTTTGAGCCACAGCACCACTTCTGATTTTTTGGTGGTTAATTGGAAATAAGAGTCTCATGGACTTTCCTGACCAGGTTAGCTTTGAACCACAACTGTCAGACCTCAGCTTCCTAAGTAGCTAGGATTATAGGTGTGAGCCACCAGAGCCTGCAATTTCTTCTTTCTTTCTTTCTTTCTTAATCTTTCTTTCTTTCAACAATCTCCTGGGGCTTGAACTCAGGGCCTGGGCATTGTCCTTGGACACTTTTTGCTCAAGGCTAGCACTCTGCCACTTGAGCCACATCACCACTTCTTTTTCTGAGTATGTAGTACCAAGGAATTGAACCCAGGGCTATATGCATGCTATGTAGCACTCTACCACTAGGCTATGCTCCCTACTCAATTTTGTCTTTCTTCTAGTAGATGGAATTCTATTCTCCCAATTGCATAAACCAAAAATCTTTGAGTCCTTTTCCTTCCTGCTCCCATATCTTCCAGCCCATCAATCAGTACCCTTGGTTGGCTATGACTTCAAACATGAAGATCCAGAAGCTTGCCACCTTTCTCATCACCCTGAAATGGCCATCTTGTTCCAGGTTTACTACAATAGTAGATAAATCCTTCCATTCTCCTCACCGCACATAGTTTAGTCTCCATGAGGCAGCTCAAATGATTCCATTAGGATACAAGCCATGTCATGCCTCTGTCGTAACACGCAGTACCTTCCTGTCTCATTCAAAGTCAGAATCCTCATAAAGACACGTAGGACCAACTTCCTGTAGCCACCTCTGGTTTTATCTCCTGATGCACTATTCCAGCCACATTTTAGACTTTTTACACTGGCATTTCCCTCTGGCACCTCCCCGCACATCAAAACTGGTTTCAAGCCTTTACTCAAATGTTACCTTCCTAAAATGGCCTCCCAGGCCACCCTATTTAAGGTTGCAACCAACCTGATGCTTCCTGGGGCACCTCTAACCTGCCTTATCCTGTTGTATTATTTTTTAAATATTTCTTTCCCATTATACTCATAACTTCACAACATGTAATAAGTTTTGCTAGTCTTTTCCCACTGGAATGTGCTCCATATAACAAAATATCCTTCCCACAGTAGGTACTCAATGGAACTCAGAGAACAAATAAATATTAGATGAGTGAGCAGAAAGGACATCTGGAACTTAAAGACCAAAGTAGATCACATTTCTGATAGCTTCAAACCAACAGGAGGAGCCCTCCAAGTCTTTACAAGGGACCAAGAAGTGGACTTCTCTCCACTAAATCATCCTATGCATTTTCAAGGCATAGTTTTTCATATATATATGATGTATATGAACTATATAATATATATATATTAATTGAAATACAGCTGAGTACCACAAGTGCTCTACAACATTACGTGTATTATATATGTATATATACACATATTTAATGCAGATTTATGTATAGCTAGACCAGAAACTTGGTTAGAAAAATCCTGATATGTACATTAGTAGGGTAAGTTCAACAGCCACTCTAGAAGGAAAAGAAAAAGAGAGAAGAATTAAGATATATAAGACAGTCTTCAAAAATTATGCTCCCAAATTTCACTAAGCCCAGAGTTTCATGTAATTTAAGTTGTACTTGCTTGAGGGTCTATGGACTCCTGCACCGGAGAAGGAGGCGGCGCAGGAGGTGTGGTCCAGTAGGTCTCACTGGGAGGTATCTCTTGTTCTGTGTCCAAATGGAAGGAAATCTCCCTCATTTCATCACTTTCCATGATAATCAGCTCTTCTCTAGAGAGAAAGACACACATTATATGCAATTCATTCCCTTATATGCAATTAAATCCCATTTAAATAAAATCATGATAAACAGGGTGCTGGTATCTCATACCTTTATTTCTAAGTACTTGGGAGTCTAAGATCTAGAAGATAGTGTTCTGAGGCCAGCCTGGGCAGAAAAATCCTCCAGATTATCTTCCAAAATGAGTAACAAAAAGCTTTGATGTCGTGTGGCTTAAATGGTATAGTGCCAGCCTAGCAAGCACAAGGCCCTGAGTTCAAACCCCACTACTGACAAAACAGAAGCAAAACAGAAACAAAGACAGGAAGAAATGCTTGGATATCAACAATTAAAGAGGACCAAATGGATTTATTGTTGTTAAACAGGGTCTCACCCCATAGCTCAAGCTGGCCTTGAACTGTTGTCCAGACTCGTCTGGAACTTACATACCTCCAGCCTTAGTCTCCCAGGTGCTCGGGGGAAGTATCTAACACTGGGCGGGGGGTGCTTTTCTATCTACACGTATAGAGCTGTTCCCTTGAAAAACTGAGATATACTCCAGTTACATGTCAGCTCCTTTCAGAAGGCAATCAATTGTCTCCAATGAAACCAGCAGAGCTAGAGCACACACTCTGCAGCCTCACTCTCCATCTTCACAAGAGTTTTTTGGGGGATTAGAACAAGCAGTTCTCCTACTATCTGGCTTTCTCCATCCCTTCAAACCAGTTCTCTATCAAGTTCAGCCTGTCTCTTTCTCAAGATTTCATTTGTATTCTAGCTATTCACAAGACCAGTCTTAGACTTAGTTCATACCTTTTTTTTCTTCCTGATTTTCCCTATTCTCCAGCCTTCAAGATTTAAGGATCCTAGAAGACCAGGACTTTGCCATCCTGCTCAGGGGATGGACACAGGGACCGGGCGGGACTAGCATGTCAGATTCAGATTTAATGGTTTCTTGAACATTTACTATGCTCCAGGCTCTAAAGAATAGCTCTACACTATGAATGAATTGCATATAGATTCTCAACCATGCCCCATAATCCTAAATCTTATGTCCTTCAGCTGAGAATCTGAGACAGAAGGTAATTTCCCTGGACATGATAGTAAAAGGCAAAACTAGGATCTAGTCTGGCTGTAAAATTTCCTGTGGTCATCTTCCAGTAAGCACTGATTACCTCCTATCATTGAGAAGACATGAATTCACATGAACAGTGTTACTTGGTGGCTAGGAAAGGCCATAGACATTCTGATCACAGTCTCTTGGAAACAATGTATCCTCCTGGTCTAGGGATGTCAATTGGCTATGTGCCTGTCAGCAAAGGTTTCCCATATCCACATGTATGTAATAAACCTATCTTGCATCCCAATAAACTGTAAACTAAGGGAATGTTATAAAAAATTCAGTATTTTTTACTTCTTGGACAAATACATTTTCTTATGCCAGTCCTGGGGCTTGAACTTAGGGCCTGGTGCTCTCTCTGAGCTTTTTTTTTCTGTGATTTGAGTCACAGTTCCTGTTCTATGTTCTTGGAACATGGATTCCCAAACTGGATTTGAACTGTGATCCTCAGATCTCAATCTCTTGAGTAGCTAGGATTATAGATATGAGACACCAGTGCCCAATAAGATTGTTATTGCTGGCCGGGAGTTTGGCCTAGTGGTTAAAGTGCTTGCCTAGCATGTGCGAAGACCCGGGTTCAATTCCTTGGTACCACATACATACAAAAACGCTGGAAGTGGTGCTGAGGCTCAAGTGGTAGAGCTCTAGCCTTGAGAAAGTCCAAGGACAGTGCTCAGGCCCTGAGCTCAAGCCCAGGACTGGCAAAAAAGAAAAAAGATTGTTATTGCTGTTATTATTTTGCCAGTCCTGGGGACTGAACTCAGGACCTGAGCACTAAGGCCAGCACTCTACCCTTGAACCACAGCACCACCTCTGGCTTTTTCTATGTATGTGGTAATAGGGAATCAAGCCCAGAGCTTTGTGCAAGCTAGGCAAGCACTGTACCACTAGGCTATACTCCTGGCCCACACCTAAGATTGTTATTTTTAAGCTAAATAATGTTGGACAAAGAGCTTAAACTAGAAGTGACAGGTCTATGAATTATTGCAGTTCATTGCAATTGCAATGTTAGAATTATTATAACCTGGGCTTTTTTGCCAGAGATATTTCTTTTAGAGTACATATTTCTTTTAAGGGTTACATTAACCAAGACTAAATTATATGGCTTGTAAATCTAGGCAAGTACTCAAGTAAGCAGGTTAGCATTCACTGAAAAGTAAGCAAAGAGGCGGTCCTTAACTTCCTCCAGCCTTGCAGCTCCCTCCTATCAGGAGGATCAGAACCTACAGATTTGACACACAGGAAGGGTATGGGATCAAGCCGACTGGTAATTCCAACAGAGTTGGTTTTTAACATAAGCTGGAGTCCTACCATTTTATTTATATGCATATTTTTTTTAAATTGGTCAGATGTGGGGCTTGAACTCTGGGCCTGGGGTGCTGTCCCTATGCTCTTGAGCTCAAGGCTATTGCTCTACCACTCAAGCCACAGTGTCACTTCCAGTTTTCTGGTGGTTAATTGGAAATAAGAGCCTTACAGACTTTAGTGCCTGGGGTTGGCTTTGAACCATGATCCTCAGATCTCAACCTTCTGAGTAGCTAGGATTTCAGGTGTGAGCCACCAGTGCTCGGCCTTTGTATGCTTTTATGGAGTGATTTAGACACAAAACTTGATCAGACCAGAGAAAAGAGGGTAGTCCCACAGTGGTTACCATTGATAGGCCAAGGTTAGCAAATAAAAACAGAGGGTGCCTGTTAAATTTACATTTCAGGTAAACAATGAATACATTCCAATAGATCAAAAATGCTACACATTGGGCCGGGAATTTGGCCTAGTAGTAAGAGTACTTGCCTAGCTTGCATCAAGACCCAAATTCAATTCCTTGGTACATAGAAAAGCTGGAAGTGGTGCTGTGGCTCAAGTGGTAGAGCATTAGATCTTGAGAAAGCCCAAGGACAGTGCTCAGGCCCTGAGTTCAAGCCTCAGGACTGGCAAAAAAATTTACACTTCAGGGCCTGGAGTTTGGCCTAGTGGTAGAGCGCTTGCCTAGCATGCACAAAGACCTAGGTTCAATTCCTCAGTCCCACATACATAGAAAAAAGCCGGAAGTGGTGCTGAGGCTCAAGTGGTAGAGTGCTAGCCTTGAGAAAGTCCAAGGACAGTGCTCAGGCCCTGAGCTCAAGCCCAGGACTGGCAAAAAAAAAAAATTATACTTCAAATACTGTACATTAAACAAGCTTCCTCTATTTTCTATGGCAAGCCTATCACTCATTTTAAGAAGGTCCCAGGTATTTGAGGCCTCTTAGGACTTAAACGCACAGCAGAGGCAGCATCATTCCCCATCCTAAGACAAACCTTCTCTTCAGACCAGACCAGCAAGCTGGTCGATGTCTCTTTTTTTTTTTTTTTTTTTTTTTTTTGCCAGTCCTGGGCTTGAGCTCAGGGCCTGAGCACTGTCCTTGGACTTTCTCAAGGCTAGAGCTCTACCCCTTGAGCCTCAGCACCACTTCCGGCTTTTTTTTCTTTTTTCTCATTTTTTTATTGTAATTAGTAAAAGGGTTACATGATATTTGCCAGATAGAAGGTGCATTAATTCACATACATTGATTCCCTTTCACATGTCTTGGTACCCATTTCCCTCCCCCCCCACACCCCACACCCGTCTTGGTTTTCCCCCCTTCCCTATCAAATTTCAAATATCCAAATACAAATAAATTCAATATATCAGATAACAAAGTGAGATACTATACCAATATGAGATAACCAAGGGACAGCAAAGGAGATGAGAGACAACATACTACATTAAGGACAACAATCATTCATTATATGGCTTTTGTTTCACTATCCTGGAGGTCCTTTCAATTAGCTTCACATTATATGTCCTTATGTATCAAGGTTTTCCGGCTTTTTTTTCTATGTATGTGGTACCGAGGAATCGAACCCGGGTCTTCATGCATGCTAGGCAAGCACTTTAACCACTAGGCCAAACTCCCGGCCCTCGATGTCTCCTCTTTCTAAGGATCCACAGGCCTGGTGCCAGTACCAGGCATATAATGGTAGAGGAGACACACACAGTCCCTGCCTACAGGAAGCCTACAGCCTTGTTGGAAATGGGGGTGAGCTTTCAAGAAGTCTAGGTTGCTCCCAAACTTTGTAAAAGTGTGCATTTTCATCCTAAGAGGCTATATCATTATTGCCACTGCAGTAGCAAAGCATCAAAGTGATCCTCACATTCCATTAAGAGTTACTGATATGGCTATACCCTGGCAGCTCATGCTGTAATCCTAGCTACTCAAGGGCTGAGACCTGAGGATCATGAGTCAAAGCATTCCTGGGCCCGAAAGTCTGTGAGATTCTCATCTCCAACTGACCACCTAAAAGCCAGAAGTAGAGCTGTGGAACAAGTGGTAGAACACTAGCCAAAAAAAAGCACAGGGACATAACCAGGTCCCTAGTTCAAGCCCCAGGATTGGCACACATGCGGGCGCACACACAAAAGAGTTCATTCTATCACAAGAAACTTGAACAAATAACACACATTGCTCTTTGAAGGACCTTGTGAGAAAGTTCTCTTTCTTATGGTGGGTGACAAAACATTCAGCTCATCTACAAGTAAATTTATTCCTCCGCCACTGTTTAAGCAGAGGAATAAAGTTACATAAACCTTGTCTCCTGTACTCTCACACTCCTGCTAAGGCTCACTGTTGTTCCCTATTCCAAATTCATGAGCAAGCAAGCAAAAGAAGAGGTCTGGGGTACCTCGAGGCCATGGTAAGTCTGCGCCTGGACACTTCAGACAGCAGGTCTCTGTAGAGCAGGCTGATGTCAGTGAGTATGGAACTCTTCTGAGCCATGGCCGCCCTCAGAGCATGGAGGAATTCAGATTCGTGGCAGCTGTGAAGCAAAACAAAAAAACAAGCCCTGTAGTCATCACAAAAGGGCTTCAGGTGTCAGGGAAATGCTCCATTCCAGCCAGCATAATGGGGGTCTGTTGTCTCCTCACCCCGGTCAAGAGGCAGCTATTTCCTTCAACAACTGCCTCGGAGAATGGAAAAGGAAAGGGCATGCTCATAATCCTCAGGGCTGTTTACAGAAACCAGACATGGCTATCCCAAGCACACAATGAAGAAGCAGAGGGCATGTATCATTATTATCCCCATCTAAGGGCTGGGGAACTGGAAGCCAAGAGAGGTCATCTTGATTCCCCACAGAATGTACAGCTGGCTTTGTCCGATGCTGCCGCTTCTCTAATGCCACCAGGATGCCCTCTCCTCACAGGGCTTTCTTCCTAGACTCCTCTCTACAGGGTAGAAAAGGAACAAGACAAAGCTGGGGGCTTGGAGTCAGGCTACTTTCCAAGTACGCACATGCTATCAATACTAAGACTTGATACTGATGATATAAGCAATGACAAACACCTATTTCAAAGTAGACACTGTGGCTATGATGTTAACCCCAGGGACTCTGCTTGTACTATCATTACCCTCCTCCCACCTCTCAGGAGACAAATGGAGAAACTGGGCAGGAGAGACATTAGGTGGCTTTACCAGGAACAATAGAACCTCAGTCTGCATGCTTCATAGGCTCCCTTCTCTCTGCCACGGAGCTAAATGACCTTAAGTTCTGCTTTGGTGCTAAGCCTTCTAAAGAAACAGAGGATGAAGCCTGTAAATCCTAGCTACACAGGAGGCTGAGATCTGAGGATCAAGGTTCAAAGTCAGCCCAGGCACTAAAGACTGTGAGACTCCAATTAACCACTAATTGCATTTGGCTCAAAGGAAAGGGTGGTAGCCTTGAGCTGAAGAGCTCAGGCCCAGGCCCAGAGTCCAAGCCCCATGACCATGACCCAAACCAAAACCAAACCAAACCAAACAAAGAAAAAACAAAACAAAACAGGGGATAAATCTCCATTCCTGTCCCTTAGGTTACCACCACGAATAATGCAAAAATTACAATGACCTGCACTTACCAGCTAGAAGCCTTTGCTCTTAGGACTCACCTTTTAATCCTAGATCTGCCTAGGTATATGGACACTTCCACTCTTTTTGGCTTGTGGTTTTGCTAAGAAATGCTGTCTTTATACCTGGTACCTATATATAGCTACTGCATCTCCTAAGGGAAGGGTGAAGTCTAAGAAATGACCAACATCAACTACTTTCCTTCAGACTTTATCTCTTAGAGGCAACTGCTCTTAGAAACTTGAATGAAAAGGATCAATTTGCATCCTTAGATAGAAGCAGCTGATACAAATTATCCCCAATCACATACCCTTTCCCCAGATATGGAAGGGAGAAATCACATCTTGAGCAAAAAGCAGAAAAAAGCTTTCTCTGTCACGTAGGCAATGGAGAGAAAGCACTCACTCAGTCACTGATAAGCATGAAATCCTGACCTGTGTCTACAGACTACATTTTCAAAATTGCATAATTATTGTTCCCACCCCTTCCTGATAATTCATGGCACTCCTGCTGAGATGGCAGGCATATTGGCTTTGACATTAGAAAAGATAATTGTGTCACTTCAAGGTTTTTTTTTCCTATCATTCTTATTAAATACACATTGGAAGGTATATCAACAGTATGTGTTGTCAGTTCACAACAAAACAAGGCAATTGTCAAAATATGCAATACGGTCTGTTGAAATGCAGTATCCATATATTACAGATCTATAGTGAAAGGGAAAAATAATAGTCCTTTGCTACTTGGAAGTAAAAATACATATAAAAGACTTAAATGGAAATCAGAAATTTAGGGCTTTGAGAAAAAAAGACTGGTTGGTTCTGATATACATCTATCAACATTTGTGTGTATAAATGCATATATATGTGTGTGTGTATATATGTATACATATACATATAATGCCAAGACCAACATGCAGGCTATTGGTGTAGCTGATCCATTCCACCAGCGGTCATTCCCATTTCTGTTCATGGTGACTCCTATCAAGCCTCAATTCAATTAGTTTTGTTTTCTCTTCCTCCCTGTCTCCCTCTTCCCCCGCCCCCCAAGCCACACATTAAGTCCATCAGCTGGGAGATTTTTTTTTTCAGGTTTTCTCCCCAAATAATTTCCAGAACCCAGCCCTTCTCACCACCTCCACTGTTAGCACTTGGTCCAGCTCACCATTTTTGGCGTGGATGAACCGAAAGCTTCCTCTTTGGCCCTGTATTTAACAGTGCCTCTCCTTTAGCCACAACAAATGTGTTTTAACAAATGTGTCCAGTAATATTGCTTTTCTGCTCCAAACTAATGACTACTCATTTTACTCAGAGGAAAAGCCAAAAAGCATATAGCCAAATATGATGACTTTTCTTTACAACCAATTTCTCTGACTGCTCAACTTCTATTATCTTCTCCCTTTTCAACTTTGCCCCAATCATTGGCCTCATTACTGTTGTACAAACGGCTAGGGATTTTGCCCCTTCCAGCTAGGTTTATACATTTGCCGTTACCGTAGCCTGAAAAACACTTTCTTCAAATATATGCACAGCATGATCCCTCTCTCTGTTCAAGTCTTCACTGAATCTATAGTCTACACAGTGAAGCCTTCCCTGATAGCTCCATTTAAAGTGTAGAGGCATGTGGAGTTTGTAGAGGCATGTGCATTCTTTGCTATATCTAGCTAGCTCAACAGAGTGCCTGGTATGTCAGAGTGAAGGCTGCAATAGTGTGAATTGTCCAAGTCCCCTTTCTGATTGAGGCACTTAGTTTCTCCACCTGGCAGGCTGATGTTTCTCATCTGAGTGCATTCTCTCAGTTGAAGACCAGCCTCAACCAGGTTTATACCCTTCCCTCAGAGACAAAGGATAGCTAGCAACCAGTGACTCCACGTGAACCAGTTCAAAGGTTCTATGCCCTTGCACTATTTTGAGATGTTCTGAAGATTCTCTCAACTCCATGGCTGCCTGTCATGTCAGCTATAACTGCACTACAATTCAGTTCTGTCCAATCCTATTTCCTTCCCCTACAGATTACGGAGCCACTCCACCCCCATACCTTTAATACACTTTCTGCGCAGTCTTTATTTCCTAGAGAACTTGACGTAATACAATTGGTACTAGCAGAGGTTTAAGGAAATAAATTCTCAAAGAAAATTTTTTCTTATCATACTTTGTATTTTTAAACACTGGATAACCAGGTAGAAAATCCTCTCATTAGTGTTAAATGGAGAAGCTATACAACTTACTTGCTGGCCAATCACTGCATTTTGATCAGCAGTTGTCTGCCTTGATTCCATTTACATTTGTTGACTTGGGCATGTTGACCTACCCCCGAACCCATGGTATGAAATTAATCAACATGGTCATGGTGGAGGAGCTTTTCAATGTGTGGTTCAATTTACTTTGTAAGAATTTCATTGGAATTTTGAGTCCCTATTCATCAGGAAAATTGGTCCAGTTTTTCTTCTGGTGTTCTTATCGTTTTCATGAGAGCTTATAAAATGAGTTTAGAAATATTCCTCTTCTTTCTAGATGATGGAATTGTTTGGGAAGCACTAGGGTTAGTTCTTTATGTTGTAATATTCTATTTCACTCACAATTTTATTGTCTTGGTCAATGTGGCTAAGGATTTGTCAATCTTGTTTATCTTTTCAAAGAACCCACTTTTTGTTTTACTCTTTTAATTTGCTTTTGGTTTGTTTCACTGGTTTTACCTCTAATCATCTTTCCTTCTGTTATTATTTTTGGAAACAGCACTGGGACCCAGGAAGGGTCTCATTGTGCTGACCTGAATCACTCCAGATGAACAGATCTGTGCCTCTGCATCCTCTGTACTTGACACAACAAGCAAGTGCCACCACAACCAGCCATTTGTCAAGATGGAGTTTCATAACTTTTTTTTGCCAGTCCTGGGGCTTGAACTCAGGTCCTGGGACACTTTTTGCTCAAGGCTAGCGCTCTGACACTTGAACCACAGTACCACTTCTGGCTTCTTCTGAATATGTGGTACTGAGGAATCGAACCCAGGACTTCAGTTTGCTAGGTAAGCACTCTACCACTAGGCTACACTCCTAGCTCCAGTCTCACAAACTTTTATGTTCCAGCTATCCTTGAACATTACACTCAGATCCCACCCCCCATAAGCTGATAGGATTATAGGTTGGAGCCACCAATCCTGGCTTTCTTTTTAAGTTGTCTACATCATCAGATGCATTTATAGGTTCTTTGAAATCTGAATTCTTAAGTACTCATACCCATAGACTTTGTTTTGAACTCTTTGCTGTATCCCACAGATTGTGGTTAGTATTTTCAATGATTCAAAAGCATGCGGGAAGTATGCTTTACATAGTCTTGACAAAGGATGGTCAACATTATGCTTTTTGACCAGTCCTGGGGCTTGAACTCTGTCCCTAGGCTTTTTTTTGCCCAAGGCTAGCACTACTTTGAGCCACAGCTCCACTTCTGGCTTTCTCAGACTTTCCTGACCAGGCTGGCTTTGAACTGATTCTCAGATCTCAGCCCCAAATAGCTAGGATGACAAGCATGAGCCACTAGCACCTGGCAGAGAAGCCCTCAGTCCTGTGTTACCATCAACTGTTTTTAAAAATCCCTGTATGTGGAGCATTCACTGTAATTTTTCAATGATAGGCTTCCTGGAATCATATACTTAGATGGCATGGTTCTACTGTAGTCCTCAATGTCTATCTGTATAGTTCCTTAGTTTCACTTGCTATTGACTTTTACTCTTTTTGGATCTTTTAGGATACAAGAAAAAATTTGTTGGTACCTCGTAAGGCTTGTTATATGGCCTAAAGCGTGACCTATTTTGGAGAAAGTTCTGTGGGCTGCTGGTTCTATGATCTATCTATACTACTTGCAGTTTCTCCTGTCTTCCTTTCTTAAGTCTACAGCTGATTATTAGTTCAGTGGTATTTCTTCTTGATAGACTGTTGTATGTGATGATTATCTTCTAGATTTGGCTTGTTATCTGGTATTATTACTCAATTTCTCTTTTGGGCTCCATTTACTTGGAAGAATACTGACCTCCTATAAAAGAAATACTACGGGACCAGGAGTTTGGCCTAGTGGTTAAAGTGCTTGCCTAGTATGCATGAAGACCCGGGTTCGATTCCTCGGTACCACATACATAGAAAAAAACTGGAAGTGGTACTGAGGCTCAAGTAGTAGAGCTCTAGCCTTGAGAAAGTCCAAGGACAGTGCTCAGGCCCTGAGCTCAAGCCCAGGACTGGCAAAAAAATAAATAAATAAATAAAAATAAAAAAGAAAAAAAAATATATATAAAGAAATACTACTGCATTTAGGTTCAAAGAGTCTACACTTTCAGTTCTCTTTATTTATTTAGCCAGTCCTGGGCTTGAGCTCAGGGCTCAGGAATCGAACCTGGGTCTTCGTGCATGCTAGGCAAGCACTCTACCACTAGGCCAAACTCCCGGCCCCCTCAGTTCTCTTTAATTTATAGTATATTTCTCCTTTTGCTGTGACATATTTTGCCTCTAGTCAAGAATTGGTTTCAGTTTTATTTTCTGTATCACGGAAACATTTAGATGGACCAACTGCTAACTACTTTTTGGATTATCTCGGTCTATGTTAAAGAAGCCAAAGACAAGACCTGTGTGAGTAAAGCAAAACACTCAAATACTGTACTTTCACTGGATAGGTTTTTGTCATCACTTTTTCATTAGGCAAAGTTATTAGTGGTATTTTGAATTAATACAACTGAGTACCTATACCTGGTGCTCTCTATATAAATATACACAATATACTGGGTCACCTTTTAAATCCCAAAGCTTAGGAGTAATTTAAAGACTAGTCTAATTTAAGGACAGCCAACAGAAATGGCATGGAAAGGTAAATATCTGAAGTGACCAAGGCTCTTTGATACAGTCAGCAGTGCCAACCTTATCTATCATACTTTTTTTGTACAGAATTATGAAAATTACAAATGTGAAAATACGTGTTTCTGGTTTCTCGGTCCCTCAATATTTTTTTGGGGGGGTATTAGTGGGGTCTGGGTGTTGAGCTCTTCAGCTCAAGGCTACCACCCTATGCATGGAGTCAAGCACCTCTTCTGGTTTCCTAGTGGTTAACTGGAGATAAGATTCTCTTGGTCTTTAGTGCCTGGGATGGCTTTGAACTGTGATTCTCAGATCTCAGTCTCCTAAGTTGCTAGGATTACAGGCATGAACCACTACACCAGGCATCCTTCAATTTCTCTCCAAGAAAAATGGGGAAACTATTTTACATTTATCCCTCCTTGACAGATTATATATTATTTTTGGTATCTATAAACTTCAGATTTCAGGAATGGATTAGAAGCACCAAAATTTATTATTTAGAGAATACTTTATTAGTTTCTGTAATCAAACCCACGTAGATAAGACCTTACATATTTAATACAGTGTGTTTACCCCTGTACAAATGAAAAAAAGTTTAACGTTTCTAGACCAATATGGCTATTAATTTCTGTACAATGCCAACTCAACACGGTAAACTGGGATACTTTTTTCCAAAGTTGACAGCACAGCTAAAGTTTCCAAAAATTCAAATTATATATATGTATATATATATTTATATTTATATAAAAAGATCAATAATAGCAGTATGTTATGCATCGATAGCAGCAACAGCTTTTCCAGGTTCTGCAGTCATCTGAACAAAATTAGACATCCAGCACACTCCATTAATAAAAAGAAAAAGATAAAAAACAAAACCCCAGAAAAATGCGAAGTTCTGTTACTGTTGTGGTACCTGGCACCATTTTTTTTTTATTAGCTTCTCAATCATCATCTGGAAAGAAAACATTCTTGAGTAACATCATTAAAAACAGCTCTGATAAAGCACAGTCACTACTACGTATCATAAAGCAGGTACAAGGTATTTTATATTCACAGAGGGATGATACAGTACTGTCCTACGTCTATAATACTAGAGGATACAATTAAAAAGGCATTATTGAGACTTGATTCTATTTTTCCAGCAGAAGGTCCAAAGGATGGTATGACACAGCTCTGTAAAGAAATGCACTTTCTTAGATAGGATTTCCTTCCATTAGTGGCACAGTTCTAATAACTCACTCTATCAGCTATAAACCATTTGAAAATGAAGGTGTAGGAGCAAGAAGAAAAAAAAAAACCCAAACAACAAAACAAACCATACCCACAACCACTGGTTCCATACAAAGATGACTGAATGAAGGCAAGCAGGACTCAACCTAATAATATTTTACCAAATATGTTTGAATGGTGAGAGCTCCACACAGGAGATGTCAGACAATGCACATTTGGATATGTTCAAGGATGCTGACATTAATATTTAATCATTTGTTCACTCATCCAGGAAGGGGAGATCAGTTACTACTGTACTTTGATTGTGTTCAATCCAATTACCATGTTACAAAAATAGCAAGCTGCCATAATAAAAAATAAGGCTCCTCTACCCAGCACCAGTTTATCTTTAGTTCACTTCCAAGGCAGACACATCATAACCATATCCAAAGAATGCAAGGAAGGTAAAGAAACAGCATTCTGATGTATTAGCTGGGACCAACACATTGTTCAGGTTGAACTATTTATTCCTCTGTGGTGTTACTTTCTTCCTATTTTTGCTGTTTCCCCTAACCAGAGATTTTTAGATCTAAGTTGTATGCACTTAAGGACTACGTGCATATATCTATATATACATTCTGACTGAAGATGCATGTCCATCAACGGAGCGAATGTTATATAGGTGATAGCTTGCAAAGCTTCATTTTCACTGGTACAGCAGCTATGTGTCAATATAATTGCTCCTATGTCCCATGTGCATCTCTCCAAGCTCTACACAAGATAATGTCACAGACCATTTTACCTCTGTGGCTGCTGGCGTTATCAGACTTCATTCTCCCTCCCCACTCCCTCAATACCCTGCAGTAAACCACAGCCTTTATGATTTTGTTTCTTCAGTTTTGATTGCCTGAGGCTTGATTGGTCCAGTTCTAACAGGCTTGTTAGCTATGGTAGGTGCAGGGGGTGGCTTTTCTTCTACTTTTTCCTGACAGACACCAGGAGGATCGGTCAGTGTTTCAGGAGTTTTACTTGAATCACTGTCCACTTTCTGGGATTTGCTTCCTATCTGTTTGCTCTGTTGTTGTTCAGAGAAGAACCGTTGCGTGGACTGAAGAACCTCTGCTCTCTGCTTTGCCTTAAAAAGATGAGAAACAGTAATTGAAAATACTTCACATTATCAAAGCCTGTCAAATCAATCTCAGTCCAAGTTCTTTTTACCAATCACAAATCATTTTTCTCTATGTTGGCTTGGCCCAAGCCAAAAGTACCTCACTGATCTTTCAGCTTTTAATGTATAGATTTCTGCCTATCTTTGAAATATTCCCTGTGATTTTTTATTTTTACATATGAAACAAGACCACCTCCCACCATTTTTCCAGAGCCTGCCCTCTTATAAATAAAATACAAATTGCTGCTGGTTTGTATCTTTTCTGGGATAGCTTATTGGTAGATTTTATTCAAGGAGGCTGCTTGCAAGTCTGAAAACATACAGGTATCACTTAAAACTTCTAGTTATCAATATGTGGTCTACAATAAAACGAAAAGGAAGCACTTATATTGTGGCATTACCAACACCTAGGACCAAATGTCTTGTGGCTGAGTCCTCTTCCCACAGCTCTCTTCTGCAGGGGAAGAGCATCAGAAATTAGTAACTACAACTTCACTTGATCACTAAGTTCTGATAGCTCCTACCACAATTCTGAGCTGGTAAAATAGTTTCATTGACTATGTGCCCAAAAGATTATACTTACGTTACTATATACAGCGTAATATATACAATTAAATCTTAAGTTTCATATAACAAAAAAAATCTTTATGTTCTATACTAACCAAAGATTTGGAGCAATGTAAGAAATTTGTATCCTCTCCCACCCCATTATAATTACTAAACTGTAATGTCAATTCTAATAGGAATGTGTGAAAATCAAATGGAAAATAGCTAGGAGTGGAGTTGGAACCAAGGCCAAATTACCTCCAAAGCATTTTAGCACACTGTATTTTCCGTAAAAATAAATAAAAAAATTGGAGGCACATGGACTAATAAAAGATATTAAGGTCTCTGGTAGTCTATAATCTGATAAAATGATTGTTCATCATCAGAAATACAAAGGATGTCAACACCTAAAAGAAATTCTGCCATTTGAATTCTTTAAGAGTATCATTACATATATTTTTACAATTTAGTGTAAAGTCATGAGGTATATACTCCCGTTTGTAAGTTCTTATAATAAAGAGCTTGGTTTACATAGTGGCAGAACAGGCAAAATCATTACTAAAATTCTTAAGCCTGATTTTAAGTAAACACAGAAATACACTGCAACTGGCTGTACAGGCAGACAGGTAAGGCTTATGCTCCAAGAACTGTCCCCACACAGACTCCAAAGGCACTCTGCTTTAGCAAACCTCATGTTTATTTGTGCCTTTCATCGTGAAGGATCCCAAAGTGCTTTAAGTTCTTCATGTACAACTGCAAATGGTAGAATATGGCTTCTTTAAGTGGTGGGCAAAAAAGGATGTGAAAACTGTGTAAGGAAACTAATCAAATGACTTATAAAGGAAGAAAGATCAAGATAGGTAAGCCTTACCCATTTCAGAGTTTTCAAATAACCATATTAAGGCTACATTTTGGGGTCGGGGTAGGGTGGGAAGAAGCAGGGAAGAAAAACAATACAGAAAAAGAAAAAATAATGAGGAAGCTTATAAAACCAACAGTATTCTGTTATTTCCAAAAAAATATAGCACCTGAACTCAGATCTCCCTCAAATACTTGTTTTATAAGCAATTCACTTGGCCACAGAGTTTAAAATGTTAATTTTGCTGACTATAGCTGCAAAAAAAAAAAAAAAAAAAAAAAAAAAAAAAGAAGAAGAAAAAAAACCCAGACCCCCCAAACCAAAGAACAAAACACCCCAAACCCCAAATTCAACAAACCAAAAAACAAAAAGGAAAAAAAAGGGCAGGGGAGGGGGGAGATAAGGGTAGGTGAGAGAAAAAAAAAAAAATCAAGGTAGAAAAAAAAAAGAATAAATAAAAGTAGTTAGCTTGGTTAAATCTGCTAACACAATGAATGCCTGGATATATGATTATGGGTCCGGTCCCAAGGCATTTTAAGACAGTTCAGAGACAGACTCTTGATCTGTTGGCTGTTAACACTGTACTAACCTTCATATCTTGTTCAGCCTTCAACGCAGCCTGGGCCTGATTACCTCTGACTCCAGATAGTGATCCACAAGGGCCCCTGGCTACATGTGGCAAACGAGCATGGCTCATGAGGCCTGTGGTCAGCGGAGGAGGCATCTGAGTGGCCAGTGCCATTGGTGGCCTCTGTACAGGCGCTGGGAAGGTGTTAGTATGTGGGGCTCTTACCAATGGAGGGACCAGGTTAGGCTGAGAGAGAATCTGAGTGAAAAAAACAAAACATACAACATTCAACTGTTAAAAAAAAAAAAAAATTGCCAATTAGACCGGATCGGCTTACCCTAGAGTAAATCTGCCCATTTTGCCAAATGAAAGGGAGGAGTTTATGGATTGTGCTATTCCATTAACAAGGATAAAGCACAAACTGACCATGCTTGGAAAGTTTAACAGAAAAATTAGGCAAAATATGCTATGGCAACTTCAGCTGGTTCTAACTTCTCTGCTAGACCCTAAATAATTAGTTAGAAAGGCTATTAATTAGGTCATCTTTAAGAAAGATATGAGTTCAGAAGAGATCTACATCTAAAACAAATATAATTTGACAATAAATATCTAATTCAACAATTGTGTTTTTCAAGTTTGTAAAATATTTTTACCAGTTAGTCTTTCAATATGATCAACGAAGAGAAGAATACACATCTACTGAAAACATCTTCCTCAAAATTTTACTTAAATTGCACAAAAACTCTGTAGTATATAAAACCACTTTGGGCCTAGAAAACTGTAAGCACTGGGACCCTTCGCTGAAAAATCAACTTCCTCAAAAAAAAAAAAAAAAGATAAAAGGAATAGGGCTCAGAGCTGTGTGGGGAATTTTCTAAGTATTTTACTTGCCTGCTTTCAAACTAAATAATCATTACTGCCTGTTTAGCAAATAAATGTGAATGCCATAAGTATCTATGAACCAGGAGTTTTTTTTCATTCAAAAGCCTTTGGTAACTGACTAACATAAGATCATAAAACTGGACATTTACTCTGATTAACAAACAAATCCAAGTAAACAGTATTCATTCTTTCTTTTATCTGCCTACCTGGGGAGCAAACTGTGTAGGAAATGGTTGTGTCATTCTCACAGTGGCAGGGGCTGATTGGAACTGCTTCTGATACACAATGCTGTTCATTTTGCTGGACTGGCTGTTCGGACTTGTTGAAGTAGCCCTTGGAAGGAATCCATCACTGGTCAGTATAGTAGTACCAAATGAGAAATGCTGTTAGATCTATAGTAATACATTTACATTAAGTGTTTAACCACAAATGGTGATCCGTTATACTTTGAAACATTAAATGTCCATCTTACCGGAAGGGGCTAGAAGTTGGTGTGGTGCTTCTACCACTGATTGGAGGTGTGCCAGGTTTTATATCAATGCCACTTCCAAAAGCTTTTAGTTCCATTTCAGACATCTAAGGAAAAAGTACAAAATAAACTTAAAATTTCTTCTGTTTCATGAATTAAGTGCAGTACTTAATGTTTTAAATACAAAGGTTCAATCTAGAAAAGGGCTAAAGACTTTAGGGAAGACAATTCTGTAACTAGGCTTTAGATTATATGGAATCAATAAGGCAAGAAGACTTTATAACTAAATAAGTGACTGTAAATTAAGTTCTCCACAACATGTCTTAATTCTGCGATTAGGTAAAAACAAGGATCGAACATAATAAATACATTAAAATAAATAATGACCAAAGGAAAAAAGTGTATTAGGATCTAAGAACCCCCCCTTGTTTTTGCAGGGTGGTTAAAAACTAATGTGATTTATTTTTATAGTCTCCATAGAGGGTATAAACAACACTCTGCTTTAAAATTTCAAATAGGCTGTCCAAATTTCTCTTCACTTACTTTTCCTGTGGTTGCAATCATGCTATGCTGTGTTCCAGCAGGGATTAATCCCCGGAAAGGCTGGCTTACTTGTGGAGGACGGCTCAGGCTTGGAGCCTGTGCTTGCGGAGCAGTATGTTGTAATGGGGGCTGAAGAGTCTGAGGCAAAGCAATCAGAGGCTGTCCTGTAGATCCGAAATTAGTCAAGGAAAGCTGGGATGCTGGTAAAGGTACTGTAACCTAGAAAGCAATCAAACAAAAATTGTAGCAATTTGCTAATGACTGCATATATACACACACATATATGCATCCACTATAGGTACAACTGATCTATCTTAAAGATATAAATTTCATGTATTACTTAATAATGGGAAACGTGGTATTAGTTGGGTGATTTCATCAGCATGCAACCTGAGAAACCCTACTTCTACAAAGATGAGTAGGAACTCAGAAAGTCTTTTCTTTTTACAGGGTGTGTAATATTGCTCAGGTTGGTCTTAAAACTCCTGGGCTCTGGGTTGGGAGTTTGGCCTAGTGGTTAAAGTGCTTGCCTAGCACGCACAGAGACTGGGGTTAGATTCCTCAGTACCACACACATAGAAAAGCCGGAAGTGGTGTGGCTCAAGTGGTAGAGCACTAGCCCCGAGGAAAAGCTCAAGGGACAGTATTCAGGCCCTGGGCTCAAGTTCACATTCTCCCACTTCAGCATCCAGTACATCAGGTGGCACATGACTATAGTTCTGAACTAATTATGACTAAGTTGTCTACAGTATATATTAAATAACTACAGAATACTTGAATAAATAAAGCACAACTGAAATAACCAACATCAGATTCTCATATAGGTTTATTAGCTTGCCTTTGGTCAGCACCTCATCAGCTTTCAAAGCCTAAGACCATTAACAATTTTTAAAAAATCCATCACTTTAAAAGTGAAAAATACTCTATTATTATTGCATCCATATACTTATGTTATTTGTTCTGTCATTCTGCCTAACGTATTATTAAAATTCCTGACGTCCTTTAGTCTTCCTTTACTTTTAAGAAAAATGGATATTTTATCTATCATATTTATACTTAAACAATGGTTTTCAAACTTTCATGTTCATCTATTTTTTTTTTGTCAAAATAAACTACTGTATTGAAATTTATCTTAAATAGAGGTGAAACCGAAATTGCCTGAAGTAAGGGCTCTCGGAAAGAATGGAGAGATTAGAGTTATGGGATTGAGTGAAATACTTGCTTCATTCCTAGTAGAAACCCAATAGAATTCCCAAGATTTTTTTTTTTTTACCGTTATTCTATACAACTATTCAAACTTTACTTAAGTAATAATAATAATAGGAATAAAAAGAAAATTGAGGAAATTTACCATGCCATAGTTTACCTGCTGGAGAGCATTTGGTGACTGGGCAGTATTATAAAAATTTGTTTGACCAGGCTGCTGTACTTGTCCAGAATAAAGATTTGAGGCCTGGGTAAGATTTGCTCTAGCCTAGAGGAAAACAAAAACAAAATGGCTGAAAATTTACAAAAGCTAATTTATAGCTAGAAGTTACAATTACAAAGGAAACTACTAATACTAGCATTAGATAAAAAGACCTACTCGGGGCCAAGAGTTTGGCCTAGTGGTATAGTGCTTGCCTAGCATGCCGAAGACCCAGGTTCGCTTCCTTGGTACCACATAAATAGGAAAAAGCCTAAACTGGTGGATAAGGCTCAAGTGGTAGAGCTCTAGTATGTCTTAATATCTATGTATTACGGATTTTTTCTTTCTTTTTTGTTTTTAGCCAGCACTGGGGCCTCAATACAAGGTGGTCATTTGGGCAATCTTCTATTTGAATTAGACCTCCAGATCTAGCTTTTTGCTGATTAACTGAAGATAGTTTAATGGACTTTTCTGCTCCGATGACTTCAAACTTGGAACCTCAGATTTCAGCTTCCTGAATAGGTACAATTATAGGTACCTGCAATCGGTGTCAGGCAGATTAATTTTTCTTTCAAAAATGTTTTCTTAAAATAACCTGGATGTATTGTGAAATAGGACTACAATGATTGCATATATTCTTTTGGCCTATCTTACCTGGAGAAGGTGTGTATCAATCAATTGGGAACTTCCTAGTCCTGATGCCTGCCCCAGTTGATGTTCATATAATATAGGGATAGGCTGAGTATTTGAAGTCTGTTGAAAGGCAAGACTTGATTGTGCCTTAGCAAGTTCTTGATGTTGTACGGCTGGAAAGTTGTGGATAGCAGTACCGGAAAGGACCACAGATGGCTGGGAAAGGCTGCTTTGCATAAAGGCTGGTTGAGACCTATGCATTAAAGAGGAAAAGTTTGTATTACAAATTCATTTTATCTGGAACCTGAGTATTTTAAGATGACAAACTACTGTAATTAGCACAGAACTGAGGCAGAGAATATAAATTGTACCTATTGTTTCAAGATTTAGAGATCTGCACCAAACAAAATTCTACACATAAATTTCTGGAAAAAAGCCTGCTCGCCCCAAGAAATGGTTTACTTCTTGAATTATGATAATGTTTATCTTTTTATATGTTTACTGTGAAGCTGAGAACTAAATTTACTTTTATCTTTGGGACATTATATTCATAAAGTTGATTTCCTTTCTAAAAACATAACACTGGAATTTAACTCCAGACTTACTTGTCAGTTTTGGGAAAGAAATTCCAAGATTATCCTTTTAAGATGTTAAGGTAATTTTATATGAATTAAAATACTATCCTTTGTTTTAACTGTTCCATTAATTTAAGCAACTGAGATAGTTGGATAACAAGCAATCTTTATACTGTCTACTTAATACTTTGTTTTAAATGTGGGAAAAATATGAACATACTATTGGTTAAAAACTACCATGTCCTTGATGAATTAACTCAGTGATTTCTTATGCTGATGTGTTTATAAAGAAAGCAAAAAGTGGCTGAATGAGGTTGCTCACTCCTGAAGTTTGGGCTACAGGAAATCCTAGGAGAAAGGCAAAAAAACAATAGGGGTGTGATTCAAGTGTACCACAGAAACGAAAATCTCCCAAACCAAAGAAAACAAAGTAAACAATGGTTAGGGACATAGTATTTAAAAAATCTAAACTGTGCCTTCAAATACAGTATGTATATAGTATGCACCCGCCACAATTACATATGTATATAAGGGAACTGCTACCATATGCTCCATGGCTATGGTAGATAATGCTAGTTGTATTTTTTTTTTGACAAAACTGCAGAATGGAAGCTTTTCAAGCAGTGTTTCAAGCAGCCAGTATCAATGAAAAGGAATCATACTGGATGGGGTAGTACTCTACTGAGTACTAGATTTGACTTCCAGCAACAACAAAAACAAAAGTGACTTGTGAGAGTGAAAGAAATTATTCTCATCTTCTCTGAAGGTAAATAATTTCACATCCACTGAAAAATGCATAAGAAATAGCCCAGTTAAATAAAAGTCAGACCAGAAAAAAAGTATTATACATGTAATTCAGACATACTTGATTCTACTAAAAGCTTTTAATCAAAACACAGAAAAGGTGGTTAACAAAAGGATCTTCCATGATTAGCACTGTAGCACTGAGCTCTAAGTCCCAGTCAGATTTGATTCTCCTCTTCAGGCTATCTAAGAGACAAAGTATACCAACTGATGCTAAACTCAGAAATTATATCTGGAACCATGCATAAAAAGATAAAAGAAAACAAATTCCTAAAGGCAAATGCACAGCTCTGTAATCTTCTATAATCTAAATGACTGAGTATAATTTATCTTTCAATACATATTAACAGCAGCTTATGTCATAGTGCTCTGTCCTACCATTTGATTCTTAACAGAACAATTCTCACTCTTATTAAGATACATAGATACCTGGGGTTGAACCAAGGCTCAAGCCCCTTATATTGTAACCCGGGGTTAAAATGCTACATCTTGATGTTCAAAAGTTCCTCTGATATCAAATGTAAACCATTCAATTAACTATATGTGAGAGGCTGGACAGTTACCGCATGTAAGAAACATTTAATAATGTTTTTGTTATTCTCCTAATTTCAATGATAAATAAGTGCATCTAACTTTTGTTCTTCCATATGACAGAGCTTATTTGATCACCATTATCACTAATGCTTCTGTTCATTATCTGACATTCTATTCCCTCCTTTTCTGATCTCTGCTTCTAATACACTGTAGTTATTGCCATGCCTCGGGTTTAAATAGAGATTTGTGAAGTAAATCTTTAAGCTATTGTTTATGATTTCTAAATGCTGTGGGGCAGTCATCGCCTACTTTATCAAGATAATCTGAGGTTGAATTATCAGGTACTGAGACTCACAACATGTAACTAAGATGCTTGAATTATTTAATATAGTTTATTAAAAGGTCATCCCAGCTTTGGGGGGGATGTTGGAATTATAATAAGGAGAATCAGTAACTATCTTATTTTCATTAAATGTAAACAACTTTGAAAGAAATTACCTATATGGTTGAAGTGAAGAACTGAATAATTCCTGAGCCTGGGAAACAGCAGGTCCAGCCCCTAAACTCAGTTGGGCCTGATGCTGCCCTTGCAATGGTGCATAAATAGGGATTGGAATCTGCTGAACTGAAGTTGGCTGCAATATAATGAAAAGAAAGTGCATGCATTCATAAATGGTATATTCATGTAACATGAGCACCACACAAATTAGAACATTCAGAAAAAAACTGGAGACACGAGAATAGCATGTTAATTTATTTCAAATAAATTTTTCCATTTAACACTTTCTGCTAGTACCTTATACAAGGTAATTACAGGTAGCATATAACATCAGAAAACTTATTGTGTGCATTCAATAAAAATATTAAAACCATAAAAGTAGCAATAAACAAATATAGAACAAAAGTATTTGAGATTTACCTGAGAGAGACCTGGTTGAAAGCCCTGCTGCTGAGCTAGGGATGGTGGAGCCAATCGCGCATGTTGAGTACTGAATAAATGACTTGTGTCCATATAGAAAGCTGGGATTTGAGCTGCAGACCATCAGGGGGGAAAAAGGGTAAGTGTTTAGATCTCAACATTTTCAAATAGTAACTAAAAACAAAGTTTTAAATTCATTTCCTCATTTTTATTTCATTTCAAATTAAATTAAATTTCAAATTAAATTAAATTAAATATGTAAATACAGCTACAGAATGAGAAATGTGAAAACATGCCAATGCAAAAATCATACAACATTTTAAATAGAGGTTACATGTAAATTAAGGAAATGTGAAGTATGAGCTGGCATCAGTGGGCTGCATCTGTAATTCCAGCTATTCAGGAGGCTGACCCGGGTAAAAAGTCCACGAGACTGTCTCCAAATTAACAGCAAAAAGCCAGGCTCCAAGCAAGTATTAAGTGGTGGAATACCAGCCAAGAAAGAAAGCAGGGGAAGTACTGGACCTGATTTCAAATAATAGTACCAGCAAAATATTCTTTCATATAGTATGAATGTACTAGGCTAGTAACCATTCAAAAAAGTTAAATCAACATTCAACAAGCAATGCATTCTATTTTAAATATTCTCATTACAATTCACCAGAAACCTAAGAATATAGTGTACTTAACACAATTTTCTATGTATCTTATAACTCCTTAAAGTTATTAGAGAGGAATCTTATGACTGTTAATATAGTGATTATATACACATAAAATTCTAAGACACTTTTCAAAAAATAATTATGCCAATATAAAAATAGTATTATTAATACCGTCTGGTATAAACAGATAATATTCAACAGGTAATGAATATTAACAGATGATACTTGTTAATCTTATGCGAGATAAAATAGACCTATTTTTATTTTAAATTTAAATGACTGAGTTTAGTTACTTCAAGTATTACATATGAACGCTGTGATGTTCAATAGCTACAAATACTTTACCCTCACCCTGCAACCTATTTCTTTTTTGCTATTTGTATGGAAATTTGTTACGAAATGTCAGATGTTTAGACTTTAATTGGAGAAATGTCATGTTCATATTACTTGGCAAGTTATTAGATACTAATCTGTCATACATGTACAAGAAATATTGGTACATAGCCACACATATACCTCAATATCTAAGAGCCCAAGCATTCTTGTTACGGAGGAATACAATTAAACTCTATAAAGGGATGCAAAGAATATTCTTGGCAAAAGAATATGAAAAAATGCTTGAAAGCATTAACTAAGACAAAAATAATCTTAAAAAAAGATTTCATTCTTAACATTCTTTATAATATTACCTGCTGCAGACTGAGACACATAAACCTGTGGACTCTGTTGTTGCTGGGCAATTAGAGAAGGCATACAGCTTAGCTGTGAAAAATGACTTGCAGAAGGCAGGCTGCTTGTCTGTAATTGTTGTGGTTTCACTTTACAAATATTAGGAGGGTCTGATGTGGTTGTAGATTTTGTACTCAAAGAAGAGGTAGTGTATGTACCAGCTCCTGCATTTGGTGAAGGGACAAGGGGAAAAAAAGTCTGTATTGAACATGTATACTCTTATTTTCTATTATTACCACTACAATATTTCCACTAGATAGCATTTGCAATTATAAAAATTAAATTTGTTATTATAAAAGTGATACACAAAGGAATAATAGTCATGTAAGTCAGGTGATGAGTACATTTCTTGATGAGTACATTTCTTTTTGGAAAATGTCGGCCCTTCTCTTACTCTCCCAGTAGTTTCCCTCCCATCCTTGCCCACAAGTTGTATAGCTCATTATCAGTGTAGTGTCTTGTGAGTACCACTGCCTTCTGCTAATATTTGTATGCAGGACATATGCAAATTATGGTCTTTTATTGTGTAATTTGAGGATACAAATTTTAGTATGATTGGAGCTGGGACCTGAACCCATCCCCAAATTGCCTTAGGCCGAAGTGGATACAAGAAAAGTAAAATAGAAACACTTGTCAAATGTAAATCTAAGTATCAAATCTGAAAATATATAAACAGGAAGTTAAGATGAGAAATAAAAGGAAATATGAAACAAAGTAAAGAAGGCTAAGCAGCTACATAGTTCTTTGTAGCCTATAAACTACCATCCACTTTTCATTCATCAAAAATAAAATGGTAGCTGGGCACAGTGGCTCACTCCTGTAATCCTAGCTACTTAGGAGGCTGAGATCCGAGGATCAAGATTCAAAACCAGCCTGGGCCCGGCGGCAGCCTTGAGCCGAAGAGCTCAGGGACAGTGCCCAGTCTAGTATAAGCACCATGACACACACACACACACACACACACACACACACACACACACACACACACACACACACACACACACACACACACACACACACACACACACACACACACACACACACACACACACACACACACACACACACACACACACACACACACACACACACACACAGAGTGGTGGGCTGGGAGTTTGGCCTCGTGGTAAAGTGCTTGCCTAGCATGCACCAAGACCTGGGTTTGATTTAATTCCTCAGTACCACATACATAGAAAAAAAAGCCAGAAGTGTTGCTGTGGCTCAAGTGGTAGAGTACTATACATGGGCCTTGAGAGATCACAGTTACTCCTAAGGAAGTCATTTATTAAGATTAGATTTTTTGCTGGGCACCTGGGGCCTGTACTCCAAGCCACTCAAGGGACTGAGTTCTGAGAGCCATGGTTCAAAGCTAGCAAAGGAACAAAAGTCCATGAGACTCTTATCTTCAACTAACCTCCCAAAAAACTGGAAGTGGCACTGTGGCTCAAGAGGTAGAATGCTAGCCTTCAGCTGAAGAGCAGGGACAGCACCCAGACCCAGAGTTCAAGCCCCACAGCTGACCAAAATAAAAGTTACACTTTTTTCCCTGCAAAAACTGATGTATCTTAGATACAAATAAAGATGCACACTGAGGTGAAATTTTAAAATTTAGACCCTAAAAATCCAATTAAGTTTGTTAAACAATGACTACAGTAACAGAAATAGAACAAACTGAAAATTGTTAATTGATACTATAATACAGCTACCACTGGTACACAGCTAAAATTTGTTTTAGCTATTTTATAAGAAACATGGTTATATATAAAGTAGAGCAAAAGGGTGCAAATTTCTGTAGTCAAGCATTTTAGAAAAATCTGCTTCTTTTAGAAGTGGAGGGAGGGGGTAAGGGGAGAAAAATGGGACAAAAACATGAGAAGGGGTACCAATGTGTGAGAAGTAAGGCACCTAATACCTGGCAAATGTAACTGTAACCCCTCTATACATTATCCCGACAAGTACAAAAAGTGGGAGGTCTCCAAATGGACAGTTTGAAAATGTTTTACATTAGTGAAAGTTTAAGAAAACAGGCAAGAAAGTACCTACTAACTTCAGCCACTGTAAGACAATCAAAATAAATAACCAAACCAAAACAAACTGAAAATTGAAGTAAACAAATGAATCAAACCAAACAAACCTATACCTCAAACATAAACAAACTAAAAAACAACTAAACAAAAATTATCTTTATTTTCAGGTGATACTGGAGGTTTGAATTCAGGGTCTTAAGCTTGCCAAATAAGTGCTTCATCCATTGAGCCACAGTCACAATACATTTTTGGCTTTATTTTTCAGGTAGGAATCCCTAACTCTAACCCATTTGCTCCAGGGCTGGTTTGGGACTGTGATCCTCTAATGGGCTCTTCTTCCATGGCTGGAATTTTCAGACAAAGCGATTACACTGGTTTATATTCTCAGTCCCACCTCACTGACCAGCTGGGATTATACATGTACACTACCAGACCTTACTTTACACCTAAAAAACATTAAAAAAAAAATTACCTTCACAGATTTAGGCAAATGGTGCTTTTAAATTTAATAGATATAAAATATTTTAAAAACTGTGCCATTCTGTGACTCTTCAACTGATCTAAGTAGCTGAATATATGTAAATATGAAAACAAAAAGGTGAATTTATGATGGTTTTTCTCTAGTATCTGAGTGTGCATGAGGATCCAGCAAAATCTATCTACCAATAAAGCACTTTTCACACTAAACCCAAATTTTGAGAGGACAAACAGGGGCAGTTAGTTTTTAAAAGGAATGATAACTATTTCGTGTTTGACGAAGATTATGCGAAATACTAAATAAGATATTTAAGCTGAGAATGTTTCTCAGTAGTAGAGTGTAAGCCTAGAATGCTTAAGACCTTTAGATGTAATCTCTAGCACCATAAAAAGATATTTAAGCATGGGCACCAGTGGCTCATGAATGTAATCCTAACTACTCAGGAGGCTAGTATCAGAGGACTGAGGTGTGAAGCCTGGGCAGCAAAATCCACGAGACCAAAAAGCTGGAAGCGAAATTGTGGCTCAGAATGGTAGAACATTAGCCTTGAGAAATAAAACTTAAAAACAGGTTTAAACACAGTGTTCAAGTCCTAGGATTCCCCCCCCCCCAAAAAAAAAACCCAGAAGATTTAAGGGTATAAAAAAAGTGTTACCTGATAGTGATGTTGTAGGAGTGACAGAAGCAACAGGAATCTGAGGCATGGATGCACTAGAGAATGAACTGTAGTTAGCAGTGCTTGGTCCACTAGCACTACTGCTGACTCCAGCTGCAATTGGAGGTGCTGTGGACGTTACTGGAGACCCCTTTTCCCTTACGTTTGGAGAATTCTCCCATGCTTTGCGTGCAGACTCCATCTGTAATAAAATGGATATTTACTAAAGCAAAACAAGAAAGCCAACAATGTTAACATAAAATATAAATGCAAAAGATTAAAAAAACAAGATCTAACGCTTTTACATTTTTCACCTGCTCCTTTACTCAAATTGAGATAATCTACAACTTGAACCACAACTCTATTTTGTTCTTATAGCACACCTCAAATTAGACTGATCACTTGAACTATGTCTAATTTGAGGTGTGAACTAATTTGAGAGTGAACTAATTTGAGAGTGAACTGAAGAGCATACAAGAAAACTCATCAGTACCAACCTACTTTAATAAGAAAAGAACAGCATGTGTACTCTGAAGTTTTTGCAGAACCAGTGTAAACACAGGGCTAAAAGATAAATCTAAGTAGTCTAATCTCTTACACTGATTTTTCCAGTGCAGGTCCTGGGGCTTGAACTGAGGACCTAAGTGCTACTCCTGAGCTTTTAGTGCTCTATCACTTGAGCCACAGCTCCACTTTCAGCTTTTTGATAGGTTAAATGGAGGTATGAACCTTATACTTTCCTGCCTAGACTGACTTTGAACCATGATTCTCAAATCTCAGTCTCCTGAGTAGCTAGGATTACAAGTATGAGTCATTGGCATCTGCCAATCCTGGGCCTTGAACTCAGGGCCTGAGTACTGTCCTTGGGCTTTTTCAAGGCTTGAGCTCTGCCACCTGAGCTACAGCACCACTTCCAGCTTCTTCTATATATGTGGTACCAAGGAATCAAACCTGGGTCTTGTGTATGCTAGGCAAGCATTCTACCACTAGGCCCTCTGGGACTTTTAATAGTACTAGTGAGGCACAATATTTTTAATGTTTGAACCTACTTTAAAATTTGCAAAATAGTATATATTTTATTGCTTGTAAAAAATGTACTATTTATCCTTTTAATGATTACCATAATTACATTCAAATATATATTATATTCAAAATATAGGACGTTTTATGTTTAAAAGCCTAGGGTGAGGGGAGGGAAAGGGAGACAAAAACATGAGTATCAAGGTTGGAGAAATAATGTACCCATTACCCAACAAATGCAACTGCAACCCCTCCATATTATCACAACAAAAAATAACACAACAAAAAGACTAGGGTGAGAGGTATGGCTAAAGGTGTAAAGTACCTGCCTGTAAGCACAAGACATCGAGTCCAATTCCTAACATGGCAAAAATTAAAACTATTCAAAAAAAGAAAAGTGAAGCAAATGAATTTTTAAATTAATGTTACCTAATATACACAGGCCACAAATATTTGATATAAATTCATTTCTTAAGTCACAACAAACTAAAAATGCCAATTTCTGGCTTCAAGAAAACTACAGCATCTATTTGCATATACAGTCCATGAAATCCAAACAAAACCTTTTAATTATTTATTTACTTCTCAGAGAGATGTCAGAAAAAGTAAAAATAAATGACTAAAGATTTTTTTGTGTGTGTCAGTCGTGGGGCTTGAAGTCTGGGCCTAGGCGATATCCCTGAGCACTTCAACTAAAGGCACTCTACCACTCAAGCCACAGCGCCACTTTCAGTTTTCTGGTGGCTAACTGGAGATAAGAGTCTCATGAAAATGCTTGAGATGGCTTTGAACCCCGATCTTCAGATCTCAGCCTCCTGAGTAGCTACAATTACAGGTGTGAGTCACCAGTGTCTGGAGAAAGTTTTAGGTAATGCAAATTTGTCACCTGAATGCACATTAGAGTTAAGAGTACCTAGGAGTAATACCAAATGAGTGAAAGACAAAGTTGAATAGGTATTTTATCGAATTAGCTGGCTTATAAATAACCACAGAAGATACTGTGGCATTTTACTATAATAATAAAAATCATATACACTATAAGATAAATACCACAGGTGGAGACATTCATTCAACTAGAAGAACAACAGCAAAAGCAAATTGGAGTTTGTAGCAAACAGTTAACAGGTACGACAAAAAGCGCAAGTTGCTATATAAAATTACCTACCCCCAAACTTGTATTTAATCTACCAAGAAGTTGAAGGGCAAGAGAGAAAAGTGATTATGAGGCTAAGGACTCAAACAGAGTACAGAAACCACAATGTCCACGTGATTAAAAAGACCTACTTTAGCAGCAGTTACATATTATACTTGTTCAGATTATGAACAAATACCACAAAGCACTTCAAATCCTGCTCTTTTAAGCTATTAAGGAATCCCAAGGCAAATAATTTAAGTTTCAACTACCTTACTCGTAAAGGATCAACATATTCCAAGAATTAACCATAACAGAAAAACAGCTATGTAAAAAAGTGCTCAATCTGTTTACGCACTAATAAAAATGAGTGTTGCCTATAAAGCACTTGTTTTAACTGACCTCTCAGTTAATATTTGTCACTATACTGTATTCACTTCAATTCATTCATAGAAAAGAACTGCCCTCCCCCCCAAAAAAAACCCAACCAAAACCAAAACAAACAAAACAACCAACATTTTACCATTATTATTTGAGATTTTGGGGGAAAAATTAAAGAATTTTATTTTCAAGATAGAGCAGAACAGGGTTTGCTTTAAACAAGAGGATAACAAACCACTGTTAAATGGCATTAAGAGTAAGATTTTAAAGTATAATTTGATTCTCTGAAAATTCTTTTTATGTACTGTTGCATGCAATAATTAAGGACCCTTAGAGATGTATGTCGTACATACCTTGAAGGTGAGGCTGAAAGTAGTGGGAGGAGCTGAAGTTAAGCTGGAGCTCTGTTGTATAGTCTCCCTCTTAGGGAGGGGAAGAGTGTTGGGCAGGGGGACCTGAAAAGGCAGGCAACAGATATCACAATCTAACTAAGCGTGCTACAAATGCGCACTAATGAGATTGCTAAAATATGCTAAGGTTGGTGGTATGGAATTTAAGTTTTCATCAGAGCCAATAGGGATACTTATATTATCTATGGCATAATTATCTATGGTTAATAATTATGATTATAAAAGAGTTATAAAGAGAAACACTGTCTTTCTATGCAAACATTAGCAGACAAGGAAATGCTTCTCATATTTTAATGTGTAAGTGATCCACCCAAAACTGCTGTTAAAATGTAAATTTTGATTCTGCTTATCTGGGTTAGGATCTGAAACCTGTTATGCCAAACAAGTGCCCAGGGGAATGTTGCTATTACCAGTCCAGAGGCCAGTTCGAAGCAAAGGTCTAAGGAATACAATTTTCACCATATATGCACATGTTCTGTCATAAGTACTTAACACTGGAAATACATGATATTTATCTTTCTTAAAATGCTACTTTCTAATAGCTATGCTTAAGAACAAAAGTGTTCTTGGAGTATAAGTTATTGCCTCTACCTTATTACATGAAATAATGTTGTTATACTAATTGATAACAGCAATTATTATGGGAAACCCACTTACTAGCCATATATGGTTTTCCCCTTGTAGCCTCTGTTATCTTGGAATTTTATTAATCTTATGTGTGTTTTTGGCTCACTTAGCTATTCAAGGGAAAAAAGGTTGCTTATGGTTTTTAAGATTATCATTCTGAGATACAATGGATTATCTTAGAAATCTTTCATACTGGATTTCTTAATGTAGATTCTTTTATATTTCTTTTTTTGGCCCGCCCCAGGGCTCAAACTCAGGGCCCTGAGCTTCTTTTGCTCAAACCTAGCACACTCTACACTCTACCTTTTTTTTTTCCCCAGTCCTGGGCTTGAGCTCAGGGCCTGAGCCCTGTCCTTGGATTTTCTTAAGGCTAGAGCTCTACCACTTGAGCCTCAGCACCACTTCTGGCTTTTTTCTATGTATGTGGTACCGAGGAATCGAACCCGGGTCTTCATGCATGCTAGGCAAGCACTTTAACCACTAGGTCAAACTCCCGGCCACACTCTACCTCTTGAGCCACAACGCCACTTCCAGCCTTTTCTGTTTATGTGGTGGTTCGGAGGAATCGAACCTGGGGCTTCATGCTAGATAAGTACTCTACTACAAAGTCACCTCCCCGGCCTCTTTTATATATCTTGGCTATGCTCTATTACAATTTAAAAAAAAAAAAAAAGCCACTTGCTTTTAAATCTTCAGGAAAGCCAAAACAAATAGCATTAGGTAATACTATCCAGTAAATATGAATTAAGACTGAGAAAAAATTGTTATCAGGCACCAGTAACAGAAATAAACTGAAGTTTTATTTAGTTAAGAAAACAAAATTTTTAGCCAGGCAAGGTGGCTCATGCCTGTAATCCTAGCTACTCAGGAGCTAAGATCATGGTTCAAAGCCAGCATGGGCATGAAAAGTCCATGAGATTCTTATCTCCAATTAACCACTAGAAAACCAGAAGTGGTGCTTTGGCTCAAGGGGTAGGGCGGTAGCCTTGAGATCAAGAGCTCAGGGACAGTGCCCAGACCAAGATTCCAAGCCCTACGACCGACAAAAAAGAAAACCAAACTTTCATGCATAAAATTGAAAAGAAAAACATTTCTTTGAACACTACATTTAATATGGCACAAATGAAAAAAATGAAAATAATTCTATGAAGTCCCAAAACGGAAACTTACTGTTCCATTTTTCAAATATATCCTGAATAGGCTGCAAGTAATTAAACTGTAGACTATTTTACATGAGAGTGGATCTTGGCCCTCCAGTAGTTTTCAGTGTATAAAGCATACATTTAAAAAAAAAAAAAAAAAAAGCAAAAACAATTAAAATGATCATGTGTTTGTCTTCAAGACAAAATTTTAAAGGTTCTATTTTCTTCTATACTAAAAAAAAAAAAAAAAAAGTATTTTTATTAGTTATGACCTAGACATTGTTCCCAAGTTTTTCTGCACTACTTTGGTCATTCTGCCTCCAGCTTTTTGTGGTTAGTTGGAGAAGAGTCTCATGGACTTTCCTGCCCAGGCTGGCTTTAAACCTCAATCCTCAGATCTCAGCCTTGTGAGCAGCTAGGATTATAGGCATGAGACACCAGTGCCCAGCTATGCCCACATTTTAATAAAGCATCATATACTTTGTTTTCGTTTGTTTTGTGTAAACTGAACATGCTTCAAGCATTTGGATATTTTTAAAATGAGAAAAGAGGGGCCAGGAGTTTGGTAGAGTGCTCACCTAGCATATATGGAGACCCAGATTTGATTCCTCAGTACCACACACATAGAAAAAAGCCAGAAATGGTGCTGAGGCTTAAGTGGTAGAGCTCTAGCCTTGAGAAGGTCCAAGGACAGTGCTCAGGCCCTGAGCTCAAGCCCAGGACTGGCAAAAAAAAAAAAAAAAAAAAAAGTAAATGAGAAAAAGACATGAATTATAATAAAATTTTACTGTTTGTTTTAAAATAATGTAGGTATTTCCTAGTTTTCCACCACAGATAGGTTTAATATCTAAACATTAGGAGAAATGTGACGGCTCTTTTTGCTCTTAACACTATGAGAAAGTATCACCCATTCCTCTCCATTCCATGGAGTCTTAAACCAGAGTTCATTAACTTCCAATACACATCATTTTTCTAAATTCCATGTATTTGATATTAGAAGGACTAGACAGCATAGGGAAAATACAAGACCCAACGTAAGATTATTGTATTAGAAATGATAGTTATAAGTTCTTTGTGAAAAATCTTAAAATATTTACATACAAAAGATACTTTGTTTCATCTATCAGTGCCATTGGACAAAATGAAAATAAATTATATTATTTATCTTCTGGTGTTGGTCCTGGGGCTTGAACTCAGGGCCTAGGCAGAGTTCCTACGCCTTTATGCTCAGGCCTACTGATCTACCACTTGAGCCCCAACTCCATTTCTGGCTTTTTGGTGGTTAACTGGAGATAAGAGTTTCATATTTTCCTCCCTGAGATTCTTCAAACCCTGATCCTCTGATCTCAACTACCTGTAAGTCACTAGTTCCTTGTTGTATTAGCTTTTAACATAATCTTCAACTATTAACATGTTTATAAATAGTTTAATTTACAACACGATTCAACATCACCTAATATTAGAACATTTGGGAGCTTTGAAGTAGTTTTGAAAAGTAGAAGTCTAGTTTTTTCCTGGGACATGCAAAAAAGGTATAGCAATTTTCTAACAAGCAGGCCTTAGCGTTCAATCCTCAATACTGTTTAAATAAAGTAAAAGATATACTAGGTAAGATCAAGATTCCTAAACAAGCTAGTTAAAATCTCAAGTGATTACTTACATTATTAACCAAAGTATCCTCCATCTTTGGACTACTAGTAGCCACAGTATTAGGCAGAGAAGAAGAAGGTGTAGTATAATCTGTTACAGACTCCTGTAGAGGAGTAAGAGGGAAAAAAAAGAACTTTTTTATGAAGTGAATAAAACACTTTTTAGTGATAGCCCTAATGGTAAATAAAATTGTTTTGAAAGAAAGCAACGGAAGAAAAGTGGTTAAGACTTCATTCTAAACTTAATTCACAAACATCAGTGGTGACATACTCACATGATGAATAACTTTACCTATTACTGAGCTTTAGCATATTTAAGAATGCACTACATACTACACCAGAAGTTATTAATAGCACCAAATATTTTCATGTACATCACATTTATAAGAGTTGGGCACTATTTTTATATAACTGATGCACAAATTCAGGTATACTGTGAATAAATCTTTACAGACTACCCGTGATGCCTGATATATAATCACACCCATATCTACACTCAAGAGTACATTACATTAACACTATTTTGTTTAGAAAATAGTTAAGAAAAGGGCAGAGGGCCAGGAGTTTTGCCTAGTGGTAGAGTGTTTGCCTAGCATACATGAAAGCTATAGGTTTGATTCCTTGGTACCACATACACAGAAAATCTAGAAGTGGTGCTATGGCTCAAGTGGTAGAGCACTCGCCTTGAGGAAAGCCCAAGGACAGTGCTGAGGTCCCGAGTTTAAGCCCTAGGACTGCCCCTTCCCAAAGAGACCGGGGGTGGGGGGGTGGAGGGGTGAGAGGGAAGAAAAAAGGGCAGAGGACACAACCCAGTTTTCGCTTAATACAGATCCACGTATTTTTTTTTTTTGAGGGGGGGTGGATAGAGTGGGTAATACATGGATGGTGAGCTCACAGATGAGGGCAGACCACATATTAAAAGAAATCTATCTTTATTCAATTTGGCTCATAGATCCAAACAACATTTTAGTGTTCAACCAAAGAAATGTGATGTTCTATTTGATCAACAGCTGGCTATCTGGGTGGTCAATAAATTAGCCCTTTTACTTTTAGCAAAATAAAAAATGCTTAGTCATTCTAGCAAGGTCTACAAATCTAGCAAAAAAGAATCCAATTTCATGTAGACATTTTCCATTTTAAGCAATTCAGTACAAAAGAATTCCTATAAAAATGTACTATAGGGTCTGGGAGTTTGGCCTAGTGGTTAAAGTGCTTGCCTAGCATGCATGGAGACCCGGGTTTGATTCCTCAGTACCACATATATAGAAAAAAAGCCGGAAGTGGTGCTGAGGCTCAAGTGGTAGAGTTCTAGCCTTGAGAAAGTCGAAGGACAGTGCTCAGGCCCGGAGCTCAAGCCCAGGACTGGCAAAAAAAAAAAAGAAAAAAAAAAAGAAAGTACTATAAACGATTACACATTTACATATGGACACCATGAAAATCTATTTTGTATTCAGGTACTGGTGGCTCATATAACCTTTGCTACTCAGAAGGCAAAGAGGATGACATGAGGATCCTGGTTCAAATCCAGCTTATGCAAACAAATCTAAGACTCTTTCTAATTACCAACAAAAAGCTAGACGTGTTCAAGTGGTAGAGCATTTGCCTTTAGTGAAAAAAGTTAAGGAAGAGTGTGAGGCCCCAAGTTTAGGAATAAATACCAGGACCTCCCCTACTCACCTCCATCGCCAAATAAAAGAAAACCTACCCAGCAGAACCTCATAGTCTGCATCTGCTTCAGCAAAAAAAAGTACACTGCTGCTATTCTCATTCATTTTAGACATAACTTGTACATCTAGTGAACTGGTAATCTCTGCATAAGGCTTACCTTTGCATTAGCACTGTATTCTGCAGATGATACAGAGATCATTGTTCCGATTTCAGTAGACATTTCAGAGACTGCTTTCGTTTCCTTTGTTGTGACAGAATCTGTGCTTCTGACTGTAGGAGGGCTGGGTTTCTCTTGCCCTTCTGGCTCCACCTGTTGGGTGTCTTTTACTTTTCTATTTTTTAGTGAACGTTCCTTTCCAATGGGACCAGGTTTATGCTCTTTGTTTTCTACAAGATTCAAATCTGGAAGCTAAAGTCAATATTTATCATAAGACGGACCACAATGAAAACATTTATTAAAAACCAAATTCAATTTGAAAATTATTTGCTTTCTGTAAGTGCCAGCAGTTTTCCTACAATTATATCTTTTTATTTGGGTCAGTTGTGGGGCTTGAACTCTGGGCCTGAGCTATTCAGCTCAAGGTTGTCACCCTACCCCTTGACCCATAGTGCCACTTCCAGTTTTCTAGTGGTTAATTGGAGATAAGAGTCTCCTGGACTTTCATGCCCATGCTGGCTTTGAACCGAGATCCTCAGATCTCAGTCTGAGTAGCTAGGATTACAGGCATGAGTCACAATGCCTGGCTACAATTATATCTTAGAATTATATTTACCTTCTGGGCTTTAATAGGCCCTGCCCGTGGCTGTTTTTGCCGTTGCTCTTTAGGTTCAGGAATTTTTTCAGATTTTTCAGAAAGCACAGGGACAATTTCGTTTTCGCTTCCATTTGAAGCTGGAGCACCAAACTGAATTGTGTCAATTCCTATTTCAACACCACTCTCTTGATTATTCTTTGTCCCCTAGTAAAAGAGTATTTAAAATTTGTTATCAAAGCAGAGTTCTGATTTGACTGAAAATGGTTCATGTAATACCACATAAAACAGTATAGCAGAAGGCTAATCTAAATATTAAGAGATTAACTGACATTTAATTAGGGGAGTTTTAGATCTTTTAAGTGTGATCATGAATAAATCATAGCTTCAAGTTATTTCATCACTTAAAAAAATGTAAAAGCAACAAGTAAAGATATTATGAAACAGACAAAGCAATGAAGAAAAGCAATCAAGCAAGCAATACCAGTGCCATTTACACCTTGGAAGACTAAATCAATTCAACAATTAATTTACTGAGTATATTCTTTGTGCTAGGCAATTTAAGTGGTTAAGAGACTAAAGTCAGATACAGGAACATTAATAACTAACGAAGCATAGGAGCATTAGGAGAGAAGATGGATGACATGTGGCTTAATTATAGATTAAACTACCTACACACTTCAACTATAGTCTCGGCCTACTGGTGATTTTGGTATTCTTCAACTTAGTGTGGTTAGATGTTACATTAGAGTCTAACAGTTTTACTTAACACTAACTCACATTCAAATATAAGCAAATATTATCTAAAAATCCTATACTCAGGTAAAAGTAAGTACATTAGTATTAAAGAGTATATTCATGATTATGAAAGCTACTAACCATGGACAAAATAAGACCACATCATAAACAGAAAAAGAGTGGCTGTTTTTATTGGGGGGGGGGCAGTCCTGGGGCTTGAACTCAGGGCCTAGGTACTCTCTTTTGAGTTTCTTTTCCTCAAGGCCAGCACACTACCACTTGAACCCACAGCACCACTTCTATTTTTTCCTGTGTATGTGGTAACAAGGAATCAAACCCAGGGCTTTATGTAAGCACTCTATCACTAGGATATATTCTCGGCCCCCAATTTAGTGACTACTAAGATAACGTTTGAAGAAGAGCAGCATAACCATTGAAATAAAAAGTATATATAAGCCAGGTGCCAGGGGCTTATGCCTGTCATCCTCGGTACTCAGGAATCTGAGGATAGCAGTTCAAAAGCCAACCTGAGCACAAAAGTCCATGAGACTCATATCCAACTGACCACCAGAAAAGTCGATGTGGTGCTAGGACTCAAGGGGTGGAGCGGTAGCCATAAGCTGAGGAGCTGAGGAACAGTGCCCAAGCCCAGAGATCAAGCCCCATGATTAACAACAAAACAAAAAATATCCAAAATGTTTATAAAGTATACACAATACAAATAATGACACAACTTCATTAGAGTCATTCAAAAGAGTCCTGTTAAAAATGCTTTCTATCTTCTAAAATGGCAACTTTGATCATTTGAAATTTCAACAGGGATTTTTTTTCCAACAAGAACAAATGACTCACCAAAAAAAAAGCATCTCCTGATCATAAAGATGAAGAAAAAATAATACTTGCAAAATACCTAGGCTCCATAATGACTAAAGGTGAAGACATATAGATACCATGTATCATAACCTTGCAGAATATCTGCAAGAAAAATCTGTAGAAAAACAACCTTCCTTTATATCAGCACAAACTATGCTAAATATTGAATAAAAGGCATGGTCTCTATAATTAATGATAATTCCAATAATAACTAGAGGAAAAATTACTTCTTTCTTACTATTTAAGTCCAGTTATTTGATACTGGTGGTATAGAGTTCTCTAAAGAAGTTTAAGGGCTGAGAGTTTGGACTAGTGGTAGAATGCTTGCCTAGCATGCACGAAGATGAAGGTTTGATTCCTTAGTACCATATACATAGAAAAAGGCTGGAAGTGGCGCTGAGGCTCAAGTGGTAGAGCTCTAGCCTTGAGAAAAGTCCAAGGACAGTGCTCAGGCCCTGAGCTCAAGCCCAGTACTGGCAAAAATAAAGAAATATTAAAACAAGTAAAGCTTACTCTGGAACTTCTATATCAGAAAACTGGAGTGGCAGATGGAGTAGCAGTAACATTTTTTCCTCCACCCATCTTTTTTTTTTGGGGGGTGGTGGTGGTGGTGGTTTGAACTCTGGGACTGGGTGATGTCTGTGAGCTCTTCAGCTCAAGGCTACCACCCTACCCTTAAGCCAAGCCCCACTTCCCATTTTCTAGAGGTTAATTGGAGATAAGAATCTCAGGTCCTTTTGTACCTGGGTTGGCTTTGAATCTTGATCCTCAGATCTCAGCCTCCAGTGTAGCTAGTATTTTCAGGTGTGAGCCACGATGGCCAGACTTCCCACACCCATCTTAAAAACACCAAGGGTAGAGTGGTAGCCTTGAGCGGAAGAGCTGAGAGACAGTGCCCAGGCCAAACTCAAGCCCCACGACCCACAAACAAAACAAAAGCATGAAAAACAAAATACTGCTTATACTTATGAATGTGATGTACAGAGGGGTTACTGTTACATAGGTCACAGCATCACTTCCAGCTTTTTTATGTATGTGATACTAAGGAATGAAGCCAGGTCTTTGTGCATTCTAGGCAAGCCCGCTACCACACTAGGCCAGACTCCTGGCCTGTAGCCCCAAGAGGACTTTTTTTTTTGGGGGGGGGGGGGAAAGGGGAGTGATGGGGCTTGAACTTGGCCTGGGCACTGTCCCTGAGCTCTTTAGCTCAAGGCTACTGCTCTACCCTTGAGCCAAGCCCCACTTCACATTTTCTAGAAGTCCTTTTGTGCCTAGGCTGGCTTTGAACCTTGATCCTCAGATCTTGGCCTCCTGAGTAGCTAGGATTACAGGCATGAGCCACTGTGCCTAAGAGTACATTTCTTTTAAAATAATATTAACCCTTCCTTTGCTCTCTCCTAGTTGCCACCCCCAAAGATATATAGTTCATTTTCAATATGGTACCTACTGAATACCACTACTGACATTTGATCACCCTGTGTTCCACCCTCCCCAAACACAGATAAACCAAAAGACAAACAAAAACAGCAATGGGAAAAAAAAATCCTGTTTTCATCACTTCCTGAATTCATTTTGATATTTTATATGATCAGATGCACAGATGCCTTTGTGTTTCTCTCCTAAGAACATCCTCCTTTGGTCTCACTGTGTGTCAATGCCTAAAAACCTGTATTATTTATCATGACCCAGTGTATTTTTAAAACCATTCACTGTGTTTGTTGATTTATAGGCACATGCTAGCTACTGCAAATGAGGGAAACCATTCAACCCTATGTTTCTTTGGGTCTGGCTTACATTGCTCAATATCATTTTCTATAAAGACAAAACAAAACAAAGCCTTAAGTCTATCTCCATGGCTAATTTTGCAGTACTTAACTACAATGTGTTGCTAACCACAAGACATACTTGAGGTCATTGAATTTAACAAGCACCATATTGTGCTTACATAAAAGCAAATAAATCTCATGTCACTAGGTAATAATCTTACGGGACCACCATTGTACCAATGGCCCATTACTGATAATTTTGAACAAAATGTTATGTAGTGCATGATCATACCACACACTATGTCCCCAGTGAACTCTATACAGTCAACTCAATCTAGTGACTTTATCACATGACCTCTACCAGCAGCATTTGACATTCTTGATGTACTCTTAAATTTATCTTTCTGCTTTAAAGAGAAACTGGCTTCTAGGGTATTTAGCCAATCATTAGCCAATCTGTCTCCTATAACTGAGCTGGAAAACCCCAACACTGACATTTTTCATAATTCATTCTTTTTCAGTGGTTTCATCCAATTCCGCTGCTTTAAGCAGCACTGATGCTGATGATTTACAAATTCCTATTTCCAGATCGATTATTCCTTCTATACTATTGACTCTTAGCATTTATATGACATTTCTACTTAGATTATTTGCTCTTAATCAGCATAGTTTCTCACCTCTTCCAAATGCTATTATGTCTAATTCCTACCTCTGATGAAGTAGTTGATCCAAATGATGTTAAGGGTTTATTCCATGCACTGACTGAAGGTGGCTGCAGAGGACTAATTGGACCTACTGGAAAAAAAATGTGGCCATTAAAATTTTAAAGTGAATTACCTCCATTCCATTTAATACTTTCATGACACACATAAAGAAGTTCTTATAAACCAAATTAAGTTCCTTGTCCAAGTTGTTTTATAAAGATCAAAAAAATACATTCTAATGTACTTTTTATGAACACACAAATGTGTTTATAAAATACCTTATTTAAAAACAAAGTTACTTTAGAAACAAGGATTTTAACAAAGAAGCCAAAGGAAGATTCACTATGAATGCTTCCTAACTAAAATGAGAAAAACAACAATGACAACAAACTACCTCAATACTTCCATGCCATTACCTACCCCACAATTCTGGGTTGCACTTACATTTCTTAGAGATGTCATTTAGAACAGCTGGAGGGGCCGCTTTGCTATCCCATAATTCAGCTGTAAGAGTGTTATGTGACTGTGGAGTCTGAATGGATTTTCCTGAAGCTACATAATCTGTACCATTGGATGTCTGAGCTGAAGGTAATCGAATTGAAGGTGGTGGTTGTTTTGTAGATGCTGCTGAAGTTTGTAGTGGGCCCTGAATTGGTTTGTGGGTCTGTGCCTGAGTCAGAGCTGGAGCAGGTGGAGCTGTAGCTGGGGAAGGGCTTGCAGTTGATGCTGGCGGAAGTGGGACTGAGGTTGTGGGGGCTGAAGCTGGGGTACTTGGAGCTGAAATGGTTGGCACAGTTGGGGTTGAGACTACAGGGGTTGGAGGTGAAGCTGAAGTTGGGGCTAGGGCTGAAGCAAGAATAGGAATTGAGGATGAGGCAAGAACTGAAACAGAGGCTGAAGTTGAAGCTGAGGAAGGAATAGGGGTTGAAGCTGGGGCTGAAGCTGGAGGTGAGGAAGAGGCTGCCGACGTAGCTGAAGTGGAGGTTGCTGTAGCTGAGGATGAGGTTGGAACAGGAGCTGAGGTTGAATTCAGAACTGGAAGTGGGGTTGAGGCTGGAACTAGAACTGAAGATGATGCTAACACTGGAGCTGCAGTTGAGGTTGGAACAGAAGTTGAAGGTGGAGTTAGTACTGAAGCAGAAGTAGACATTGAAATTGGAGCTGTGGCTACAGCTGGGACAGGAGACTGGATTTGCTGGGTTCCTGTAGCTTGTTTTTTGGCAAATCTTGGAGGAAGCTTGGAAGTCTGATTTCTTCCTTTATCACTTGTATTCTTTTTGTTCCAGACCTATAAAATTGGTGAAAATCATTCAGGTTAATCATCTATCTGAAAGTAAATAACAGTTCATGCATACAGTATTTTGACAGAACTTTTTACAAACTTTTTAACTTGTATTAGATATTCATAAAGCAAGACTGTTAAGGTTACAGAGATACCTGAACTACAAGAATCCAAGCTAACAGAGTGAAAAAAAAAAAAACCCTCCACAAATATATTATACATTTAGTTGTTTTCCCAATTCTGAGTTAGATAAAAGGATGTTTGTAATAAATGTGGCCACAAAAATATCAACTCCAGAGTATGGCTGGTGTTTTACTACAGAGTACATGTGCTAATAACTTTCATTCACTCATTCTTAAAGTACCCAATTCTAAGAATTTTAAATTCAATTAAATGCAGGTATGCATTTAAATAGCTGTGCATTTATTATTATGATTATTATGATTATTGTTATTAGCTGGTCCTGGGGCTTGAACTGTGGGACCCTAAGCTGTCTCTGAGCAACTTTTGCTCAAGACTAGCTAGCACACTACCACTTGAGCCAGTGACACTTCTGGCTTTTCCTGAGAAGTTAGAATTATAGGAGCAAGCCACTAGTAACCAGCTAAGCTATGTACTTAAGTTAGATTAAATGAGAACTTTTTCATAAACTAAGAATCTGCAGTCCATTAGTAGCTCACAGCATTTATGTTCAGTAGATTTCCAAGGTCATCAAAAGTTATCTAATTATAGAGCAAATAACAGAAAACATAACTATTTATGAGTTTAAATTATGAGTATAAAAATCACTCAGTACCTGGGCACAAGAACAGGCCTGAAGACCAATGGTATAGAACTGAGGACCCAGATATTAAACCACCTAATCTTTCGAGGGAGCCAAAAAAATAGAATGGAAGAAAGAAAGCCTCTTCAACAAGTGGTGCTGGCAGAACTGGTTAAGCACCTGCAAAAAACTAAAGTTGCATCTTTCTCTGTCACCCTGCACTAGAATTAACTTCAAATGGATCAAAGACCTTGAGGTAAAAGCTGACATACTGACAACTTTACAAGAAGGAATAGGAGACACAGTAGGCCTCCTTGGCACAGGTCAAAACTTTCTTAATAAGGACCAAGAATCACAACAAATCAGAGAAAGGCTGGATAAGTGGGACTGCATTAAACTACAGAGCTTATGTATGGCAAAGGACATAGCTAGTAAATTAATTAGGAAGCCTACAGAGTGGGAGAAGATCTTCACTAACCATACAGCAGACAAAGGCCTCATATCTAAAATATATCAACAACTCAAAAAATTAAATCACTCCAAAACTAATCTCCAAAGAAACAACCATCCCATTAAAAGATGGGCCAAAGACTTAAAGAGAGTCTTCTCTGAAGAAGAAACAAAAATGGCCTATAGACACATGAAGAAATGCTCGACATCTCTGGTCATAAAAGAAATGCAAATCAAAACAACTCTAAGATTCCACCTCACTCCAGTTAGAATGGCCAGGATCACGAAAACTATAACAACAGATGCTGGAGGGGCTCTGGCCAGGAGGGATCAATACTACACTGTTGGTGGGAGTGCAAACTCGTTCAACCACTATGGAAAGCAGTATGGCAGCCCCTCAAAAGACTAAACATAGAGCTCCCCTATGACCCAGCAATTCCACTACTAGGCATTTACCCTATCGTCCAGAAACAAGGGCACACTAAATCCACTAGCACAATGATGTTCATTGCAGCACTATTTAGCATAGCAAAGATCTGGAACCAACCCAGATGTCCCTCAGTTGATGAGTGGATCAACAAGATGTGATATTTATACACAATGGAATTCTATGCTGCTGTCAGAAAGAACAACATGGACCAATTTGTAAGGAAATGGAAAGACTTAGAAAATAATCATATTAAGTGAAGAAAGCCAGACTCAAAGGAACATAGGCTCAATATTTTCCCTCATTTGTCATAATCAATAGAAACCTTGGGCTCTCATAGCAGAGATTTGCAATAGAACAAAACCTAGATACATAAGGCCATATAGTATGATGCTACATGAAAGGACCTCTAGGATATAGAAACAAAAGTCATATAATGAGTGATTGTTGTCCTTAATGTGCTATATTATCTCTCATCTCTTTTGCTGTCCCTTGGTTATCTCTTATTGTTACAGTATCTCACTTTGATGCCTGATATATCTGATATATTTGTATTTGGTTATTTGAAATAGGATAGGGAAGGGGGGAAAACAAGATGAGGGGTGAGGGTAGGGGGGAGGGAAATGGGGACCAAGACATGAGAAAGGGTATCAATGTATGTGAAGTAATGCACCTTCTATCTGGTGAACATAATGTAATCCTTCTATTAATTACAATAAAAAATATATGAAAAAAAATCACTGAGTACCTTTAATGAACACAAAAACCTGAATTATTTGCCATAATTTCCTGTGAAGAATAATCTGGGGGGAAAAAGAAAAAACAAACTTTAAACCTGTATGACTTGTTCTTCCTTCTTCCTACGTTCCTCATCCTGTAAACGTTTTTGTTGTTTCTTAGATACCACTTCAGTAAAACCATCATCATTCAAATTTGACTGGGGATCTTCAACTACTGTGACTTCAGGATGATCATCAATTATAACAACACCTGTCAGTGGGAAAAGCAAGTTAAGTAACAGGTTCCTCATGTTAAAAGTAAAATGCCCAGTAGCTAAAGTAAAAGTAGAAGTTAATTCTTATAATTTGGCGATATAATAATGTACCATCTGTTCTGTAAGATAGGTGGTAATAAGATCTGGAAAGTTTCTTAAATCCTGAAACTATTTGCTTTCAATGACATTTTGCTTTTTCCTTAAGCAATAAAAATGCTTCAGAAAAAAAAATTAATAAAATATCCCAAACCCAAATTATCACATGACTTACCTTTTCAACCTCAGACCTAAAAAAATTCTCTAGTGCTTCATCACATTCACATATTACTATTCTAATAGATAGTTTGTTCCTTTTTTTCAAAGGAAAAATAGGCTCTAGAGAAACTGATTTGTTAAAGGTAAGGATCACTAGGATAGCGCCCATATAAATTTTAATCTTGTATTTACAGTGACCCCTGTATAATGTGTAGCTGTTAAAACATGTCACTATAAAGTGGTACAGATGTACAAAAACTAAAATTAGGGTGAGGAGTTTGGCCTAGTGGTAGAGTGCTTGTCTAGCATACAGGAAGACCCAGGTTCGATTCCTCAGTACCACATACATACATAGAAAAGCCGGAAGTGGTGCTATGGCTCAAGTGGTAGAGCACTAGCCTTGAGAAAGCCCAGGTGGCCAGGCCCTGAGGTCAAGCTCTAGGACTGGCACACAAAAACAAGGACAAGAACAACAACAAAACAGCTAAAATTAACTTAATCATGGTAAATTGATGGGGGGGGGATTGGTGCAAATGTTTTGAGTATTTGAGTTCCTAGAAGGCTGAAGATTTCTTGAGTTCATTTCAAATCAATAAATCAATTCTAAACCTGATAAATATTTCAAACAAAACCAGTCTACTTTAACACATGATTTTTGGCTATATGCTTGATTATATAATCCAGAAGATTTTTTTTTTTTCTTTGCTGCTACTCATAAGCTTGAAATTTATAGACCTGGGCACTTCCTTGAGCTTTTTTACTCAGGGCTAGTGCACTATCACTTTGAGCTATAGCTCTAGTTCCAATTTTTTAGATGATTAATTAAAGAGTCTAACAGGTCTTTCTTGCCTGGGCTGGCTTCAAACTATGATCTTCAGATCTCAGCCTTCAGAATAGCTAGGGTTACATGTGTGATCTACCAGCACCCAGCTATACTTTTTTTCTTTAAAAACCATCTATCTATCTGTCTGTCTGTCTATCTATCTATTCAGGTAAAGACTAAAGGAGAATGAAAAATAATTTTCTTTCCTATTGCTTTACTAATAAACCTTGATTTAAAACGAAAGTGGCCAATTGATTATAATATGTAAGATATATTTTTGCTTCTAAATCCTTTAAAAAAATTAACTATGAGGGGCCGGGAGTTTGGCTTAGTGGTAGAGTGCTTGCCTAGCATACACGAAGACCCAGGTTCCATTCTTTGGTACCTCATACATAGAAGAATGCTGGAAGTGGTGCTGAGGTTCAAGTGTGTTAGAGCTCTAGCCTTGAGAAAGCCCAAGGACTGTCCTCAGGCCTTGAGCCCAAGCCTAGGACTGGTAAAACAAAAACAAAACCCCCAAAACAACAATTAGCTAAGAAATGTGCATTCCAATGAAGGTCCTAGCTTAACATTTTTAAAGATCATCACTGTTAGAAGTTTAACAGTACTGCTAACTTGCCTAAGATGTTAACAGCACATCAGTTTCTGAAAACTAAAAATGTTTCAGAGTTACTCAACCATTTTTTTTGGGGGGGGGGGTCTTGGGGCTTGATCTGGGCTTGGGCACTGTCATTGGGCTCTTCAGCTCAAGGCTACTCCCCTATCCCTGGAGCCACAGTGCCACTTCCAGTTTTCTGGTAGTTAACTGAAGATAAGAGTCTCATGGACTTCAGTGGCTTTGAACCACAATCTTTATATCTCAGCTAGGGGTACAGGTATGAGCCACCAGCACCCAGCTCTCATCAAATATTCTTATTCTTCAACTTTGACAATTTCATGACCTTCCTAAATTATTTATCAATACGAACATTGTTTCCTATTCTATTACTTATTCTCCTTATTATCTTAGAAATTAATTTTACCAAGCACACAATTTACTGTATTAATATTTCTTTCCTTTTTGGTAGTAGTACTGGAAGTTGAGGGTTTTAGGTGTGCCTACAGCAAAGCAAGAAATATGCCACTTAAGCCAAACCACCAGCCCTTTTTTGTTCACTTTTCAAACAGAATTTAGCAAATATGCCTATAATTCTCCTACTTATAAGTTAGGATGACAAGCATTGACCATCAAGCAAATTTTCTACTTCCCAAGTAGTGAGGATTATGAACCACAGTGCCTGGCTAACATTTCTTTCCTATTCAAAAATAATACAGATATTCAAGCTATTTTTGTGTTTTATCTTACTCGTTTGGCAAGGTAGGATGGGCTAATAAAATTTTTCATTAAAAAACAAACAAACAAACAAAACCTCTTGTGGAACTATTTTTTTTGGGTGGGTCATGGGGCTTTAATTTGGCCTGGACGCTGTCCCTGAGGTCTTCAGCTCAAGGCTTCCACCCTACCCTTGAGCCAAGCCCTACACCCCCCTTATTTAGAGGTTAATTACAGGTGAGAGTCTCAGGTCCTTTTGTCCTGGGCTAACTTTGAACCTTGATCCTCAGATCTTAGCCTCCTGAGTAGCTAGGATTACAGGCGTGAGCTACTGCACCATGCTTGTGGAATTATCTCTTAACAGAAATTTTGAGCATCAAGGCTACATTAAAAGTTATATTTTAGTTTGAGTTAAATCAGTTAATGTCTCCTAATCAGCTTATATCACTGTCTTCTTGGATGACTACTTCTTACAGTATCTACTTTATTGTTTTTTTTTTTTTTTGCCAGTCCTGGGCTTGAGCTCAGGGCCTAAGCACTGCCCTTGGATTTTCCTCAAGGCTAGAACTCTATCACTTGAGCCTCAGCACCACTTCTGGCTTTTTCTAAGTATGTGGTACCGAGGAATCGAACCCGGGTCTTCGTGCATGCTAGGCAAGCACTCTACCACTAGGCCAAACTCCTGACCCCTACAGTATCTACTTTAATGAAATGAACTCATGACATACTTGCATAATTATTGAGATCAAACTGTGATAAAGCATCTACTTTCTCTTTGGGTTTTTTAGGACCAGGTTTGGTGTCTTCTCTTTTTTTCCCAATAGCATCTTTGGAATTCTTCTGGCCTGTACCATTAGGTGTTCCTTCCTGGTGGTGTGAAGAATTGCCATTGACAGAATCAACACCAGCAGTGCCTGCAGACTGGTCATCAAATGGCCTACAAAAAAATGAGACATTAGTTGAAACAAGAGGAAATGCTCTTCTTGATGGTTCCTTAAGTTCATTGTAAGATGAAACAGCACTGGGATAGTAGATTCCAATGGGCTAATAAACCAAGTCTAAAATTAACAAGTCACGGCAACTTTTATAGTTCTTTTCAGTGGCTAAGTTCCAGAATTCTAACTTCAGAAGATTTTTGCATTACATTCATTTTTATTATAAATAAAAATTTAGCATTGTTTGCAGCACAAAGTTCCTGTGATCTTATGAAGTCTGATATATTTAGGACTGGATCTTCCCGAAAGGTGGGCTACATAAAAAACAAAAAAACCCCACCAAACTTAACAAAACAGCATTTTGTTTACAGAATGTGTGCAGATGTATTTTTAAAAGCTCAACTGGATTTACATAGTAAAATGAATTAGTATCATCTAATTAGGATTCTTATGAACCATTTGCTTTTACTACTCAGGCAGCTTCAAAGCTTGGAGTATCAGCACATACCACTATATCCATCTTGCTGGCTGAGCAACTTTATCACAAGTGCGCACTAAGCCACCTAACTCAGTTTTTTTTTTTTGGGGGGGGGGGTTTGTTTTGTATTTTTTGTTTTGTTCTTGTGGAACTCGGACTCAGGATCTTGTGCTTGTTAGAGTATTGTTCTACTACTTGAGCTATGCAGCCAAACTAGCTTTTGGATCATTATTTTGGAGATGGAATCTCCTTAACTTTTCTACATGAGCTATAGTCTCAAATTGCATTCTACAGACTGTGTCTTCCAGGGCATGTAGGGATTAAGATATGAGTCACTGGTGTATGTCTCAGTACATGTATTATCCTGCTATCAATCAGACTTTAGGGATGTGTATATTCTTAAGTAATCAGGTACCCAGGAAACATAATTGGCTTGAACTTTCTTTAGAAAAGTGAAAGTACTTTCCATGACCAGTATGTGTAATTAAGAAATGCAAACTAAAGTATTTTATAAACAAACTCATCAGCTCTGGTTGCAAATCTAAGCATTTTGGTCTATAAAAGTAGTACCTACCATAATGGTTTACTACATGCTAGGTGTTACTACAGGTGTACCAATAATAATCATCTTGATATTCTTCCTAAAGCTTTATGAACACTATTATTTGTTCTGTAATTTACTACTAAGTACCAGAGTCCAGATTTCAACAGAGCCATTATGAACAATCATGTGTAAAGTTTGCAATGCCTCCTATTCCTACAATCCACACTGAAGTTTAGCAACCTAAAAACAAAAAAAATCCATTGATACTGGTGGTCATGGTGGTTGGGTGGATTTGTTTCCTGGGCTTATCTCTTGTTAGATATTGTCGGATTTCCAGAAGGGAATATAATGTAAATTTTTATATCTAAAAGAAAGTACGTACCCTCTCTTCCCACTTTTTGATGGTGGGCCATTTCTTCTTTCATTCCTAGGACCTGAAAAATTCCTTCCTGATTTGGGTGTAGCAGTGTTTCCACGTCGATTCTGGCGATCTACTCCAGGTCTCTGACTGGAAAAACTCCTCTTTGCTATGTCTCTCTTTGGGGGGACAACATTCTCCCCAGTCCTTACAACTGCTTGTGCATTCAAATCAGCATTTTTCTTTTCATCCCTCTCTCGCCTCTCATTGAAATCACTGCTTTCAGAGGCTGTTTCCCATTCTTCATTTGCCTGATCTGAGGAGTTTTGATTAGATAAATCTGGTGTCTTATTCCCAGAAATATCCCCAGAAGTATTAGCTGGTTCTTGAACTACATTATTAACTGCGCCATTTGTGGGCACCAGAACTTCGTTTGTTTTTGAAGCAGCCTCCCTCTCTCTAAGCCGTCTAAATCGAGGAGGCTTATCTTGTCTTGGTGGTCGGGTAGGGCGTTGCCTTCGAGGCCTTTCTCTAGCTGGGTCAAATTTTCGCTCAAACTTTGGGGGCCGTTTATCTGCTGTTATAGGAATAAACTGATCATGTCTTCTTGATGTCTCTCCTTCTTCTGGTTTAGGAGCCTCTGCTTGTCTTGGATTCCATTGATTGTCCCTGTAAGCAGGTCTTCTTAAGGTAGATGGGCGTGATGGTCGGCCTCCTGGGTCCCTTCCACCACGTCTAAATGTACCCCCCCTGCCTCGCCTCGGAGGTTCTCCTTTAGGTAAGAAGCCTGGTTTAGGTTTATCATCATCCCTTAAATACGGCTTTTCTAGTGGCCTATTATCTACTCGGACATGACTTTCAGGTTTGAAAGACTGGGGCTTTACAGATTTTTTGTTTTCAGATCGATCTTCTCTTTTGGGAAGTTTGCCTTTGCTTAAACTGTCTTTGTCACTTGCACTCTCATGAACTTCACTGTCTGTATCAGTCTCTGAACCTCGCTGCCTTCTTCTTTTAGGGACAACTTCAAAATCAGAACTCTCACTTCGTGTTTCACTTTCTTCTCGCTGTCTGAGCGGGCCTGAGGGCACATGCTCTGTTCTGGGCTTATTGTCTCTATATTGAGGATAATCTCGAGCATGCCCTCTACCACCCCGGCCACGCCCTCCATAAGAGCCTCTGTAGCTTCGACCTCTAGAGTAATATTCACCTCGTCCTCGACCTCTGTATCCTTGATCCGGAAACCAATCTCTATCTCTAGGTTCTTTCCAATAGGTCCTAGGGGGCAAAGTGGATTCTTTTTTAACTACTGGTCTTGAGTCCTGTCGAGGTCTATCTGTAGCTATATCTTTGCTGATGACTTTCTCAGGCTGTTTCTCTTCCTTGGTGGTTGGTGCTGTTACAGTTTGCTGGTTTGCAGGTTTAACTGTAGGCTCTACCTGAACGCTAGCTGCAGATTCCAAAGGCTTCTCAGTATCTTGAGAAGGCTTTGGAGCCAAAGCTGAAGTTTCTGTTGAAGGAACTTTCTCTTTTTCTGGTTCTGGCTGCACTGGTGGACCCGACTGTGGTGGAATTGGCACTGGAGGTGATGGGGGAGAAGGAAGATCTTTCTTTTCTATTTTTTCAGGTTTAACAACCTTATCTGGAAACTTTTCTACTTTTTCTCCTTCTTTCTCTTTCCTTTGCTCTCGTTCCTCTTTCATATCTCTAAGTACAGGTTTTTTAATGGGACCCGATCTTCTTACAGGTCTATCATTACCTTCTTCCCTTCTATTGGAGGATGGCCTTGGGCCCCAACGAGTTTCTGATTTAGATTTATATACTTTTTCTGGTTTTGGTCCCTCAGAAGACCGAATAAAGCCATCCTTCCTTGGCTTGTCCTCTGGTCTTTCTAATGACTCTTTTGAATCAAGGCATCTACTAGTTACTTTAGGAATGCTTACAGATGATGGCTCATTTCTTTGCTCCTCTGATTTTTGTGTATGGCTAGATCCATGGGAAACACTTCTTTTCCGAGCAGGTTGGCTATCTGGTGCTGAAATCCTCTCATCTGTAGGAGTAGGTAAGGTCTTCTGATCAGGTACTTCCAAACAAGTGGACTGATTATTTGTATCAGTATGGTGAGGTCTAATGTCTTCCACTGATCTGCTTAAAAACTTATGTACTTCTGTGTCATTTGGCTGTCTGACAAAGTCTGTTTTTGGATGTGTTTCCAATTGACCATGTTCCACAGGGTAAGACGCAGAAATTTGCTCTTGCTCTAATGCAGTTTCAGGCCTACGATAGGAGCAATTAAAAAATTTAACTGACATAACAATCTCACGTACATGTAAATATACAGAAAGACAGCTCAAATTTAAAGTCTATAACTATGAAGAGTATCTTTGACCTTTTGATTAAAAAAAAATTTGGTGTATCATTACTCAATTTAGCAAGTGGATATGGATTAAATGTCTAGCTACAGATGAAAGAACACAGAAAAGTTATATAACATGAAATTAGTGTTAAAATAACTCAGGGATATAAAGTTGGGTGCCAGTTGTTTACTCCTATAATTCTGGCTACTCAGGAGGCTGAGATCTGAGGATTAAGGATTGAAGTAAGCTTGAGAGGTAAATCCTTGAGAGGCTTACCTCTGATTAAGCTATCAAAGAGGTAGAACTAGAGCTGTGACTCAAGTGGTAGTGGCTCAAGCTAAAAAGCTCAGAGATAGCACCTAGGCCTTGAGTTCAAGCCCTAGGAACCCCGCCCCCCAACTCTCATCACAGAACTCTTATCATATGATACTAAGGACAAATATCTGCTAACTCCTTTAATAGAAAATATTCAAATAGTGTAAGCTTAAAAGACTATAATTTCCACTTAGATTATTGTCTTTCCCAATCAATTACAAGTCATTATAAAATATCATACTTTAGAAGCTCCATAAAATAATTACATTGTTCTACATTACTAGAGGTTACCACCAATTGTAACTATTAACTTGTACATCTTTTTATGGGGGATGGGGTGGTGGGGTTGGTCATGGAGCTTGAATTCTGGGCCTGGGTTTCGACCCTGAGCTCTTCAGCTCACAGCTACAACCCTACCCCTTGAACCACAGTACCACTTCTGGTTTTCTAGTAGTTAATTGAAGACAAGAGTCTCACATTCTCTAGTGCCTGGGCTGGCTTTGAACCACCACCCTCAGATCTTAGCCTCTTGAGCAGCTAGGATTATAGGCATGAGCCACCATGCCCGGCATCAGTACATCTATTTAACTTGTGTTTTCAGTAATTTTCCTGTAGGTACTGACAATCAATTTTCCACCATTTCTCTCACTGGAAGAACTGTTATCAACATTTTAGCCAGGTTGGATAAGCATGGTTATACAAATAAATGTCTTTACATATAATCTATAATACAGTTGGTTTGAATATTTAATGCTAAACTTCTGCATCTAATTCATAAAAAGCTTTAATCTACATAGAAATTTTTAAAAGGAAGAGGGAGGGATGGACGGAGGAAGGAAAAAATACGATAAAGGAATAAAAAACAAAAACAAGAAACTAAACATAAGAAATTACTTATGGCTCAGAATGATCTTAAGGACAGCACAGGTTTCCATTATCCCCACAATACATTAGTCAATTAAAATTTTCTTTAATATTCTTAACAATTTATAACCTTGCATCTTCAGGTTCTTCAGGAGCCTTTGGGGTGGTTGCCTGCTGAGGCTCAGCATGAGGATAGGGTTCTGACCCCCACATCATACGAGGCTCAGAATGAGAAATAGCATGATCTCTTGCAGATCGAGCTATATGTTCAAATGACTCAGAACTGTTTGATGACCCTTCCATCTGGTCTCTTCTCATTAATGGCTTAGTAGGAATCATTCCTGTAACAGAGGTTTACCAAGAGATAAATCAGAAGAATTATAGACAAAAACATACATCATTAAGTCTTTGGAATTAAAATTTTTTTAAATTTCAAGTAAAGCTAAACAAATGGTTGGTGGGAAACTGTATAAAAGCTGGGAGTCACATGTTCACGTCTGAAATTCTTGCTACTCAGGAGGCCATGATCTGACGATCACAGTTCAAAGCAAGCTTGAGACTTTTGTCTTATAAGCTTGAAGTAGAGCTGTGACTCAAGTGGTACACTAGTTCTGAGCAGAAAAGCCCAGGGAAAGAGGGCCTAGCCTCTGAGTTAAGTCTCAGGACTGGCACCACAAACAGAACAAAACAACTGCTCTGAGAATTTGATTTCATTATTGCTCTGAAAATACTGAAACCTGTAACAACAGCCTATTTACTTTCAAGGGGAAAAACACGCATAAAAACAGATACCGAGTACTGTAATTCTAAGTATGTTAATACAAAATACCAGAATTATACCGACAGGATAATTTTCCAGAGAAAGCTATTAAATATAGCAAATTCTATTTAATATGCCATTTTATAAACTATCAGGATGATTCTTTTTAGGAGTACAGTGGGGATGGGAGCAAACAGGATTTTGCTATGTTACTTGTCTAGCCACAAACTCCTGCTTCAGATTCCAGAGTACTAGGATTGCATGTGTAGGTCACCTTGTGCCTGGTTCAAGTTGATTACTGATCAGCTTGTTATGGCACTTAACTTTCCTCAGTATCATTCTGATAACAGAAAATCTGGATTTATTCTAATGTCATAAAGGTAGTAATTATTTTGGCTAACTTATGAATAACTCAGTGTTAGGCTGGTAAATAATATAGGATTAAAATAGGTGGTATGAAGCTGGAAGCTGGGGGCTCTTGCCTATAGAAATAGTTAAAATGTGAATAATGAACTACTAAAAGAATGGGAAGTGGAAGACTACTTGCCTAGCTCAGATCAAATCTCAGAACCACTTAGATTTAAAATTAAACCATTGTAACCAATGGCAGGCATTTAGAAGACATAGACTAGCTGCCATTATAAAAATTTAAACAATATTCATAAAACAAAAGGAACTCATATTTTGGTTTTGCCATACAGTTGATATAGTACATGGTTTTTATTTCTGGGTCAAGAGTTGTTCAATTCTAGAGCTCCTATTTAAATTCTTACAAGATTACAACTCTATCTTGAATACTTGTTTGTTAAATATGTCATTTGAAATAAGATATAAAAATCAATGTTAATAAATTCTTTAATAAAAAAGATTACAACTCTAAAATTGAGAATAAAAATGAGCAAGAGAAGGGCAAGAAAACACTGATTCTACAAAACTGTAAGGCTTAGCAGTCAATTTTAACTAACCAGGATGAATGGGTGGTATATCCATAGCAGGTCTTCCAGATATCATCCTAGGATCCATGTAGGATTGCATCATCAGCCACCTTGGATCAAAACCCATGGAGGCCAAATGTTGAGGGTGAGGTTGCATGGTCTGGTAAAGAGGTCTGTGTGGTGGAGGAGGAACAGCACTACTAGATGGTTGTGAAGGAACGGTTTGTGGAATTACACCTTGCTGCTGCTGCTGCTGCTGCTGCTGCCACTGCTGTTGTTTCATTTGTTCCTGAATAAACAAGACCTCACATGTTGGGATTCTAGTAACGGATCATGAATACAATCATTTACATCACAAATAATGGCCTTTATCAATTCATGAGGGAAAAGACAATAATAAAAAACTTGGCCAGGTGAAAACACTTACACTGTATGATCATTCTTAAAATTAACTACAAATGAGACAAGAGAGTCTAAAACAATAAGCCTTTTCAATCCCACACATTCATGTTTAATGCCTTTTTTATATCATTACCTGCTGCCTTTGGAATCTTGGTGGTAATGATTTCTGAAATTGTTTGAAATAACCAGATAATACAGCAGGGCGGGATTGAGACCCTGATTCTGGCTCTGTTTCATGTGCCACTTGAGTGGTGGTCTCCTTTTCACTGCGATTGCTGTCTTGTCTAGTGAAAATTGGCTCCCCTTCTGTTTGAAGAAAAGGTGAAAATACTGTCAAATGTGTCAACTAAATGATCAGATTGAAGTACAACAAAATCTAATAAAAAAACTACAACACTTTATCTCTTTATATTCTAACATTGAAAGTCATGTCATCAAAACCTTAGATTTACAAAGTACAAAAAACTTAAATGCACAAATACTTATGCAGTTTCTATTTTCCATTTATTTCCACAAATATCAATTAAATACTTTAGTAGGACCTGTATGAAAACTGGAACGTGTGTGTGTGTATGTGTTACGTGTGTATGTATGGCATACTGGTATATGAAGACAAGAGTGCCAACAACTATCTTCTAATAGTTTAAGCACTCTTTACAGTTAGTATCTACTCAATTATTGTGTAACAAAAGGAGAAATATAGAAACGGGTACATATGCACACACATTACAAATTTTTATCCTAATGAAAACTAGTTGTAATTCTAGAGCATGTCCTACAACCATTGCAAAAATGTTGTGAATTCTTTTCTCAGATGACTACTGATTGTTAAAAGGAAATTTACTTTTTCCAATGAAAAATGTTGCAAAGAATCACAAATATTTTTTGTATCATTTAATATCAAGAATTCAATTAAAACATGAATTTCCTATATTTCAGTTTTCTCATGACTAAATCAGACTCCCAAAGGCTGATTATACAATTTATTGAGTGTATAACAATGTTACTAATATTTGTTGTGTTGCATTTAATTTTTTTTGGTGCTGTGAGCAATTTTCTTATACATTTATGTATATGATATGTAACAGAAAGCCAACATTAATATCTAAGTCTATTTCCAAATAAAAATATAGGGTTGGGAGTTTGGGCTAGTGATAAAGTGCTTGCCTAGCATGCACGAAGACCCGGGTTCAATTCCTCAGTACCACATACATAGTAAAAAGCCGGAAGTGGTGTTGAGGCTCAAGTGGTAGAGTGCTAGCCTTTAAGAAAGTCCAAAGACAGTGCTCAGGCCCTGAGCCTAAGTCCAGGACTGGCAAAAAATAAAAATTATATATATATATATATATATATATATATATATATATATATATATGACTAATAGTCATGTCTATAATCCCAGATACTTGGGAAGTAGAGACTGGAAAGATTACAGTTGAAGGCCAGTTTGAGTAAAAAATATTCAAAAACAAAACAAAAAATTCTGCGTGTCACCCTTATTTATGGCAGAAAATAGGATTAAAATCCAAACCAGGCTGGAGAAAAGAGGGGAATGAAGAGCAAAGTCAAGACTCTTAAGTGGCAGAGTACCTGCTTGGCAAGTGTGAAGCCAGGAGCCCAAACTCCAGTACTGGCCCCTCCAAAAACAAATGACTTCTAAAACAAAATTATGTTTTTATCCTACCTAAGACTACCCTTACAGATTAGCTTCACTACAACTCAGCCATGATCTTACATATTTTAATTCTATTAAGACTTTTAACAAGTATAATAATTTCAGAAATTAAAATTACAGTCTTAACAGCACTAGCTAGCTACAGCTTAGAAACTAGTATATCTAAAGTACTAAAAAAAAAATCTAAACTGATGTAATCATTTAATTAGGAGAATGCAACATTTCTATGAAAGGTTTTTCCAGTTCAGTTTTTTTTTCGGGGGGGGGGGGGGGGTGGGGAGTGGGTTGGTTGTGGGGCTTGAACTCTGGGCCTGGGTGCTGGCCCTGAGCTCTTCAGCTCAAGGCTACTGTCCTACCCCTTGAGCCACAGCGCCACTTCTGGTTTTCTAGTGGTATGGAAATAAAAGTCTCCAGATCTTTAGTGCCCCAGCTGACTTTAAACCATGATACTCAGATCTCAGCCTCCTGAGTAGCTAGGATTACAGGTGTGAGCTACCACACCCAGCCTCTAGTTTTAGTTTTAAAGGTATGAATCAAAGTCAATAAATGTAATTTTGTAAGGTAAATATCTTAAGAAAAAATGGGAAAAAAATGAATATATTTGACTATAAAACCAATTGTATTCTGCAGACAAAACTGAAGCTCATTTCATGATTTTAACACTACATATGACTTTAAGAAACACTGCATATATGTAAAATTAGAAGATATGGCTGTAATCCCTTATTTTGTACTACATTTGGTGAGCTAATTATGTATTTATAAGGTTTATATAAAAAAAGATAGGCTGGATATAGTCATTAGCAAACTATTTGTCTAGTCTTTTTTCAATCCTAGCAATGTAACAAAATAAAAACAGCGAATAAGCAACAATACCTTTATTACAGCTGTTTTCACTTTCTTGTTTTTCTGCCACAGGTTCTAAAGGAGATTCTTTGGGTTCCATTTTTTCCTCCAGCTTCTCCCTTTCCTTCTTTAATTCATTCTCCTTTTCCTGTTCTTTAATCTTTTGTAGTTCTTTTTCCCTTTCCCTTTGTTGTTCTAGTTCTTTCTCTTTTTCTTGCTTTCTTTCCTTCTCCATTTCTCTTTGCTTTTCCTGTTCTTTCTCTTTCTCTAGCTCTTTCTCCTTTTCTAACTGTCTTTCCTTTTCCCTTTCCTTCTCCTTTTCCCGCTCCTTTTCTCGTTCTTTTTCAAGTTCTTTCTCACGCTCTCGTTCTTTTTCTCTCTCTTTTTCCCTAATTTCTTCTGGAGAGGGTTGCTTTTCCACTATGCCAAGCTTCTCATTCAACCGTTTCAATTTCTCTGCACAAGCTGCCTTTCTTTGCTCCTCCATTCTGCGTTCTTCTTCTTCACGTCGTTTACGAGCACGTTCTACTGCTGCAGAAACTTCAGACTGTTGTTTTCGTCTTTGCTTCCATATTTCATCTTCATCAGGTACTTGTTGCTTGGGAGGAAAAGAGCCTGGTCTTCCAGATATTGGCTGTCGATCTGGAGGTGGATGCTGAAACATTCAGATTTTAGAGAACAATGAGGAACTCTGACCATCTGACCACTGCTGGCTATCACAGATATGAAAAAAATGAAAGAAAAATTTATACATAGATGAAGGATATTTAGGAGTATGAGTACTTTAGCACCTGGAAAAATATACTGTGGCAGCACATGAACCCTGGGAAGGTCAATATGCAACAGTGGGGAAGAATCAGATAAATAAAGGTATTAAAAAGCTGAAGGAAGCACAGCACTGCTAGTAATACCAAAAAAGAAATCAATGAAGAGACAATTCTATGGTTAGATTGAAAGACCAAGAAAAGCCTATCTAAAATATACTGTTCTCTTAAATAACATAAATCAGTCTAAAAAAAACTTACCTGCTGTGCAAGCAATTTTGGAGGAGGTGGTAGGTGTGACGATGGTCCGCGCTCCTATCATAAAGACAGAATCATTAAAAAATATAGGCAATAAAAAAGGTATCCATTTAAGCGCAAGTGCGCGTATCGAGGGGCTTGAACTTGGCCTGGGAGCTATCCCTGAGCTCTTCAGCTCAAGGCTACTGACCTACCTTCAGCCAAGCCCCACTTTCCATTTTCTGGAGGTTAACTGGATAAGAGTCTCAGATCCTTCTGTGCCCGGGCTGGCTTTGAACCTTGATCCTTAGATCTCAGCCTCCTGAATAGCTAGGATTTCAAGCTTGAGCCATTGTGTCTGGCTCTATTTAAGCATTTTTGATTGTACTATTTTTTCAGTAACAGCACAGTGAAATCCATCTGTCCTCTTCTCTCTCTCTCTTTTTTTTGCCAGTCCTGGGCTTAAGCTCAGGGCCTGAGCACTGTCCTTAAGACTTTCTCAAGGTTAGAGCTCTACCGCTTGAGCCTCAGCACCACTTCCAGCTTTTTTCTATGTATGTGGTACCGAGGAATTGAACCTGGGTCGTCGTGCATACTAGGCAAGCACTCTACCACTAGGCCAAACTCCCGGCCCCTGTCCTCTTCTCTTTTTTGAGCCAAGGAAAGGCACACTGATGATACTAGGGAAAGAATCTCCAGTTCACTTTGCAAATACTGGAATCTAATGTAACAATTCAGGCCTGGATGAGATATACTTTTAATCATGATTTTATTTTTGTGTAAGCAAAATTTTTTTTCATAGACTTCATTCCTAATACCAAATTAAAATGAGTTTTTTGAAGAAATATATAAAATGTGTAAGACCTAAATACAACACACAGTAAATTTACTTGCTTAAACACCAGTGTTGGCAGAAAATTCAAGATACTATGTAAGTTCTATGTAACCCTCCATTCTTTCATGAAGAAATTCACATTCCTAATTGCCAGTCATACAAAATGGTATTTTTAATACTATTTTAAAAATCCTCCTTTAATAAGAGTTGCTTTTCTTCAATGATACACCAACAGTTTTGGAATAAAATTCAAACTCTGTTTATAGCATTCTGTTATTCTTTGAGTGCTGGGAATGAGCTCAGGCCCCTCCACATACTGGCTAAACTTAATACTGTTCATTTACACAACTCAGCTCCAACTAAGTAGTAGTTATATCCATGTCACATATCAAACTACTGAGAATTAAATGTCACTTTCTTCTTTCTAGAACTTGAAATCACACTCTTACCATTGTTTATTGGATAATTAATGTTTGAAGAACTGGCTCAAGTATTAAGTCCTTTGCAAAGCCTTTGCCTGAACTATAATCTTTAAGACATGACACTGTGAACTCTGTGAATCACATCAGACTGTGAATATACTATGTAGCATATTGAATTAAATATTCACGCTTATTAGCTGCTCTTTATTCTTTTTTTTTTTTTTTTTTGCCAGTCGTGGGCTTGAGCTCAGGGCCTGAGCACTGTCCTTGGACTTTCTCAAGGCTAGAGCTCTACCACTTGAGCCTCAGCACCACTTCTGGCTTTTTTCTATGTATGTGGTACCGAGGAATCGAACCCGGGTCTTCATGCATGCTAGGCAAGCACTTTAACCACTAGGCCAAACTCCTGGTTCTTTATTCTTTTAGACTCTCAGATACCATCTTTTACCTTCCCAAAGGGATATATTATACTTGCTATATGCCAATTATGTTATGATTCCTTAAGGAAAATTAAGTAAACTTTCTTGAAGATATCCCTTCACTACCAGTTCCTGCTAACCTTTATAACATAAACAGAATCAAATGTACTTGGTTCCCCATATTTCTCCTTCTTTTTTCAATATGCATTATCAGTTGGCAATGTCATTTACCTACAAAGATAGCACATCACCTCACATGTAGATCCAACTACATAGTACAACCTAAGTCAGTAATGGATAAACGTTCACCTTTACTTTAGAAAAACAGTATTATCCTTCCAGTTGGATATATCTGACATGAAAAGGATGAGGAAACTTTATGCTTTGCTTATTTTAGCCACTATTTTGTGTAATAAAAAGGAGAGATTAGGGCCGGTGTTTGGCCTAGTGGTAGAGTGCTTGCCTGGCATGCACAAAGACCCAGGCTTGATTCCTCAGTATCACATACACAGAAAAATCTTGAAAATGGTGGCTCAAGTGCAGAGCACTAGCCTTGAGCAAAATGTGTCCAAGCCCCAGGACTGGCAACAACAACAAACAAAACAGGGGTGTGGGGGGGAACCCTAATACACTTAAAAAAATAAAGTCCTGATTTTACAAGTAGCCTTCCAAAACTAATTATAACAAAACTAATTAATCCACATTATCAGTAATGACAGAAGACGTGTATGAGCTCAGCAAACCTGACTAAATGTAGGTCCTTTCCCATATGGTCCTTTTGCCACTGGTGGCTGGGCAGGTATCTGGGAAGGTGATTTAGTATTGCAAGCTTCTTCTGCTTCTTTCCGGTTTTCAGTGTTTTCAGAGGTTTTTGAAGTTGGATCTTCACTGAAGAATCAAAGTGCATAAGAAATAAGAAAGTAAAAGTGACATGTGAAAGGGTATCAATGTATGTGAATTAATGCACCTTCTATCTGGCAAATATCATGTAACCCTTTTACTAATTACAATAAAAAAAAAAAGAAAGTAAAAGTGAAGGATAGTATAAGCAAATACATTTTCCCCCCCAGGGAAAAAAATACTTTCTGTATGGTTCTGTAAGTAAAAGTGAGATGGGTATGGCTTAGTGACATTACTCACACGTAGTACAAAGGAATAAAAGCCCATTATTTAAGTAATATTAAGTGCATTTAAATTTATTGATCTGATGCAAAAATATAAATCAACTTATAGTTTAAAAAATCTGAATAAATCACAGAAATTGTATATGCCATGGTTTAGTAAGTATACCAATATATGCATCTCGAGTATTTTAAAAGCCTAACTTGCCAGGTACTATGCCTGCAATTGTAGCTACTCAGTAGGAGGCTGAAATGTGAGGACTGTGGATTGAAGTCAGCCTGGGCAGGAAAGTCCATTAAGACTCGTATCTCTAATAAACTACTCTGAAAAAGCTGAAAGTAGCACTATAGTCTAAGTGGTACAGCATTAGCCTTGAGCAAAAAGAAGCTCAGGGGTAGCACCCAGGCCCAGAGTCCAAACCCTAGAGCTGGCCAAAAGAACCCCCCATGAAAAAACTCAAGGACAGTGTGCAGGTTCATCCCCAGGATTGGCAAACAAAAACAAAAGCAAAAAAGAAAAAAAAAGAAAGGAAAAAAAAAGAAATCAAGAAGTTGAAGCAGCTAATAGTAACCTAAGGATTTTTTCAAATATGGTAGTCTTCCAAGTAAAAATCTAAAATGGTCCCCAATTCCTTGAATCAAAACATTTCCAGTTAAATATCCAAATACCCTTTAGAAAATGTTGTATCCTATGAAAAGTCTACCCTGCTTACAGTTCATTAGCTGCATAATATTTGAGTCATTAATTACTTTCCCAGTGCAGTAAAAACTCCTTGAAGAATGAAGACATTGTATTTCTGAAGTTGTTGTATGAACAACTTACTACTATTGGTTAAAAAAAAAAAAATCACAATTTACCTGCTGTTCTCTTTAGGACTGCTACTTCCTTGTTCATCATCATCACTGAAATTCAGTTGTTCTGTATAATCTACTTCCATCTGAGCACCTGTTTTAAAAAAAAAAAATCAAGGAAAACTCAGACTAACTGCTTAAAAATCAATTATTTAAAACACTTAACTAATTTGCATCTTACCTGCCCAACCTTCATCAGCTTCAGCATCTAGGTTATCAAACTTATCAAGTTCCTTCAGTTCTGATGCACTAAGGATGGATGGGCGTTCGGGTTCTGAGGCCCATGAAGGAGGAGGGCCTCTTCCTCGAACTCCTCTAAAGAATGAAAGGGTGCAATGGAAAAAGATGAAGTTTCAATTATACAAAGTTAGGTAAAAGTTTACAGATAGGAATTTAATGTTTAAGAAATTAGTATTGGCACACAAATGCAATCGTGCATAATTCTTATGTAAATAGCTTATAACTTAAAAAACTCTTTAGACTAAAATGAAATATGCTAAAAGGATAATATTAAACTAAACTTCAAAATATGAAGTTTTAATAAGGAAAACTACCATTAAGATTTTCAAAGCTGGGCATTGATGGCTCACACCTGTAATCCTATCTATTCAGGAAGCTGGGATCTGAGGACTGAAATTCAAATCCAGCCTGGGCAAGGAATGTCCATGATATATCTTATTTCCAATTAATCACCAAAAAGCCAAAAGTGGGACTGTGGCTTAAGTGATAGAGCACTAGCCTTAAGAGGGAGAGGTGGGGGGAAACCCCAAAAGCTCAGGGATAGTGTTCCAGCCCTGAGTGCAAACCCTAGGCCTAACACAAAAGAAAAGTGGTCTTCAAGGTTGATGCTGGTATTCATGCTTGTAATTCTAGGAGGCTGAGATCTCAAGAATCACAATTTAAACCCACCCTAAAAATAACCAGCCAAAAACCAGTGATGGAGGCGTAGCTCAAGTGTCAGCTGAACAAGCAAGCTTGAGGCACTGAGCTCAAACTACACACTACACAAAAATAAAATCAAGATCACTACCAAATTAAAGCTCAACTCTTTTTTCAGCAAAAAAGGAAAGAGAAAGGGAAGGAAGGAGGGAGGGAAAAAGAAGGGACAATATAATGGAGAGAATAAAATAGTGCTATCAATTTTGGGACAGAATTTTGTTGTTGTTGGTTTTTAAAAACACTACTTTGGGGGCTGGGAGTTTGGGCCTAGTAGTAGAGTGCTTGCCTAGCATGCACAAAGACCCGGGTTTGATTCCTCGGTACCACATACCTTGAAAAAAGCTGGAAGTGGTGCTGATGCTCAAGTGGTAGTGTGCTAAGCCTTGAGAAAGTCCAAGGACAGTGCTCAGACCCTGAGCCCAAGCCCAGGACTGGCAAAAACCACCACCACCACCAACAAAAAACGCTACTTTGGCTTTGTACTCTGGTCCTTGTGCTTGCTAGACATCCATTCTTATCAGAGAGCCTTGCCTCCAGTCCTGATTTTTTTATTGTGATTTTGGAAACAGGGCCTTTATTCCTATCCTGGACAGGATCCACTTATGTTAGGTTTCCAGGTAGGTAGGACAACAGGCTCTTGCCCTTCCTTGAGAAGTTATCTCACAAACTTTTTTTCTCCTGGCTTATGTAGGCCTGGTACTATATTTTAACAATCTCAGGCTCTCAAGTACCTAGAGATTGTAAGCATAAGCCACGAGAGCCTGTCAACAACTAAAGTTCTTCAACAAGTGAACTTCTTAAACAATGATGCTTTATATTATTATTATTATACAACATAAACATCAACTATACTCATGAGAACACAAAAGATTATCATCATAATCCATATAACACTCAGAAAGTTTAATGAGCATATGGAAATCTAGACTTTTGTTGCTTTAGTTGTACTAGGCATAAAACCTAGGGCCTTGCTCTCGCCAGAGAGGCACTGTACCACTGAGCAATATCTATAGCCTGGATTTTCAATAGCCTTACTTGTTTGTTTCAGATAAAGAAGGTGGGAACCGCATGGGACCATGAAGAGGAGGATATGCCATTCTTGGGTATTGTTGAAACATCTAAAAGAAGAAAAAACAAATTTGGTAACTTGTAGAAACTTTCAATTTGACTATTGCAAAATCATAACTTATGGAATTAGTAATAAAAATAGTATTTACAGGTCATTTTATTTACTAGGTATAGATAACCTACAAAAGCAAGCAATTGCAAGACCAATGCCCTCCTAAGTATTAGGATTTTAGGCTTAAGTCATTGTACCTATTCTTAAGTATTTTCTTTTTCACCTATTCCTTTATTCTCTTTTTGAGTTCTGTGTCCATCCCCATGCCCTCCTGCAGATATACCAAGAATACACCATGAACAGATGCAGAATCATCAGAAAGAAAAAAACAAATTAAAAAGTCTTTTGTTTCTGTATCTTATGAATTTGTTTCAGTATGTATATTATTTTGACAAATATGAAGAGGTGTTCTCTTAAGACCATCCTCTTTTGGTGTCATTGTATGTATCTAGAATCCTGTGTAATTTGTCACAGCACATTTTAAAATCTAACTTCCACATATTAGAAAGACATGTGCACACTCAGAGATTGAGGCACCAGGGCTGGTTCCCTTTCTTGGCTGTTTTGAGTAGTATGGCAATGAACATGGATGTGCAGGTGTCCTTATATCCAGGTGCATGGGGAAGGTTTATTAGTTTTTTTGAGGAACCTCTGACTGCTTTCCACAGTGGTTGCACTAGTTTACATTCCCACCGGCAGTGCAGTATGGTTTCTTTTCCACCACATCCCCGCCAGCATTTGTTGCTATATGAATTCAAAATGTTGGCCAATTCTACTGGGTGAGATGGAATCTCAAGAGCTGTTTTTTGAGTTGCAAAACCTTTATAGCCAGAGATGATGAAAATTTTCTCTTGTGTTTCTTTGCCATTCTTAACTCTTCTGAAAAGTTTCTCCTTAGCTCTCTTGTCCATTTAGTGATTGGTTTATTAAGCTTGGGAAAGGCTTGTTTCTTGAACTCCTTGTATATATGGGATATTAAGCCTTTGTCTGATGTATAGCTGGTAAAGATCTTTTTCCCAATTGGTAGGCTATCTTTCTAGTTTATTTAACTATTTCCTTGCTGTGCAGAAACTTTTTATTTTAATGTAGTCCCACTTAGTGAGTCTCTCTCCTATCTCTTGTGCCTCTGAGACTCTATTCAAGAAGTTACTACCAGGGCCGGGAGTTCGGCCTAGTGATTGAGTGCTTGCCTAGCATGCACGAAGACCCGGGTTCGATTCCTCGGTACCACATACGTAGAAAAAAGCCAGAAGTGGTGCTGAGGCTCAAGTGGTAGAGCTCTAGCCTTGAGAAAGTCCAAGGACAGTGCTCAGGCCCTGAGCTCCAGCCCAGGACTGGGAAAAGAAAAGAAAAGAAAAGAAAAGAAAAGAAAAGAAGTTACTACCTATCCTTGTAAGTTCTAATGTCTCTCCCACTACTCTCTCTTGCATTGCCTTCAGAATTTTGAGTCTGATGTTGAGGAATTATTTTCTTTGTAGATGTGTTAATGGCATTATGTATTTATATACTAGTTTAGATGCACTGTACTTATAAACTAATATGCTGACTTGAAACCCCTTTCCTTTTTTTTGGCTAGTTCTGGGGCTTGAACTCAGGGCCTGGGCAATGTCCTTGAGCATTTTTGCTCAAGGCTAGAGCTCTCCCACTTGAGTCACAGCACTACTTCTGGCTTTTTCTGTGTATGTGGTACCAAAACCCAGGGCTTCATGCATGCTAAAGCAAGCACTCTACCACTAGGCCACATTCTCAGCCTTGAAACACTTTTGTTCAACTAAAGATAATTTGACAAAATTTCCATAATGAAAAGTAAAAAAATTATCTAGATAGCTCCTCTCCCCCATAATATTCAAGAAGCTGAGGTATAAGGACCTCAAGTTCAAAGACAACCTGTGCTATTCACCACAGTCTCAAAACACTGACAAAACAAAACTTTCAAAATTAAAGCACTTGGCTCATTTTGTGCCATGAAATATTCATTTGGCAATCTGCTAGCCATGCAGACCACTTCTCAGATAAATGTTTTACATTCATTACCTAAAATATATAACAATTCAAAAAAAACTATACTGAAACTATTATCACAGAACTATTTAAAAATAAAAATTTGTGATACATGCATAAAATAAACAATAGTCTATGTAGGATCAACTGTTTGAAGAAACATTGACTGTAATATGAAATTGAAATATTTGTGATTTCTATTATTGATACACAGATGTACTACTATTATTTACTACGCTCACAATTTTTTATTTTTGTTTTTTAGCCAGTCCTGGGGCTTGGATTCAGAGTCCTCAGGCTTTCCTCAAGGCTAGCACTCTACCACTTGAGCCACAGCACCACTTGCAACTTTTTCTGTGTACGTGGTACCAAGGAATCAAACCCAGGGCTTTGTACATGCTAGGCAACCATTCTTCCACTAGACCACACTTAAAAAAAAAAAAAAGTTAATGTTTTTTCAGTTAGATATTACTAAGACAGACTTAAACCTGCCCCATTCTAATTTTCTCCTAATAGTAGACTAACATACTTACGTAAGGAGGCATCATAGGTCTGTATTGGGAAGCAAGGGATGGTTGTTGTCCATTGAGTTTAGCCTGAGGAGGACCACAAGCTATTCTCTTTTCCACAACCTTGAGGATATCATTTTGTTCTGATGGTATAGCTGGGTTTTCATCTTGGTTATGAAGCTTTTCATCCTGATCAGATGAGCCTGCAGACTTACCACCATCCCTCCAACAAGCAACATCTGGTGTGGAGAGAAAAAAAATGAATAAGAAAATAATGAATGTGAACTTAAGCATCTTTCAAGGAAATTAGCAAAGCAGCATAACGAAGCAGGGCTAGTTTATTTAATGAGACCTACTAAGGCTAATGTAGTCTAGAGAAGTGGCTTCCAAATCAGAGTAAAATTCAGGGTGCCCTCCTTCTCTGAAATGGTATCAAAGTTTAATAGATTAAAATCACTGTTCTCATCCGATTCATGTGTTACATGGTCATGTTTCAGGATAGGGCTCATGAGATCTCTGAAGGAAAGGAATGTGAGAATTTTCCAGTGCAGAGTCATTAGTAATGCTCGTACCCATCTACTTTTCACTCAACTGCTAGTTATCATATGCCCAGGTGAGCAGTTTTAGTAATATCTGGCTTAACCAAATAAAATCACTATGTGATATTACAAAACCCTATATGGTAGCCAACCTCCTCCAAGATGGCTTAAGTGGCCTCTACTTCACACTCATTTTGTATTGGCCTCTCTTACAGTATACCAGGCTTGGTCTATAAACCTGCAGAATTAAAGCTCCAGTAAGAGTGTACCCCTTTCAAACTTAGGTTAATCAAAAAACAATGGAGTTCTTTTGGGGTCTGGGATATCTGTCTCTCTTCACTTATTTTATGGAAGCTGTGTTTGAAGATCCCCAGTAAAAGGGGCTAAAAGCTACACATGCGATCTAAGAAGTCCATCCTCATTCAAGACAGCCTTAGCTCACAGCTTTATTAGCTTGCAGCCTGTAAGAATCTGTTAGCCATACCCATCAATGTTTCTTTCATGCAGCAAGGTAACTTAATAGTGAATAAGAAAAACACTCAGTTGATACAACTACATTACGAAGGCTTAAAAAGTACTCATATCTGATAAGAAGTGTGCCAAAAGAAAGGTGAAAGGTAGATTATTAGAAATTCACTTATAAATATGTACAAAAACCTATTCATGTACACAGACAAGATTATTTCAGAAATTTGGTAATGATTTGTATTTATGTTCTTAGTTTTTACTTTGCAATGCACAGTTTCCTGCACTACCCCAAATGTTTCCTTGTTTAGTTTTCATTCAGAAACCAAGGAATCACTGATTATTAATAGTGGAAAAATGGGCAATGAACAAAATTTCTAAGCAGTTTTAATGGAGATTGTTCAGAACTTAATACAAAAAGGATCGAATATATGGCCAGACACAAGAGTGTATACTGTTTTTCCATTACCACAGCACTGAAGAAGCTGAGGTAGGATAAGAAATGTAGACTCTTAAAAGAACCAGATATTTCCATACACAAAATTTATCTGAGCACTTCAATAAAATCTAAGTTTCGTTTTAGTTAATTTTAGGTATAAAGCTTCAAAGTTCTAGCAAGTTCTCAAACTACAGTGATACTTTTGGTACAAAAAATTCAAAGTGGCTCAAACCTGTAATCCTAGTCACTGAGGCTAGGAGGCTGAGATCAGAGGATCATGGTCAGAAGCCAGCCCAGTAGAAAAGTCCATCAGACTCATCTCCAGCTAGTTATGAAAATGCCCCAAGTGGAGCTATGGCTCGAGTGGTAGAGTGTTAGACTTGAGCAAAAGGAGTTCAAGGATAGTACACAGGCTCTTGAGTTCAAGCTTCAGAACAGACACATAAAACAAAACAACCTGCTCAAGTAGCAAGTGTAGTCGTAGTAGTGGCAGCAGCAGTAGTACTAGTAGCAATCTGTATAGTGGTAGTCTGTCTTTTCACACTAGACAGGTCATACATTTAGGAGGTACATCCAACATCCAACAGTACAATTTTATTCTGCAGTTGCAGGTACAAAGTACACTCTTACTTGGTGGTCGTAAACTGGGTCCAGGTCCATAGTTGTCATCATTTGTTTCCTTTTCTTTTTTTTCTTGATCTCCAGCGGCTTGAAGGCTAGGAAATTCCTGCTGAAATTGACTATTCACCTGGATACCTACAGGTTTTTTCAAAAACACATTACAGGTAACTTTTATACTAACAGTAATTCAAACAACCCTCCCAGGATAGCTTCTTGACTCTTCTTTATAAATTATTCCTTATTTCAAGACTGCTCATTTCCATAAAAAATTATCTCAAATCTTTTGCAAAGTTATTGAACAGCCATGAGGAGATATAAACCTAAGGAAACTGTCAGATATATCCTAGAGGACTTGTTCAAGATTATCAGTCATGTAAGCAGAGTTTGGCTTTTCCTCACCATCTTTTATTATTATTTTTTTGACACTTCAGCACAAGCCAACTTTCTTTACTAAAATCATAACAAGCTGAGCCCCCGTGGCTTAAGCCTCCAAATTCTACCTACTCAGGAGCCTGAGATCTGAGGACTGTGATTTAAAGTCAGCCTGGGAATGAAAGTCTGAGACTCTTATCTCCAATTAATTTAAATTATATTACTGAAATAGCCTTGTGTTGGTATTTGGAAATGTCTTTAATTTACCACTAAGAAACTACTTGTATTTCACTGTTAACCTATTCAACCCCACTTATGTACTTGTTTTTATACTTCTATAAAATAGGTAATTTCACTAGCTTCCATAAAATTCTATTTTAGAGAGTTTGTTTTGCAAGTGAGAAAATTAAGTTTCACCATTCCCTAGAGGCAAATGTGTTCACTCTCTAGCTCTTCCACTCATGACAGAATGTTTGAGATCTTAAGATCACACATAGAAATAAACTCTTTCTTTTTTTTGGGGGGGGGGGGGGGGTGGTGGTATCAGTTGTAGGACTTGAACTCTGGGCTTAGGCACTGTCCTTGAGCTCTTCAGCCCAAGGCTACTGCCCTACCCCTTGAGCCACAGCACTACTTCGATTTTCTGGTGGTTAATTGGAGATAAGAGTCATGGACTTTAGTGCCTGGGCTGGCTTTGAATGAACATGGTTTTGAATAATCAGTACAATGTATGGTTACCTGTATGTGTCAAAGTATTAATAGTATAGGCTTTCTCCTGCTACCTAGGAATGAAGATAAGAAACTAAAGCAGAAGACAGCACTCTCACTGGATCATGTATGTGTCTTAAGAAGCAACTAGCTCAAGAGATTTTGGGGGGGGGGGGAGGGGAGACACTCCCGGGACTTGTACTGAGGTCCTAGACACTGTTCTTGCCTTTTCCATTGCTAGTGCTTTACCACTTGAGCCACAGAACCACTTCTGGACTTTTCTGTATATATGGCAATCAAATAATCAAACCTAGGGCTTCGTGTATGCTAGGGCAAACTGCTACCCTCAAGAGATTTTTTTTTTCTTGTTTGGACATTGGGCTTGCTTTGGGCCTGGGTGTTGTCCCTGAACTAGTCAGCTCAAAGCTACTGCCCTAACCCTTGAGTCATAGCACCACTTCTGGTGGTTAAATGGAGATAAGAGTCTCACAGACTTTTTAGTGCTGGGGCTGGCCTTGAACTGTAATCCTCAGATCTCAGCCTCCTAAGTGGCTAGGATGACAGGCTTGAGCCATTTTTTCCCCAAGATCCTTTTTAACGATCTGAAATCCCTTTACACAACTACTTATAGTTTTTTTTAAAGATCTGAATATAGTTGTTGACTGATTTTTACACCTAATCTTCTGCATGGCTGTTCAGTAACTATCAAACCTAACCATATTCCCCAGCTAATGTCCACTTACCATCTCCTTGCCCACCTTGCTTGTTACTGGCCCATGATTTGGGAGCAGGAGCTACTTCTGGGGGAGCTGTTACCCCAGGTTTTGGCTGTGCTGGTGATACTTCTGGTGCTCTTTAAAGAAACGTGAATCCATTATTTCAGATATTACATATTTAAGTGAAATAAAATCAACATCATATGTAAGGTAATTTGTGTGCTAAGTATTTAAGTTACAGATGGTTTTGTTCTTCAATATCTCTTTAAAACCATGCTGTTTTTGTCCCTATTTGTCTTTTACCATTGAATAATGGTAAAAACAACAGCTTTGTTTTCCATTTTGTTGAATTCTTATTAAAAATAGCCATAGTAAATAATGATAAACAGAAATAAGTATACATAAATAATTACATATGATTATGTGCATATACATTTTTTCATACAATCTGTACAATTATGCAGAGGCTAAGACTAGGCAAGTTCTCCACTTGACAGTCAACTGGCTCACCACTATACTTATTACTATAATTCAAATTGGTAACAGCAACTTGCCAGATCCATTCACATGAGGAAAAGATACTTAAAATGGCCTACAGTTTTACTAAATCCTTGTGATGTGGTAATGCTTAAAAATAATAGTTAAGAGACTCAAATATTAATATTGTTCTAGTATACTCAGACCTACAATAGACTAGTTACTATAAAATAATTCTATTACAACTAAAATTCAGAGAAAAATCAAGTCCACAAACTTCTACACAGGTGATCAAATTTACTAGATAATCAAGGCAGGAATCTGATAACCTATTTTCTTTTTTTTGGGGTGTGAGGTGGGAGAGATCATGGGGCTTGTACTCGGCCTGGACGCTGTCCCTGAGCTCTTCAACTCAAGGCTACTACCCTACCCTTGAGCTAAGCTCCACTTCCTTGTTTTCTAGAGGTTGATTGGAGAGTCTCAGGTATTTTTGTGCCCAGGCTGGCTTTAAACCTTGATCCTCAGATCTCAGCCTCCTGAGTAGCTAGGATTACAGGTATGAGCCACTGCACCGGGCCTGATAATAGATATTTATAAGCCCTCAAACCCCATCAAATATCCAACAGCTGATAAAAAAAAATAAAATTGCTAATATTTAGCTGGGTTGTTAAAAGTTCTGCATAATGCTTGATAAGGAATAACTATTTCAATGAATCATGACTAAGATAAAATAGACACTACAAAATTGATTTCAGCTTTCTTGCTCTATATTCAGTGAAGAGTATTTTTAATGCTTCATGTACAATGTCAATGATAAAGATATACAGTGAACCAAGCAGGCCAAAGTCTTTAGCATCAATGAATTTAGGTTAACAGAACTGTTTCATATTAGAGAAAGAACCAGATATCAAATCACCTGATTTAATGAAAAAGGAGAGATTGATATAGGCTATGGTAAGCAAAGTTGATTAGCAACTGTATTATCTATTCTACCCTGACAAAGATATTATTACTAAAGGGAAAATTAATCAAAAGCTACTATGGTTATACACAACAATTTAGCACATTTAGGAAACCTAAGGTTCCCCACAAAGAAAGGAGGTTTCACTCCAGAGTAAGAATTAGACTTACTTTTCTTCTTCATGTTGCTCTGGTTTTGATGCCCATCCGGTGCCATCTTTAGGCACAATGTTCACATTAGGATCATTGCCTTTGTTTTCTGCTTTGAGGCTTGGGAGGTTAGCTGGTGGAGGCATACGCCGTGAAATACCAACTTTCCCAAGACTTTGTAGCCCATGTCGAGCTGCAACTAAAAGATCAGTAACATCAATTTTCTTAGAACGTCTATTTTATTATCTGTTTCATTCTTCAAATTGTATAGAACACTAAGAATTAACAAAATATTTGAATGGGTGGTTATTCCTAGTACTAAGACAAGGATCTGTAGACTCAGCTTACAAACCTGTGACATAAGTCAAAGTGAAAATGCTTATAAAACAAGTCATTTTGACTATTTCAAAGTCCCTACTGTTTTTTCTTTTGACAGACAATAATTACCAATACATAGTTAGTGTCTAAGAACCTTGTGGATTGAATTACACTTTGGAATCATATTGTTTTACTAATTTCTACTAACAACAAAGAGAGAAATAAAAAAGGCTCCATGGCAGAATAAATTTTCAATTTTAAGATATTCAATTCATCTCTTGAAAACTGCATGCCTTCATAAAAAGGCATGTAAATAAGGCTCCCCAACCCCAACTTCTAATAAGTAGCTCCAGAGTGCCATCTACCGTAACAAAAGCACAGAAAAACATTAAATGCCACTTGATTTTACTCACCTGTAGTTTTCTGAGTTTCTAATGATTTTCCCTTGTAAGTATTAAATAAACTGAGTGTTGCATACTTTTTCCCATCCTTTGCTTTTGTGCTCTGGCCTGACTTCTCCGACATTTCGGTGGAAACTCATCGAGTCCAAAACCTTCTGACACACCCCTTAAAATCAGTCTTCAATACATATATAAGAAAAGCAAGAAACATTTTATAATTAGCTGAGTAAAGACTTAATATATTCATTTGTGAACAGATTTCTTGAAATGAGAAATGAAGGTACCAATCTTCAGTAATTTAACATCAATATTTCACCAACCTCTTTATGTATGTATGTATGTATGTATGTATGTATGTATGTATGTATGTATCTATCTATCTATCTATCTATCTATCTATCTATCTATCTTATTTATTTATGCATGCCAGTCCTGGGCTTGAGCTCAGGGCCCGAGCTCTGTCCTTGGAGTTTCTCAAGGCTAGAGCTCTACCACTTGAGCCTCAGCACCACTTCTGGCTTTTTTCTATGTATGTGGTACCAAGGAATCGAACCCGGGTCTTCATGCATGCTAGGCAAGCACTTTAACCACTAGGCCAAACTCCCGGCCCCTCACCAACCTCTTTAGTATGTGCCAAAGTTAATAAACATAAACAGCTAAACACAAGCATACTATCTAGTTTGTAAACACTTAATGACACCACAGAGAACACTGAATGAATGCTTCATATATACAGAATTTGTGGAGACTGTCTACTTAATAAAGATTAATACAATTTAGGAGGCTTGTAATGACTGGCACCATCAGCCTACATATACACACCGAATCCATACAGACTTACTTCCTACAACCTAAGCATTTGCTCTGGCGATTACAGATGAAATAAGTGGCTAATTCCACCACTGAAACCATCAGTAAAGACATTGACAATAGAAGTAGAACTAAAGATAGTATAACTTCCACATATACATCTTTTTTGGGGGGGGGGGCAGTCCAGGGGGCCTGAGTACTGTCCTTGGGCTTTCTCAAAGCTAGAACTTTATCACTTGTGCCACAGTATCACTTCTGGCTTTTTCTATGTATGTGGTACCAAGGAATCAAACTCAGGCCGTCATGCACGCTAGGCAAGCACTCTTACTAGTAGGCCAAACTCCTGGCCCCCACATATACATCTTTCAAAATCATACAAAATATAAATCAGGTATCAGAGAACAAGTCCTAAAACCCAGGGACTCTCTTGTGCATATTAACCAGGCAAGCACTTTACTGCTGAGTTACATTTCCATCTTATAAATATAAATAAATGTATGTATGTTTGTTTATTTATTTATACCAGTGCTGGGGCTTGAACTCAGGACCTGGGCATGATCCTTAGGATTTCTCAAGGCTAGCACTCTAACACTTGAGCCCCTTCCGGCCTTTTCTGTGTGTGGTACTGAGGAATCTTACCCAGGGCTTTGTGCATGCTAAGGCAAGCACTTTACCACTAAGTCACACTACCAGCCCTACTTGTTTGTTTTTCCTGGGCATGAGATCTGAGGACTGCAGTTTGAAGCTAGCCCAAGCTAGGAAAGTCTGTAAGACATCTCTAATCACCAAGAAGCTGGAAGAGGAGCTGTCTCAACTAGTACAGTGCTAGCGTTTTGAGGAAAAAGAAAGGGGGACAAAAACAGAAAAGGGTTATCAATGTTCGAGAAGTAATGCTCCCACTACCCGACAAATGTAACTGTAACTCCTCTATACATTACCCCGACAAAAAAAAAAAGAATGCATCAAGAAAAAGTCAACTTTGCTTTTAGCCCTCTCTATTAACACTCATTTGATCGTTAATAACTAAAAATTATTCAACATTGGACCTCTTTTAACACCACCATCAAGCAACAATCTTGGAACATAGTTTCTTTTCTTCTTTCTCTAGATACAATATCACAATACAACTTCCTAGGAGCAAATCTATAAACTACTTTTTGCATCATTCCTTTTTCCCTTATTGCTACAGCAGTTATATCAGTAGCAGTTTCAATTCCAGTAGATTTTCACTTGAACTAGAACAAAGACATCTATTCATATCAAAGTCTGACTAGCAGCATAAGAACATGGTAAGCCACTGACTGGGAATATAAACATTTGAGAAAACGTAAATACCTTCCCCAGCCTGTCACACTCAAGAGGCCTAATAATTAAATCTTAAATACCTTACCACAAAAACTAGCAAGCAAATGCACTAAAACCAATTTCATACCTAAAAAAAAATTCAAAACAAGGTATTAGGCTGTTTGTCATTTCTTTCTTTTTTTTTTTTGCCAGTCCTGGACTTTCTCAAGGCTAGCACTCTACCACTTGAGCCTCAGCACCACTTCTGGCTTTTTGCTATGTATGTGGTACCAAGGAATCGAACCCGGGTCTTTGATCATGCTAGGCAAGCACTCTACCACTAGGCCAAACTCCCAGCCTGTTTGTCATTTCTTGTAGGATGTGAACATCATACAATATAGTACCTGCTTTAATTCTAGCTGTCATAATTTCCTTAATTAAATGTAAGCCAAAAATACCAATCCTTCAATTCTCCCCTTAATTAAAAGGACAGGTATACTTCCAAACTCAGGAAGATGAAGGCACCAACAAGAAAGGTATAGAAAACAACAGCAATCTGAATTCAACAATATATCTAGATAATATGCCATGATCAGATGTGATTTACCAGAGAAACAAAATCAGTGTGATGTATCAGAAAGATAAAAATACTGGTCATCGCACAAAAAGCTCTTATCTTTTCATAACAAACTCTCAACAAAATAGATACACAAGTAGCGGCACCATGAGAGAATTATCAAAGCTAACATCAGAGTTGACTAGAAAACCCAAAATAATTCCTCTAAGATGTGGTATATAAGACGCGGGGGGGGGAGGGGGGAGGAGGGTGGGTGGAGGGGAGGGTAATGGGGACCAAGACATGTGAAAGGGTATCAATATATGTGAATTAATGTACCTTCTTTCTGGCAAGTATCATGTAACCCTTTTATTAATTACAATTAAAAAAAAAAAGATGTGGTATAAATCTAGGATGTCATATAACCATATCTACTCAACAAAGAACAATGAAAGAAAAAAAGGGGGCGGGGATAATACAAGCCAGAATGAAATAAACAAAATTGTTTCTTTGCAGATAATACATAAGAATCCTAAAGATAAAAAAAAAAATTCAGGGCGGGGAGTTTGGCCTAGTGGTAGTGCTTGCCTAGCACGCATGAAGACCTGGGTTCAATTCCTCAGTATCACATACATAGAAAAAAGTTGGAAGTGGTGCTATGGCTCAAGTGGTAGAGCTCTAGCGTTGAGAAAGTCCAAGGATAGTGCTTAGGCCCTGAGCTCAAGCCCAGGACTGGCAAAATAAATAAAAAAAATAAATAAATAAAAATTCAGTAAGGCACCAGGACCCCCCAAAAATCAATTGCACTTCTTTTTACCAGTACTGCCTGAAATCAAGCAATTGCATTTACCATAGCAGCAAATTTAACAAAGGGAGCGAAAAATCTGTACACTGAAAATTATTAAACAAATTAAAGATACAAATGAAATGATCATCATCTGCCTATGTTATCCAGTTGCTATTCTAAAACTCCTGAGTACAAACAATTCTCCAGTCCAAGCCTGCCAACCACAACTGTAACAAGCCAAAAATCATCTTGAGGAAGAGAAAGTTTCCAATTATAACACAGTTATAATCTAAATAGTGTAGTACTAGCATAAAAACCAATGATACAGAATAAAGAGTCCAGAAATAAAGACACTTGAATAGACATCTTCCTTGAAAGATATAAGTAGCCAATAGACTTGAAACAGCACTCAATTACTAAAGAAATGCAATTAAAAAATACCTGTAATGACACATTCTGTTTTTTTTTTTTTTGGTGAGTTATGGGGCTCGATCTCTTCCTGGAAACTGTCCCTGAGATCTTCAGCTCAAGGCTATCACCCTACCCTCAAGCCAAGCCCAGGCTGGCTTTGAACCTTTATCCTCAAATCTCAGCCTCCTGAATAGCTAGGATAACAGGCATGAGCCACTGCACCCAACTATGACAGTCATTATTTTTTAAAATAGGTTGATGAGAGTATGGAGAAAAGGCAACTTCTGCATACTGTTGGTACCAATGTAATTTTAGTATTGATATTATAATAGTATAGCATGCTTTCAAAAAGTTGAAACTACTAAATGACTAGGTAAAGCCTTTTCCTTTTTCCAAAAGGAAATACATTATCACCTCATGGACACAATATTCCCGTGTTCATGGTAGCTTTATTCATATTTGCCCGGGCATGGAAACAATCTAAGCGTCCATTCATGGATGAAAAAATTGTGGTGTGCATATGGCCATGACATGGCCATGTGCAACAACATGGATGAACATTATGCTAAGTAAAGCAAACCAGATGCACAAACAGAACATTACAAAAATTACACAATCTTGGATGGATACGGAACTATAAAACAATAAACAACTTAGTTACTTATGTAAAATGACAGACTTAGATCTGTTGGACAATGTAAGGGCTACAGTTAATAGCAGAGTACTGTATACTTCAATTTTGTTGAGTAAATTTTAGGTGATGACCATGGATCCTGGATAGGTTAGTTTGCTTAACTGCAGTAGTCATTTTACAGTGTTTCAAGCATCACACACACACACACACACACGAAAAGTTAGGGCAAAACAAAGTTTTCAATAGAGCATAAGGAATTAGCATACAAAAAAAAAGGAGCATACAATTATTCCTACAAGCCACAAAACGAAGGTTCTACATAAAGCCAAAGTAAAAGCTCCTATGCTACGATGAGTAGTTCGTTTCAGCTCGAAATTCTATAAAGTCACTCCCTTTTCACTATGAACAAACACAGTCTAAAGTTAGAAAAGTGCATAAAAAAATCAACTACTGGGCCCGGGAGTTTGGCCTAGCGGTTAAAGTGCTTGCCTAGCATGCACAAGGACCCGGGTTCGATTCCTCGGTATCCCACATACACAACCAAGCCGGAAGTGGCAGAGACGAGACACAACCAAGCCGGAAGTGCCAGAGACGAGACTGCAACAAGCGACAGAGAGCAAAAGCAAGCAAGCGGAGCCCAACCGAGTGGTGGCCGGAGCGAGCGGGGCCGGAGCGAGCGGGGCCAGAGCGAGAAGAAGGGGCCGGAGCGAGAAGAAGGGGCCGGAGCGAGCGGTGCCAGAAAGAGAAGGGGGGGGGGGGCCAAAAAAAAAAATCAACTACTGAAAACACTAGAGAAATTTATGATTTTTGAGGCTATGTTCTACAGTTCCTACTATACTAGAAAAAGATTAGATCAAAAAGAACACATGATCACAGTACAAGTGCAAATAAAAGAATATTCAATCAAAGATAAAGGGGAATTATTGAATTACTGTACCCCCCAAAAGAATGTGACTGGATAAATGAGAAAGGCCAATTCCACTATAATGGTTTGCTTGCCAGTTGTGGGTGCTTTTAGTTTACAGCCAAGTTTAACCTTCTTCCATTCTGGTATCTTCCTTTTGGAAGGCTTGGGAACACCCAGAAACTCTAAATTAGGAGGAAATTTCACTCTACACATGTGAAAAACAATAGCAAAGTCTTTAAAAATGAAGAGTGCTTGTAGGAAATACTATCAAAAGAATCCAAGCAATTCAGAAAAGATACCACACTAGGGCTTATCTTGATTTGACTCCTGCTTGGATACCTAGAATGAACCAAAGAATCATGGCTACTTAAGAATTTCCTAAGAAACTAATAATGATCAACACTAATAGTCTTATATATTCAGTAAAGATGTATAAAAGAAGACTTCCTCTATTTTTGAAACAACTCAAAAATTAGACTTCATATATATATGTACAGATAAACACACATATATAAATGCATATATATCCAATAGGTTAAGATACTGAACATCAGCAAAAAAGGACAGAGAGGAAATAATACTTGGGAAACAAGGTCAAGCCATCCAGCTGCCTAAATTTATTATCTAAGTTTGGCACAAGTGAAGGCTGGTTGGTCCTTAAGTTGGAAGAAAAAAAAAAAAAGCTAAAGCTGACAGTTCAGAGAGAGCAAGGAAGTTACAAAAGCCCAAAGAGAAAATGGTACAGATTTGCAGAGAATTACACTTGAGTATTCAACAATGGTGTGTGTATCCCAAAACAAATTTAAAGAATACTAGTCTGTGTAGCAAATCACTGTTTCCAAAACAAATACATGTAGGCAAAGAAGCAGGAAGGTGTGAAACAAAGAGAGCTATCAAATGAAAATTGTTCAGTAACTTTGCAGATGCCATAAGTAGTAGTAGACAGGAATGTTATTTTATAAATGCATCCTACTATTTGTCCAACAAGATCGAATACAGAGGCCAGTAGTGTGGGCTAGTGGTAAAGTGCTTGCCTAGCATGCAACAGTCCTGGGTTTGATTCCTTGAAATCACATCTACAGAAAAAAGTCAGAAATAGTGCTGTGGTGACCGTTGAGAAAGCCCAAAGACAGTGCGTAGGCCCTGAATTCAAGACACAGGACTGGGGAAAAAAATCGATATAAAAGACATGAATAGAGGGGCCGGGAGTTTGGCCTAGTGGTTAAAGTGCTTGCCTAGCATGCATGAAGACCCGGGTTCGATTCCTCGGTACCACATATAGAAAAAAAAAAGCCAGAAGTGGTGCTGAGGCTCAAGTGGTAGAGCTCTAGCCTTGAGAAAGTCCAAGGACAGTGCTCAGGCCCTGAGCTCAAGCCCAGGACTGGCAAAAAAAAAAAAAAAAAAAAAAAAAAAAAAGACAGGAATAGATTGAAATACATGTAGTAAAACATGCCTGATGTACATACCTGTTAGCCTGAGATATATAATGAAATGCCTTCTCAAACTATGCACACTCAGTTCTTTTTCTATATTATACATACCTAATTGCCCCCCACATACTTTTTTTTATGCCTGCTCTCTCTCTCTGCCAGTTTTTTCTTCTGAGCTTTCTTTTGGGAACTGTTTTAAATCTAAAGGTAAATTTGTAAGAACTCTCATTTTAATTTTGGATCTTGAGATCCATTAACATGGGGACATACATTCACTTATCTAGGGTTTCCTTATTATTTTGTAGTTTTTAATATACAGATCTTGACAACAGAATAGATTCCCAAGTGTTTTTTTTTTTTAATAATTTTACTTTCAGTTTTGGGTTATTGCTGTTACAAAGAAATGAAACTGATTTTCATATGATCTGTGTACAATCTTGGCAAACAATGAACAGACATAGGTAACAAGGATACATCTCAGGATGATTATAACTAGAATTGTAGCTTTTATATGTTTGAACTCAGGGCCTGAGCAATATCCTTTGGCTTTCTCAAGGCTTAATGCTCTACCACTTGGGCCACAGAACCACTTCTGGCTTTTTCTGTGTATGTGGTACCAGAGAATCAAACCCAAGGCTTCATGCTTGCTAGGCAAGCACTCTACCACTAGGCCACACTCCTGGCCCTCTTATAATAATAAACAAAGCTAATTAGAAAGATGACATAAAAGGTACATAGAAAGAAGGGTTAAGAAACAAGGAGTGTTCAGAAAAATATAAATCACCAAATTTGTATTTAAAACTAAACAAAAACAAAAAAATCAAGTTGTCTCAGTGGGCAAGTGCTTGCTTAGTATGTGAGGCCCTGGGCTCACACTTCCACTTTGGCCAGTGAATAGAGCTGACACCCTCTAACTTGTCTGCCTTATAGGGTGGTTAAAACAAGATGTTTGTAACCTAATTCTATGTAAATGGCTATTCTTGCAAATAAAATTTATGTGTTGAGTTGCCCAGGAAAGCTTCATTGAATTCTGGCCAAATACAGCCTGTGAGCTAAGAGTTTCTATATTCTTTATTTTTCTGGAGGCACTAAAATCCTGGCCCCATGCTTGCTGGAGTAAACTTATACTTACAGCTTATTTTTCTCAGGTTATTTTCCTTGAGTCAACCAGCCATGGTCTAAAATTTTTAATTGGGAAATGCCAGAAATAAACATTTTATAAGTTTTAAATTGTGTGCTGTTTTGAGTGACATGACCCCTGCTGCTCTGTATTGCCTAAGATTTTTAACTATGCCTTTGACAATTACATAAAATATACATTCCCACCCATCAGTCTATTGCATAGTTATCAAAATGAAAAAAAATCCTATGCTAAAGTGCTAAGACCTCCATTAAGAACAATCATACAAAGGCATAAAGAAACGCGTTAGCTTTACTATTGCATTCTGACTGCCCATGTCTATAAACTGCAGTGTACTTATTATGCATGTTTAGCTAAAATGAAAAATACATTACTAAAATTATAGGTCTGGGTGCTAGCCAAGGTTTTAGGCCCACTAGGGATCTCAGAACTCTCTCCAGTAGTTGAGAGGGGATTAAATATTTTCATGGACAGTAGATAACAAAATTTACCCTAATAAACCAGTAGGTCTTATTTTCTAGTGTGGTGATTTAACTAAGTTTATTTCAGGTAGAGACAAGTGTGCTGAATTAAACTATACAGATCCCAATAGGTTTTTATGATGTGTATTCAAAGGAAAGAGGAAGAGGACAACTTCAAAAGTAGAGCAAATGCAAAGGCCCTGAAATGCTAATCATGCTTAAACAAAAAAAGCTAATGAGAATGAAAAGAGAAAAATTTCAGTTCCTTTTGTGTTTTGAGAAGTTGGGAGTTGAACTCAAAAACTAGCAAGCAACTATGAACAAATAGTCTATATTTTCTAAAGCAAGGTGACACCACTGAATTCTGAACAGAGGTATACCTGTTTTTAAATATATGCTAATCGTTCAAAGGGCTTACATCATTGAGCCTCGTATATGCGTACATATTATACTAAGACTCACACCCCACACACAATCCTGTATTCTTGTACTTTACACATAGCACTCACATGTGAGGGAATCCATGTGTTTGTTCTTCTGAGTATGGTTTACTTCATTTCCTATGATGGTTCTAGTCCATCCATTTACATGGAAATGATATAGTTTCATTTGTTATGGCGGAGTAATATTCCATTGTGTATATATACCAGATTGATCCATTCATGTGTTGTTGGCCATCTATAGCTTGGTTATTTTGAGTAGTACCACAGTGAAACATGGATGTGAAAGTACAGAGGCATAGCTTTTTTTTTTTTTTTTTTTTTTAAGAAGAAACCATTCTGGCAGTAATTTTACAAGGATTAAAAAATTTCAACACCCAGGAGTTTGGCCTAGTGGTAGAGTGCTTGCCAAGCATGCATGAAGACCCAGATTCAATTTCTCGGCACCACATACCTAGAAAAGCTGGAAGTGGTGCTGTGAGGAGAAAAAAAGCCCAAGGATAGTGCTCAGGCCCCGAGATCAAGCCCAGGTCTGGCAAAAAAAAAAAAAAAAAAAAAAAAAAAAATCAACAGAGCTGGGCATGGTGGCACATGCCTATAATCCTAGCCACCCAGGAGGCTGAGATCTGGGGGCTGCAATTCAAAGCCAGCCTGGGCACTACAGTTGGTGAGACTCTTAACCCCAATTAACTAGAAAAGCAGAAGTGGTGCTGTGGCTCAAGGAGTAGGGCAGTAGCCTTGAGCTGAAGAGCTCAAGGATAGTGCTCAGGCCTAGAGTTCAAGCCCCATGACCACCACCTTCAACAACAAAACCCTGCAATAGACTGTTAATGCAAAAGTCCAAACAGTGTAATAGTCCAAATAAAGCAGTCATGGCTATTAAACTGGAGCTTGAAAACAATAAAAAAAAATCTAGTGGTAGAGTGTTTGCCAAGTATGCACAAAGACCCGGGTTCGATTCCTCAGTACCATATACACAGAAAAAGACAGAAGTGGTGCTGTGGCTCATGTGGTAGAGCTCTAGCCTTGGGAATGCCCAAGGACAGTGCTTAGGCCCAGAGATCATGCCCCAGGAAGAAAGAAAAAAGAAATATACATAAATGGGACAAATATAAAAAAAATCTAGGAGGGAATACTACAAATTATTAATAAGAAAAGCTAATTATGAGATACTCTTAACCTTTGTTGAAACATCTAAATATATACAGTAAATACATGTTGCTTTTGTTTTCTTTTAGTACTGAGAATGCAATCTGGGGCTCACTCACTATAATCTCAGCAAGCACATACTATTTTTCCCACCAGCACCTTTTCTGATTTGGTTATTTGCAAGGTAGCATATTGCTTTCTAGCTGTCTTGTTTCAACAGAAATTCCCCATTTGTGCCTCCTAGCAACTACTGTGGGTAACAGGACACTTTCTCCAGCCATTGTACTTTCCCATAACTTGATGGTGCTTAACTGTATCCAGTTATTCATTATAATGAAGCATCACAAACTTTTATGTCTGGGTTGGCCTCACTGATTCCCTAACTCTCCTTTCCAAGTAGCTAGGACTATAAAGCTTGAGCCTTTCCACCCAGCTATTCATTGCTTTTATAACAGAAAGCAAGAGACAAACAAACCTGCAATTTTTTAAGGGCATGGCGATTTGAAAAACAAAAACACCCACAACTAGTTGCAAGACGGTAGTTGATGAGCAAAGACTTATTTTTTTAGACTTATATGCTTATGCAACAAATAAAAACAGGAAAAGGTTATTTATAAACTCATACATACAATTACCTTAACATTGATTATTATCACTGCCTTTAACTCTTCTTCCATCATGGTGCATATGCCTAAGTGTACCTGGCATGAAAACCTAATACACATGGATGACTGTTTTTAAAGGATAATACACTTTTCTACAGTTATGTTGTTACTTTTGGATACTACAACCTTAAGCCATGAAAGTATTTAAACCTGCTAGAGCAATTTGGAACTTTCAACAAGAAAACAAAGTAAAGAAAAAAACAAAGTGGGTAAAGTGTCACAAAAAGGGGAAGGATTTTTGTAGATAGGGTGGTAAAGATCAGTAAGACTTCTCTGACGAGGTGACATGAATTAAGAAAAAAAATAAAATAAAGTGAAGCTGGGTGCCAGTGGCTCACACCTGTAATCTTGGCTACTCAGGAGGCTGACATCTGAGGACCATGGTTCAAAGTCAGCCAGGTATGGAAGTCCATGAGATTCTTATCTCCAATTCACCACCAGAAAACCGGAAGTAGTGGCTTGGCTCCAGGGGTAGAGAGGTAGGTAGCCTTGAGTTGAAGAGGTCAGGGAAAGCAACCAGGCTGAAAATTCAAGCCCCATGACAGACCAAAAGTAAACAAACAAATATATGAGTTCTCAACCCAGACAACACAGATCTATCCAACAACATATGTGTGTGTGTACGTGTGTGTGGGTGTATATATTCCAAGGCTCCATGCCAGACAAAGCAGAACTTCTGGGAGAACATCTTGACAGTATGACAGAATAATTTAAGAAGCATTCTTTAATAAGTTCCCCAACAGTGTCTATCTGCAGTACAGCCACAACTGGGAACTTCTGAAATAAACCAACTTCAATCTAGTGTAAAGCCAAAAATTATGCCTAAAGAAGAGAGCCAGAAGATGCAACCAAAATAAACAGGTCAAACTTAAGCGTCTGCTAGGCTAACAAAGAGTATTGCCCTAGTACTTACTGTAAATACTGTCAAGAGTAAATGGAGGAAAATACGGGTCAAAAGAAAAATCTCAACTGTTAAATATATGGCTGTACACAATGTAGCAAACACAGCTTAAGTAAACTGATTCACTTACAGCTAATACACTAAAAAACTCTTGAAACAATGAACTCAATAGGAGCATTTGTCTTCAGCTTGCCAAAGTGACTTCAAATTTTATCAGCTAGAGGGGATCAAAAGAAACCATAGTCCTTTAAAAAGCTTTTCCTTACTAATACAATATTAACAATATTTCTAGATTACTATCTTGCTGACCATGCACCCAAAAATCTAAATTTAAATTATTAACAGTCCAGAATCAGTCTTGGGGGGAAGCCTTTAAAAAGAGCCAGGCAGGGGGTTTAGCCTAGTGGTAGAGTACTTGCTTAGCAGGTACGAAGACCAAGGTTCAATTCCTTGGTACCACATGCATAGAAAAAAGCCAGAAATGTTGCTGAGGCTCAGTGGTAGAGCTCTAGCCTTGACAGAGCCCAAGGACAATGCTCAGGCCCGGAGCCCCAAGCCCAGAACTGGACACGGACACACACACACACACACACACACACACACACACACACACACACACACACACACACACACACACACACACACACACACACACACACACACACACACACACACACACACACACACACACACACACACACCTTTCATTGTTTAACCCAGTCTCTAACTCTAAGCCAGCAATACCAAAAAGAAAAACAAACTCAACAGTTCTCACTGAACTGATACAAACAGGTACATTTTCCAAACTCCGCACAAAAAGTATATATTGTCTTTTAATACAGTTCTAACAGAAAAGCATTGAAATTAAAGAAAGGGTTTGCAAGTGCAGCTCAAGTAATGAATATTTTCCTAAAAGTGTGAAATCCTGAGTTAAAATCCTATTACTGTCAGTGTTAGTATGATTCAAGTCGTAGACTGCCTGCCTAGCACTCTAAAACTGTACAGGATTTCAAACCCCAGTGTAGAAGAATGAAGGGAGCAAAGAAGGAAGTCAATGCGTTTAAAGCAAATAGATAGTTCTAAAAGGTTTAGAATTCAGAAGGCAGTTTATCAGTATCAACCTTTCAAAAAGGATGGGCCAGGGGCTCAGGCCTATAATCTTAGCTAACTGGAAAGACAGATCTGAGGATCATATAGTTCAAAGCCAGCTGGAGTAGGAAAATATGTGAGACTTAATGGAAGTGGCTCTGTTGCTCTAAGTGGAAGAGCACTAGCCTTGAGTGAAAAAGCTCAGAGCCAGCATTCAGGCCCCTAGTTCAAGTCCCATGATCCCCCCCCCATATTTTTTTTTGGGGGGGGGGGAGAAGAGCCTGAGAAACCCAAACAAAATCAAGTTAATCTATTATCAAGATAGTACTTGCTTGGATAAAAAGCTGAACTCACTAACTTACTAAGGTCTCTTTCATCTCTAATTGTTACAATCCATTAGTAATTCTAAATTTTGCTATAATCAGTAATTCTAAAATCTAGAATTAACATCAATTGGATTTTAAGTATTTATTTTTAACTACCTTATAATCACACATAATGAGTAATGACTATTAGGATAACTGGTATAACCACCACCTCAAACATTTACCCTTTCTGTGTACAGAAAGTGAAATGGTCTTAAGGTTTTATCTGCTGCTATAATAAAGTAAAAGATACTACCATACGTCAAATGCTTCTATACTAATAGTATTACAGAAAAATATTAAAAACTGACTTCTTAAATATAGGCATCAGCTTTTCACTTTTTCTTGTCAGAAAATTCACCAGCACATGTAGGAAAAAAAAAAAAGCAAAACAATAGCAAACAAATTCTCTGCCTTTAAAATGCCAAAAAGACAGGTTAATTGCTGAGAAGTGTTCTATTTTTCTGCACCCTATATTATATCCTGACTGTAGTGGGGGCTACACAAATCCATGTGATAAAACTGGCAGAACTATAAAACCAGGGAGTCCATTTTTTTCTTAATACACACTTTAAAACTCATAGAGCAATACAAAACCTCCATTCAGCTATGGTTTTCCCTTAAGCCAAGTATAGTGGCACAAATATCTGGTAATGCTGGCACAGGGTAGGCTGAGGCAGGACTTCAGTGAGTTCGAGGACAGTGTGGGTGTTACTGCTTCAACCAGTCTTCTTATTTTTATTTGCCAGTCCTGCGCCTTGAACTCAGGGCGTGGGTACTATCCTTGGACACTTTTTGCTCAAGGCTAGGGGGCTCTGCCACTTGAGCCACAGCATCACTTCCAGCTTTTTTTCTGTGCAGGTGGTATCAAGGAAAATCTAGGGCTTCGTGCATGATAGACAAACATTCTACTACTAGGCCACACTCCCAGTTCCCTTATTTTTAAACTAGAATTTCTCCATCTGCTCTGTTTCCCTAAACTTCAGAAGTAATTCTGTACTTCTCAAGTTGTACTCTTCCAATTAAGGCTTATAAAACTTAAAATCTAATGTCAAGGTACTTCAAATATACACAAAGGTACAATATCCACATTTCCCACAAAATCTAAACAAAAAAATTCTGTCTGAAGAATATATTGTATTAACTGCATTCATATGTTCTTCTGCTTCTTTGAAATGTGATAGTTTAGTACTTAGTATACTATTTCCCAATTACTAAACATTTTTAATCACGTATAGTAGTTATCTTTAAGATACATTAGAAACTCACAATGCCTCAGCCACCTATAATCTAAGTAAAATACTTAAATAAATCTTAGCTCCTTATTGATCACATCTCCAGTCTCTTATGTTTTTCTTGTTTTGTGTTATTCTAAATGTATTTTTAATTTTTCCCTAAGGAGCTTTCTCATAAACTACATTGGCCTTCATAGGACCAGGGCTGGAGGTGGATAGGTGGGGGGTGGGGAGGGGAGATACAGATATTCTAGGCAGGAGCTAATGTCTGGAAGTAGAGGAAGTTTCCTCTGGGGAGACCTAAGCCAGGGCACAGCAAATATGGGCTGAATTCCAGTTCTTGTGGACTCCTGTTTAGTACTTTTGTGCACCCCACAAATCACATAACCATGTATAAGAGTTCTGCATTTTCAAATTACCAACTAAGATCAGTTTTTAAGTTAAATACCCATTACATAATCACACATTCACTTTCTTGTAGACTCAAGACTTGGAAGGCTTTCTTGGCAGTACTGAGGTCTGAACTCAGGGACTTTGTGCTTACTAGAAAGGAACTCTACAATGTCTCAAAGCCCTACTTTTTTTTTTTTTTTTTGGTGGTAGGGCTTTAACTCTGGGCCTGGTGCTATCCCTGAGCTTTTCAGCTCAAGGTTATCTCCTCCCCATGGGCCTGTGCATTGTCCCTGAGATCTTCTGCTCAAGGCTACTACTCTACCCCTGGAGCTATAGTGCCACTTCTGGTTTTCTGGTTTTTAACTGAAGATGAGTTTCATGGACTTTCTTGCCCATCCTGGCTTTGAATCATGATCCTCAGATCTCAGCCTCCTGAGTAGGACTATAGGCGTGAACCACCAACACCCAGCAGCAAATAGTTATTTCTGAGACAGGGTCTTGCTTTCTTTCTGAGCCTCCAGGGTGATATGCTGACTATATTTAGGATTCACATAATAGTTGGAATGATAGGCACAGACAATTTTCCTTAATTCCTTCTGTTAAGATGGGAATCCCTTTCAATTTTCTGTCTAGGCCTCAAGACACAGCTCTTATTCTAAGAAGCAGGGAAAATAGGCTTGAACATCAACACCTAGCTGGAGGGATTTTGTAACAGGCAATCTTTTCACTTCTTTTGCACAGTTCTGGCTTCTGCTTTGAAGTTGGATAAGAATAAGACTCTTCTTGATATCAAGTGATATCAAAGACTTAATTATTAAATTCCAGATAGAGAAACACAATGTTATCTTTGCAGCAATCCTAGGCAGTAGGGCAAACAAATCTTTCTTATTTCATAGATGAAAGCTAAGAGCCCTGCACTAAGATTAACAGGTGAGACCAACTGACAGAACTGATTACATTTAAGTTTTAAAAGCCTGACCCACAGTTCAAGTATTTGACACATTTAAAGAAAAAAGCTTGACTACTTAAGCAGATACATCCCTTAAAACTTTTACCCTCACTACCTCACTTCTTTTATGTTGTTTTTGATTTCTTGAGACAAGGTTCTCCTTCTGTAGCATAGACTGGCCTTGAACATGCCAAAGTTTAACCTACCTTTTAGGATCAACAGCTTGATCTAAATTCTTTGAAGGTCACCAAAAATCTCTTGGCCAAATTCAAAGATTACTTCTTGTATATATTTTTCTGGATTCTCCTACATTTGCCTCCAATAACTGCATTTTTATTTTCTTCTGCAGTGGCCCCCTTCTTCACTTTTTCTCTTGACAGATTATTATAGGCAATCTATTTTGTTTACCTAAGGAGCAACTCCTTTGCAATGCACCATAAGCATGATTATTTTAAGTATGTAATTAAGGCCCTAATTTCAATACTGCCAATTCTTGCTTCATGAATCTATATCAATCTAGGTCTTCCCCACTTCTGGCTTTGAATGACGGTAACTGCTGCCTGATTATATGCAGCATTTACATTAGTGCAATTATGTATTATCAAAGAGCAGAATACAAGAAAATAATGGCATAGTAGATAACTTCAAATTGTACACTGAAGTATTAAGACTATCTGAAAGCAGTGTGTAGGTTTCTTAAAGAACTGAAAACAGACTTTCCCTACGATTCCACCATACCACTCCTGGGCATCTATCCTGAACATCATAACCCAAAATATGATAAGGTCACCTGCTCAGCTATGTTCATCTCTGCACTATTCCTAATAGCCAGGTGATAAAAACAACCTAGATACCCTACTGCAGATGAATGGATACAAAAAAATGTGGCGCGCACACATACACACACACACCCCCACTATGGAATTCTACATAGCCAACAGACAAGATAAAATAATGGCATTTGCAGGGCAATGGATGAATCTAGAGCAAATCATGTTGAGTGAGACAAGTCAAGACCAAAGGAACAAAAGGCTCATGGTATCCTTAATATGTGGCTATTAGATCCAAACAGTACAAGAGCAATGACTCATTATTCACATACCCAATGCTATGGACATGGTATTGGAAATATAAACCCAACTACACAGACATAAAAATTTATGACATGTTTTATTACATAGATTAATATGTATCTATGACATACAAACCCTAAGCCTAATGTTATGTTCTAAAATCTAAGTGCCAGTGATTGTATAGATTCCCTTCTTGAATACTTGTTTGTTAAACACGTCATTTGAAATATGATGTAAAAATCAATGTTAATAAATTCTTTAATTAAAACAAAGAAAAAAGTTGAGTTTAGGTAGATGAAGAAAAAAAAGGTAAAATATTCTCATTTTTGAGAGAGGAAATCAAAGTCAAGAATGTCAATACCAAATGTGGTCTATAAGTGAATAAAAACAAATGGTGTGGGCCGGGAGTTTGGCCTAGTGGTAGAGTGCTTGCCTAACATGCACGAAGACCCAGGTTCGAGTCCTCGGTACCACATACATGAAAAAAGCTAGAAGTGGTGCTGAGGCTCAAGTGGTAGAGCTCTAACCTTGAGAAAGTCCAAGGACAGTGCTCAGGCCTTGAGCTCAAGCCCAGGACTGGCAAAAAAACCCAAAAAACAAAAAAAACAAATGGTGTAACAAAATATATTTTAATACTTAAGTACTATTGGGTGTATTATATAATAACTATCCAGTTTCACAACTGCTAAGATGTAGTTCTGATAGAGATCAAATTGCCACTTAGATGTGCTATGGTAGGGCTCAGCTCCTATTCAAAGACAATCAAAGCTGAGTGTGGTGGCTCAAGCCTTTAATCCTAACTACTCAAGGGGCTGAGATCTGAGAATTGAGATTCAAAGCCAGCCCAGGTGCTTAAGTCTGTGAGACTCTCATCTCCAGTTACCCACCAGAGAAACGGAGGTGGCTCTGTGGCTCAAGGCATAGAGTAGTAGCCTACAAAATAAAACAACAACAAAAGACAAGTGGTAGAATCCACTTGCCTAACATGCATGATGCCCGGGGTTCAATTCCTTGGTACCCTAGCTGAAAGTGGCATTGTGGCTCAAGTGGTAGAGCACTAGCCTTGAAAAAGCTCAAGGACAGTGCCCTGAGCTCAAGCCAGTAAAAGAAAAAAAAATTATTTAAGCTACAGTAAACTGAAATGGGGAGGGGGTTACTCAAACCACTTAGCACTCAGAAGTCTGAAGCAGAGCAATCATGAATTAGAGTCCAGCCTGACCCACAGAGTAAGACCCAGAATTTATTTATTTGCCAGTTCTGAGCTTGAGTTCAGGGCCTGAGCACTGTCCTTGGACTTTCTCAAGGCTAGAACTCTACCACCTGAGCCTCCACACCACTTCCAGCTTTTTTCTATGTATATGGTACTCAGAAATCGAACCTGGGTCGTCGTGCATGCAGGGCAAGCACTCTACCACTAGGCCAAACTCCGGGCCCCAGAATTTTTTTAATAGATGAAACTAAAGAAAATTATTAAGTAGCAGACTTTGAATATAAGCAAAACTTGTGAATCCCTTCAATTTAAAAAATACTGGCCAATCTATCCCACTTCTATCATGTGCTAGTTGCCAAGTAACCATGATCACATTACTTAAATCTGTCTTACATTTGTCTGTAAGTGGGGTACTGGGAATAAGATAAATTCATCATCTATACTCCAGTATAGATTTAGAGATAATTCCCTCCCCTCCAGCATTCTCAACTCCAGTGCCGGAGCATTTGCTGCTTATGCAAGACTCTGGCTTTGATGATCTACATCAAGAGGGCAAGGAGTTAAAAATCCTTTCTAGCTGGGTGTGATGACATAAGCCTAAAACCCCAACACTTGAGGCCCTGAGGCAAGATCCTAAGTTCAAGGCAGCCTAAATAAAACAAAAAAATAACTGCAAGTATTTTTACCCTTCAGCCACCAATTTTTTTTTTTTTTTGTGGGTCATGGGGCTTGAACTCAGCCTGGTTGCCGTCCCTGAACTCTTCAGCTCAAGTCTACTACCTTACCCGGAGCCAAGCCCCACTTTTCATTTTCTAGAGGTTAATTGAAGATAAGTCTTTTTTTTTTTTTTGTACCCCAGGCTGGCTTTGAACCTTGATCCTCAGATCAAGGTCTCCTGAGTAGCTAGGATTACACCAGGCCTACCTTTTTTTCTTTTTCTTTCTTTTAACTATTAGACATTTTTCGACTTATGAATTTATCTTCACCAAATTCCCATTATCTTCTTACACACCTTTGTTTTCATCTTTTGGCAGGATTTCAAAAGTTTTTTTGAGGGGAGATAGGGCAGTACTGGGGATTGACTCAGGCCCTCAAACATGTTAGGCAAGTAAGTACTCTAACATCCCTACTTCCAACATAACATTTAATATTAACCTTTAAGACTGTGAATATGTTGTTAGAACCTTATTTCCCTGATTTTGTGGGCCTCTGAACTCAGGGAATGAGCACTATTCTTGGGCTTTCTCAAGACTAGAACTCTACCACTTGAGCAACAACACTATTTCCGGCTTTTTCCTTATGTATGTGGTACCAAGGAATTGAATCCGTGTCTTCAGACATGCTAGGCAAGCACTCTATCACTAGGCCAAACTCAGAGCCCTGAGAATGTTTAATCCTCGAATAAAACCAAAAATTAAGGAAAATGTGATGCAAGTAAATCTCACTGCACATTTATATGCAACAAATACCTACAATACTGTTCTTAATGGGCAAATAAAGGGAAGCAACAGACAAGATGAGATGCTCTTTTGCTCCAATACAAATATTAGTTATCATTAGATCTTTGGTATTTCAAACCTGAAATCATTCAATAATCTATAAAAACTCTATATGGCAATTACTACACAAGATGAAAACAATAGCTTAGTAAAGGAAAACAAACTAATTTAGAAACACAGAAAGCAAGCTGAAAAATTACTAAACAACACGCTACAGGAATACTCAGTAGTGCTTAAAAAATACTAGATGTAATTTGTAAATGTTGATTATACCCCTTTTTAGTGTGGTGCACCTAGAACACCACCCTAAATGGGCACATCATATTGGCAGCAATAATTTCAGACTCATAGACAGTATATGTCAACCATGTCTGCCAAAGAGAAACAAGTTCCCAGTTGAAACTCAGCCCATGGCAACAAATATATGCAGACACAAGCCACAAAACATGGCTAACATTCTATAAATCTAGAGCAAAGTCAGGATTTGAAGTATAAGGTATTTCTGTCTTTATTCATGGAAAAAAGCTGAAGTTACTCTCTACAGACTACAAAACTACAAAGACTACTAAATTACAAAAATGTTGTGACTGAAGATGCACCAATGGTATTGCCCTAAAACTTAAGTGTCATAACTGAGATAAGCTTTCACTGTTAGCCAATGCTTAAAGTGACAAGTTTTGTTTTACTAAAATAAAAAAAAAAAAAGAATGTTAGTCATAATTCAGACACAACTTCTGGATTTCCTTTTATGAACATAGTTCTGTACAAATTTTTACCAATGATCAACTCCTTATCGACATATTGACATAAAGAGTATAAAAACACAAGTTACCAAACAAATTTACAAACTGAACAATGTGGGTGGGAGACACTTGGGGGCATAACATAACCTTCAAAGACATTTTTTACCCAGGAGGTAGGGATAGAGAAAAGAGGAGGGACTGAAGGTAGAAATACTGCATTTTTCCCCTTTTACGAAAATGACCTCAGGCCAATTTCCTATATAGAATAAGAAAAAAAATCTTTAAGATAAAAAGTGCGCGATGCATCTTTTGATATTCTGCCCTTCTCCCTTGATTATTAGTACCTTTACTATGTACTAAAATTGAAATGAGCCCTTTACATACATAATATTTTAACCTGCCCTGTAAGTCTTTGAGGATTATTTTACAGATGAGAAAATATTCAGGCACCACTACCTCAAACTCTTAAAATTATATACAATGTAGATCACTAAGACTTCAACTGGCCGAAATAGAGAAAAAAAATATATATATATACACGCACACTTCACAAAGTAGATTATAGCCCATTTTGACACCCAGAAACACGTTCACCTTTGCAATAATGAAAGTAATACAGGTGCACATATGGTTACTAAGATATAAAATTAATAGGAACAAGGAGGCAGTTTGATCTGTCACCTATGGGTCTGGACAGTATATAGCACCAGTAGTAACTGCTATATGACCATGGTCGAATTTCTTTAATCTGAATTCATTTCCTTGTCTGTAAAATAAGGATGAGAACCTCCTCCTAAGATTTCTCGGAATTAAACCTAAATGTGTGGTGTGGTGGCTCATACCTGTAATCCTAGCTTACTCAGGAGGAGGCTGAGATCTCAGGATCTCATAAGCCAGCCTGGGCAAGAAAGTCCTTGCTGGTGAGACTCTTTTCTCCAATTAAAAGTGGTGCTTTTGGGGGCTGGGAGTTTGGCCTAGTGGTAGAGTGCTTGCCTAGCATGCACGAAGACCCAGGTTCGATTCCTCGGTACCACATACATAGAAAAAAGCTGGAAGTGGTTCTGAGGCTCAAGTGGTAGAGCTCTAGCCTTTGATAAAGTTCAAGGACAGTGCTCAAGCCCAGGACTGGCAAAAAAAGAAAAAAAAAAAAGTAGTGCTGTGGCTCAAGTAGTAGAGTGCTAGCCTTGAAGTGAAGAGCTCAGGGACAATCCCAGGCCCAGAGTTCAAGCCCCATCAACGATTAAAAAAAAAAACAAACAACCCTCCCCCCCAAAAAACCCTACGTTCTGCAAATTCCATTTTCACATTTTGAGAATCTGTGTATTTGCGTGAGTCTGAAAGGATGCTGCAGTGCGTCTGTGACACTGACACACACACACACACCCCTAAAGATGGCTCCCGCCAAAGCAACACCTTAATTACTAACACAGGAGGTTAAACCTACTTTTTTTTTTTTAAATTGCTGGGGTTAGAGATGGGGGATGGGGAGGAAGAGATCCAGCCAGGAATTAATCAAGCATCCTTCGCATCCTTCGGTTCTTCTGGTACATTCCAAATGGAAATCTTACAGAAGAGCCGCCTACTGTACGCTTCCAAACATTCAGCCTAGGTATGAATCTATAAGCCTAGGGCTGAAGACCGGCCAAGGCGGAAATCCGGGAAGCTTTAGAAGCCAGAAATCATCAGGCACATCGGACCCTCGAAAGACCTCCAAGGAGGTCCAAACAAATAAGCGTCCTCATGAGACGCGTCCTCATGAGACGCGTCCCTCCGGTGCACAAGAAGCGAGACCATTCCTCCGCCATCGACACTGACGCAGTCTGCGGGACCCGAGTGGGATTCACCACCCGGAGGTACAAGGAAGGGGGGTGGGGTGGGGTGGGATGGAGCGGCCTAGCGTGAGAACAGACCGTCCTTAGCGGAAGGAGGGGTTTGTTCAGATTCCCTCCCTCGCCCAAACCACGGCGTTTAACTTGGAGTTCTCCCCTCTATTCCCTGTACTAGTGCTCATGGCAAGTCCACCATTAACCACACACACACCAAAGCACAGACAAGGAGGACCCCCGCCCCCCCCCCGGCCTAGGCCCTCGCGGGGTTCGTTCACAGGATCAATCTTCCATCCTAGAAAAGGAGAACCACACGCGCACGCACACGCGCGCGCGCGCAGGGCCTGCGGCCGGGCCCTCGAGCCGCGTACCTCCATTCTAGAAAGGGAGACGGTCGCACACAAAAAGACCGCGCGCCCGGCGGGCCGGGCGGGATGGAGGGTCAGTCCTCCCGCCGCTCGCCCCGCCACTTCTCCCTCCTCCTCCTCCCCCCCCCCCCCCGCCGCAGGCCCCAGGCCCGGGGGTCCGGAGGCCGGGTGGGAGCCGGCGGGCCGAGCCGCCCGGGACTCCCGCCGCACAGCGCACGGGGCGGGGCCCCCTCGGCCTTCGCGCTCCCGGGGCTCCCCCGAGCCGGAGGACGATGCCCGCTCGCCTCCCGGACCCCAGGCCGGCCCCACGCCGGCCCTCCTCGACGGGGCCCTTCCTCCTCACGGCCCCGGCGCCCGCGCCTTCCTTACCCGCCAGGGTGAGTGTCAAGCTTGCGCACGAGGGTCTAGCCGAGCTCGGGTGGAAAGAGAGGGAGGGCACGCCGGGGAGGGGAAGAGGTGTGGAGGGTGGTGAGGAAGGGCCTCCGGACTCGGAGAGCCGAGGCCACGGACGTCCAAACCGCCAAAAGCACTTTCGCTGCTGCCCGAGAGGGAGAGAGCGGGCGAGGAAAAAGAAGCAAGATGGCGGCCAGCCAGCCCCGACGTACTACGTCATGACGCTGCGCACGTACGTAAAGTACATCTCCGCAAGACCGCCCTCTGGGCGTAGGGGCGATCGGATCACGTGACGCCTCCGTGGCGGGCCCTTCCTTCCCCGCCCAACCTCGAACTGACGGAAGGAAATGGCGCCTCCTACTGGAAATAGGCAGTTCCTGCATCTAGATGAGACATTGCAGGACAAAGCTTTTAACCTGGGAAAGTTCTAGAACTCGATGACAAATCGGTACGCCTCCGTGAAATGGACAACTGATATAAAACTACGAACAGTAGTTCGTCAGAATATTCCCACGGAAGTAGGAAGCAGGCTGAGAAGGCCTGACGTGTGAAGATCTAGGTGAGCTCGCAGTGGAAAGGTAACCTCAGTGTGAGCAGTAGAATGGGTTCTGAGGGCATGTTTGACATCTGTGATTATGGAGAAAAAGAAGTCATTCTGACTTAAACTCTGGGCCTGAGTGTTGTCTCTGAGCTCTTCAGCTCAAGGCTACACCCTTACTCCTTGAGCCACAGCCCCACTTCTAGTGATTAATTGGAGATAAGAATCTCAGGGTCTTTAATGCCCCGGCTAGCTTTGAATCTCTATCCTCAGATCTGAGTAGCTAGGATTACAGGCTTGAGCCACGGCACCGGCTTGTCATTCTGATATTTTAAATGTGATTTCTTTGGCAATGTCTAGCTCTCTTTGATACTACTAGTTACAGGGAAAGCAACAGTATGATTCATCCATGCTGAGTTTTAGCAACCAAGTGTTATAACAATAATTATAATAAAGAGATGACCAAGTGCTGGTGGCCCATGCCTGTAATCCTAGCTTTTCAGGAGGCTGAGAACTGGAGGATCTAGCTAGGTTCAAAGCCAGACCAGGAAGAAAAGTCTATGAAACTTCATTTCCAGTTAACCAGCAAAAATACCAGGTTTGTGGTGTGACTCAAATGGTAGAATGCAGGATATGAGTCAGAGTATGAGATCATGACTTCAAGCCCTGGTACTGAAAAATAGAAAGGAAGGGAGGGAAATAGGAAGGAAAAAAAGGAAAGGAGGTAGAGAGGGAGGAGGAAGGGAAGGGAGACAGAGAGGATAAAAGGTAGATTATAGCATCCCTTTCCTAATTCATATTGCAATCATTAGTTTTGTTGATTTTGCTAGAGGGTCTTGTATGCGCATCAGGCAGGTACTCTAGCCCTGAACTACATAGCAACTAGGAAAGCTTTGCAGATTGGTATTATATTATTATCAAGGGAAAGTCTGCTGTCTGTCCCCAAGAGAACAACAAAAAAGTAACTTTGATGAATTTTTAGAACCTGGTCTAGAGTGTTGCAGTCTTGAAAAAAAAAAACGCAAAACTTTTTTTGGTGGGATTCAATCAACACAGGATTGACTGGGCCTTGTGTTTGCAAGTAGGTTGCTGTTCTGCTTGAGACATGCATGCCTCCAGCCTCTTTTTGTGTGCTTATTTTTGAGGTAGGGTCTGGCTTTTATGCCTGGGCTATCCTGGTCTGCTCTCCTCCTGTGTGTGCTTCTCTATGTTGTCACCACTGGTTGACAAGTGTACACTACTGTATCTAGCCATTGTGTTCACCCTGTAGCTGGGATAAGGGATGCACCTCCCCCTTCACCCCAGCCATTGGCTGAGAGAGACTTTTATACCAAGGCTTCCCTGGAACTGTGATCCCCTGGTCTCTGCCTTTCAAGTCACAGGCTTGAACTACTGCTCCTGGCTAGACTAGTCAAAGTTATGAGACTGTCATATACAAGCATGTATATTATGTGTTAATTTCCAAGAGCTATAATTTGGACATCTGAGTAGCTATTGAGTAGCTAAACCTACTCAGTAAACTAAATGTGTGATCCAAAGGTGCTTGGTAGCACAGATTCAGAATAAGTAGAGTGATATGAATAGACTTTAATTCCTATTTTCACAACAGGATTATTTTTGATCCAGAGGTAAAAATAAGCACTCAATTTCCACTGGCTGCAATTTTCTACATTGATCTCCAATACTGTAGGGACATTCCAGCTATGTTCTTGATTTAAACTCCTTTTCTCCTTGACAACGCTTAGATGGCCAGTGGTCCTGGGGTGCCTGTGTATCTTCCTTCTTCTGTTTCCATGGATACCTCTTAGCAATGTTCTTTCAATAAAAATCAAGTAACAGTTAAGTCAGGCCAATTTGTGCTTTAAATGTGACTTTGCTTATTTCTACATTTATTTATAGTACAAAATCTTCCATTGTAGTTCTCAGGCTTATTTCCTTTATTTTCAGTTTCTTGGGGAAAAATCTGAATGAAACCTTCATGTATTGGTACAAAATCAAAAACCAAATAAATATGTTTTAAAATATAATGTTGTCTTAGATTATTTGTACCACTTCTAACCCTCCATCAGTTGAAATAGATGTGATACAATAATACTTCATGAGGGTTGGGTGCTGGTAGCTCATGCCTGTAATCCTTACTACGCAGGAGACTCTGATCTGAATATTTCTATTTGAAGTCCAACTCAGCAGCAAAATCTCTGTGACTCATCTCAAGTGAACTAGCAAAGTGTGATAAGTGGAACTGTGGATCAATTGTTAGAACTCCAGGCTTGAGAGGCCTAGAATTCCAACCCCAGTACCTGCACACACACAAATAATACCTCATGGCATATTAAGTGAAATTTTACCAGTTAACTTTCAGTACAGATTATTAAATGATAATTTGGGGGTAATATTGTCAAATTGTTACCTAGTGTTAAGAAATCAGGCAAACTAGGTTCTTCCCAAGATCAAATTAATAGTCTAAACAGTATGACCTATTTGTGATTGCTCGGGCTTCTTTGTAAGTGTTTTTTTTTTCTTTTTTAACTAATTCTAGATTTTCTTTTTTCCTTTTCTTTTTTCTTTTCTTTTCTTTCTTTTTTTGTGGGTTATGGGGCTTGAAGTTGGCCTGGGTGTTGTCCTCGAGCTCTTCAGCTCAAGGCTACTGTCCTACCCTTGAGCCAAGCCCCACTTCCCATTTTCTAGAGGTCAATTGGAGATAAGAGTCTCAGGTCCTTCTGTGCCCAGGCTGGCTTTGAACCTTGATCCTCAGATCTCAGCCTCCTGAGTAGCTAGGAGCTACTCAGGAGTAGCTACTCAGGGAGTGAGCTACTGTGCCTGGCTTAATTCTACATTTTCTTTGGAATTGATTTCATAAATAGGAATCAGTAGGCATTGAAATTTTATGGGATTGTAGCTCATGCCCATAATTCTAACTACTTGGAAGGCTGGCATCTAACAAAGGATTGCTGTTTGAAGTCAGCCCAGGCAGAAAAGTCACTCAGAGACTCTTATCTCCAATTTGGGAGTACCCAAACCAGAAGTGGCACTGTGGTTCAAATGGTAGCACGCTAGCCTCGAGCAAAGAGGCACAGGGACAGTGTCCCTGAGTTCAAATCCCACAACTGATTTTAAAAAGGCTTTCATTGTCTTCCTTTTTTGTATGCTGGTTATGGGGTTTGACCTCTGGACCTCATTTATCACGTGGATTTTTTTTTTCTCAAGGGTAGAGCTCTATCAATTGACCCACACCTCCATTTCTTCATTTGGAGGTAAGAGTCTCTGAGGTTTGTCTGCCAGGGCTGGCTAAGAACTGATATTCTCAGATCTCACACTTTTGAGTAGCTACTAGCATTATAGACCTGAGCCCTTAGCATCTACATTGCAAATAATAGTGCTCCTTAAGTGCTTATATAGGCAAAACAATTTTCATTCCACCGTATTAATGGCTTAGTTAGCCATATTTACTGTGAAACATGATATGCCAGATATAATGAAACTTGGTAGAGCATCTGCTTACAAAGTGTGATGCTATAAATTCAAACCTCAGTGTTGCAAAAAAAAGACAAATTTTTAAAAAGGGCATATTAAAAAAAAAGAACACCATAGGGACTGGGAGTTTGGCCTACTGGGCAAGTGCTTGCCTAGCATGCATGAATACCCGGGTTTGATTCCTTGGTACCACATACATAGAAAAAAGCTAGAAGTGGTGCTGTGGCTCAAGTGGTAGAGGTCTAGCCTCGAGAAAGCCCAAGGACCGTGCTTAGGCTCTGATTTACTGCCCCCCCCCAAAAGAACACCATAATTCCCAAACACTGCAAGAAAATATAATCTCGTTTTATAAATGTTGCCAGAAGTGGTAAGTTTGCAAATGAAGATAGTGATGTCAGTATCTTTTGCCAACTTGTAAGAAATTATGTACCAAGATTGTCATTATATTTAAAATCTTGCACTAAATATGAAGTTGGATAAATATTTTTACTTACCAGTCTGTCATTAATTGTCTCAGCAAGGGGAAAGTAGTACTAGTCCAGCAAATGCAGAACAGAAAAAGAAAGTTTAAAAGGAGAATAGAAAGTTTGTTAAATTTTTAGGTCAGAGCATAGAAACTTCAGATAGTGCTGATTTATATAATTATGACCAGTTCTCAATAACAATTTCTGAAACTGCAATTCTGGCTGTTGCTTCTAACATTTCTCAAGGTATAAGGCACTTTTTAATTTCCTTCCTAACCAATTATACAAGCAATTATGAGTGAAATTACCTAGTTGCAATTCTTTTATGGCTTCATGGTAATAAGAGAAGTAAGGTTGAATGTATAATTCTCATTCCAATATAACATATTCACATTCAAAATGCAAAACTAGGGAGATAAATTTGGCAGTACATTTCTTCATTAGCACTGGAAGGAGGTATTTTGAATAATACCTGAGCAAAAGAGAATTCCAAGCGTTAACAAAGCTGCCTACAGCTCATGCCTAGTTCTATTTTGTTTGTTTGCTTGTTTATGTTCTCCATTATTTCTGCTGGGGTTAATTAAATAGTTATTTCAGAAATATTTCTTTGAGTTGCTGAGAATCTTGGTGAGATAATTGCTTCCGATGGGAATTAATACAACACTCCATCCTGTGTGCTATTGTTAAATCCATATGGTACATTGTCTTGGTAGGAGCAATAATAGGAATCACAACACTGAAAAGTGTCTCAGGTATTTAACAACCTGGGTAAGCTATAATAATTTACTCTGTGCAACTTTAACTGGGAAGCCTCAATCACTATAATGATTAAGTTGTACACCTGTTGGGTTACATGTGACCATACCACTTGCCCAGTTTTTAGAAGTGATGGCTGAGTGGCTGTCCATCTAAGTTTTCATGCCCTGGGTTAACGTAGATGGTCCCATGATCTAGGAAACTTTCTTCCTTCCTTCCCTCCTTCCTTCCTTCCTTCCTTCCTTTCTTCCTTCCTTCCTCCCTCCCTCCCTTCCTCCTTTCTTCCTTCCTTCCTTGCTTCCTTCCTTCCTTGCTTTCACAAGTTCTGGGCTTGAGCTCAGGGCCTGAATACTGTTTTTGGACTTTCTCAAGGCCAGAGCTCTACCACTTGAGCCTCAGCACCACTTCCAGCTTCTTTCTATGTTTGTGGTATTGAGGAATTGAACCTGGGTCTTTGTGCATGCTAGGCAAGCACTCTACCACTAGGCCAAACTCCTGGCCCATGATCCAGGAAACTTTTTGCTCCAGGGAAAAGACAGCTGGTTACCCTATGATGGTCACAATGGAGTGGAAATTCTAGATTGTAGTCTTAGGCTTAGTTCACATTAAACTCACCTTTCTGGTTTGTCCTTTCTTCCTGAGAAGATGGTCTTTTTAGGGACCACTAACAAGAGGAGTCCCCTGTGGTATCAGAGAAAGGCTAGATATTCATCCTGAAGGGGCGTGTGTGTGTGTGTGTGTATGTGTGTGTGTGTGTGTGTGTGTGTGTGTGTGTGTGTGTGTGTGTGTGTGTGGAGAGAGAGCATGGGGAGCAGGCTGCAGGGAACTAAGAAGTTAGGTTTGAATTGTCCCCTGGAATGGTGTGACACAGTGCTATTACCATCCCTCTGGGCTACACTTGCTGTAGATTCTCCTACCTTGTAGTTACCAATGACCCAATGCATAGCAGGTTGTGCTGCAGCTTGTAATACAGCTGATCAAACTGAGCTTTGGGAGGCTAAGTGACTTGCCTTGAAATCACGATGGTAACAGGTGTCATAGTTGGTGTTTGATCTGAGGTTTAACTTCACACAGCACTCATGCCTTTAGCCACTCCCCAGCCTCCAGGGTCTACTTTAAGATTCCTGCATACTCCTCAGATTCTTCACTATGGCCTGCCTTTCTTCCTCCTGTCTTATGACATCAACTACAGTGCTGGATGCTACGTTCCTAACCCATAGAGGTAGAGGCCACATGAATTATTCTGGTGAGATCAATGTGCTATCCACCTTTTTGTTACTGTAACAGAATGTCTGAAACAATCAACTTAAAAAGAATTTGGGCTTATATTGGCCATCAATTTTGGTTTCTAATCAGGTGGCCCATGTCATATCATATGTCCTAAATGCATGTTATTAATTTTTAGTATGGAGGTCTTATACATGTTATACCAAATGTAATTTTTCTCTAACAAACATTTGAACTTATTTTTGATCTCATGCTGACCAGTGAAGTACATGCTTTCATTAAGAAATGTTGTTTTTAGAAGTTTGTTCATGAGAATAAATACTCCTGCCCCCCCTTTTTGGTGATGTCAGGGATTGAACTCAGGGCTTGTATATGCTAGTCAATTGCTGTACCATTGAGGTACATTCCTACCTCACCCTCAACAAATATTTGTTAAGAAGATATGTATACTAGGCCCAGTTTCAACAATGGGAGATGTAAACATGAATAAGACAATTTGAATTCTTTCTCTCAGGAAGTTTATAGCAGAGTGGGATGGGAGTGGTGTGAAGTAAAAGAAATTCATGAGCAATTATGAATAAAAGTGATACCAGTCAAGTGTATTCTAGAGAAACAAACCAGGTGTGTGTGTGTGTGTGTGTGTGTGTGTGTGTGTGTGTGTGTGTGTGAATGCCTGTATGCCCGTGCATACATGCAGATATAGCAGATTGTAATAGAGTGATGTTTGGTGGAAAGGGAAGCAGTTTGTATATAGAGAGGGATTGAGAATGTTCTAGAGAGAGTAAACATCTTGTTGGAAAACTCCCAGGAGCCAAATTGTGTGTGTGTGGTGTGTGTATGTGTGTGTGTGTGTGTGTGTGTGTGTGTGTGTGTGTGTGTACCTGTACTAGGACTTGAACTTAGGGCTTCATGCTTTCACTTGACTTTTTCACTACTAGAGTCACATCTCCACTTCTAGCTTTTTGGTGGTTAACTGGAGATAAGAGTTGTGGGAAATTTTCTGCCAGAGTTTGCTTCAAACTACAGTCCTCACATTACAGACTCCTGAAGTGCGTTGATCACAGGCATGTGCCACCAGCACTGGCATTTCAGAATTTTAAAGTCTCCTAATAGTGCTGGTTTAGAAAGTGAAAAATAAAAAGGGAGAAAAAGGGAAAAAAAAGAACTTCAAGGGTAGTTAGAAACTAGAGTCCGAATAGTCTGATAAATTAAATTTATATTTTATTCCAGTAGAGAAAGCCAATGGATATGTTTTATCTAGAATATTATGTAAATTAGCCAAACTTTATTGATACTACATGTGAAATATAGCTTAATGTATACTACTATGTGTACTTAATGGTTTATTTACTTACAGATACTGAGGCTGCACTGTGTATTAGTTATTGTGCCAGCTGAGGGAGATATAAAGGGTAACTGTGTGAAACGTTTGTTTGGCTCTAATGCCAAAGATGGTTTGCCTGGACCTAAGCAGCTCCAGTAGGAGGCTCTGATGATAATCTAAGGACTAGTGCTGAGGCTGGAAAGAGAAGGGGCTGTTGAATGAAGTCTGGATGGAGATAAGTATGCAGAGCCAGCTTCTTCAAATTGTGTTTTAATTACATAGAAACCTCATCCTTATCATCTAAGGAAACTTGGAAGCTATTCTTTCAATGATGTGATTATAAAAGACTCCTTTGTAGGTATCAAAATCTTATTAACAACTGATGTTACAGCTTTCCAATATTCCATATTATCAATCTGAGAAATAGTGTTCTGCGTGTCTGTGTGAAAGCCACCATCTTGGTAGCTGAGATATGTTCCTCAATTCTCCCTTTGGGAAACAATGATTCATTTTTCTGGCTTCTGGAGTGCTGATTGGGAAGGGCCTGCCCTCAAATAGGATCACCCTGGAGAGGTAGTTTCAGGCCCAAAGTCATGCCTTCTTTCATAGACAGGCACTGTACGATGACTGGTTAATAAGAGTGTAAATGGTCACCTCTTCTGAGGACTATTCTGAAGTTCTGAAGGTGTTTTTCTGTGTTGCACAGGCTTGCCTCATAACTTGCATTCCTCTGGCTCAGCCTTCTAGTGCTGATATTATAGGTATGGGCCACTCTAGGTTTTCTTTGGGCTGTTTGGTGAATACACACACACACATACACACACACACACACACACTCTCCCCAAATATGAAGAATAAAAAAAAACCTTTGGCTGGGAGTTTGGCCTAGTGGTAGAGTGCTTGCTTAGTGTACACGAAGACCCGGGCTCAATTCCTCAGTACAACATACAGAGAAAAACCAAAACCAAAAACTCCAGAAATGATGCTGTAGCTCAAATGACAAAGCTCTAGCCTTGAGAAAACCCAAGGACAATGATCAGGCCCTGAGTTCAAGGCCTAGGATTGGCAAAAACAAAAAGCAAAACAACTTCATGTACAGGATACTAGTTTGAGGATTGTGTTTTTTTTATTGTTTTCATATATTTTTTATTGTAATTAATAGAAGGGTTACATTATGTTCACCAGATAGAAGATGCATTACTTTACATACATTGATACCGTTTCTCATATCTTGGTCCCCATTTCCCTCCCCCCCACCCCCACCCCTTATCTTGTTTTCCCCCCTTCCCTATCCAATTTCAAATAACCAAATATGCATATATCCAATATATCAGATAACAAAGTGAAATACTGTAACAATATGAGATAACCAAGGGACAGCAAAAGAGATGAGAGATAATATAGCACATTAAGGACAACAGTCACTCATTATATGGCTTTTGTTCCCTTATCCTGGAGTTTCTTACATTTGGTGTCATACTATTTGGCCTAATGTCTCTAGATTTTGTTCTATTGTAAATCTCTGCTAGGAGAGCCCAAGGTTTCTACTGATTATGACAAATGAGGGAGACTATTGGGCCAATGTTCCTTTGAGACTGGCTTACTTCACTTAATGATTTTTTTCTAAGTCTTTCCTTTTCCTTACAAATTGGGCCATGTCGTTCTTTCTGACAGCAGCATAGAATTCCATTGGGTATAAATACCACATCTTGTTGATCCACTCATCAACTGAGGGACATCTGGGTTGGTTCCAGATCCTTGCTATGCTAAATAGTGCTGCAATGAACATCTTTGTGCTGGTGGCTTTAGTATGTCCTTGTTTCTGGACGATTGGGTAAATGCCTAGTAGTGGAATTGCTGGGTCATAGGGGAGCTCTATGTTTAGTCTTTTGAGGAACTGCCATACTGCTTTCCATAGTGGTTGAACGAGTTTGCACTCCCACCAACAGTGTAGTATTGATCCCTCCTAGCCAGAGCCCCTCCAGCATCTGTTGTTATTAGTTTTCTTGATCCTGGCCATTCTAACTGGAGTGAGGTGGAATCTTAGAGTTGCTTTGGTTTGCATTTCTTTTATGACCAGAGATGTTGAGCATTTCTTCATGTGTCTATAGGCCATTTTTGTTTCTTCTTCAGAGAAGACTCTCTTTAAGTCTTTAGCCTGTCTTTTAATGGGATGATTGTTTCTTTGGAGATTAGTTTTGGAGTGATTCATTTTTTGGGGCTGTTGATATATTTTAGATATGAGGCTTTTGTCCATTGTATGGTTGGTGAAGATCTTCTCCCATTCTGTAGGCTTCCTAATTAATTTACTAGCTATGTCCTTTGCCATACAGAAGCTCTGCAGTTTAATGCAGTCCCGCTTATCCAGCCTTTCTCTGATTTGTTGTGTTTCTTGGTCCCAGGATTGTGTTTTAAAAACCAGCCCAGAATAATCTGTTATCAATTAACCAGCTTATCCAGGTATAGTTCAAGAAAAAAACAAAAAACAAAAAACATCCCTGATCTAAAAAGCTAAGCAAGAGGAAGAGCATGAGGTCTAGAGTATAATCTCCAGTATCACCACACACACACACACACACACACACACACACACACACACACACACAAAAATCATTCTGATAAGACAAATGTTCTATTCCTCTTCACATGACTAGGAGAGAAGTAAATATGACACGAAGAAAACAAAGTTAGCCAGGCTCGTTGGCTCACGCTTGCAATCCTAGCTACTCAGGAGGCTGAGATCTGAGGATCAAGGTTCAAAGCCTACCCAGGCGCAAAAGGACCTGAGACTCTTATCTCCAATTAACCTCTAGAAAATGGGAAGTGGGGCTTGGCTCAAGAGTAGGGGTGTAGCTTGATCTGAAGAGCTCAGGGACAACACCCAGACCCTGAGGTAGGGTGGTACCCTTGAGCTGAAGAGCTCAGGGTCTGCGTCCAGGCCAACCTCAAACTCCATGACTCACAGAACCAGAGGAAAAAAAAAAAAGAAAAGTTAACTTCAAAAATTGGGCTGAAAAAGATAACCTAAAACTTCATGTAACAGGTCAACTGATGTTTTTTTTCTGGTTCTGGGATTGATCCCAGGGCCTGGGCACTGTCCCTGGGCCTATGAGAGTGTTCAAGGATAATATGCTACCACTTCAGGCACAGTATTACTTCAGGCTTTTTTAAAAAATTTTTTAATGTAATTTTTATTGTAATTAACAAAAGGGTTACATGATATTTGCCAAATAGAAGGTGCATTAATTCACATACATTGATACCCTTTCACATTTCTTGGTACCCATTACTCTCCCCCACCCCTCCCCCAACCCCTTGTTGGTTTTCCCCCCTTCCCTATCAAATTTCAAATAACCAAATACAAATAAATTCAATATATCAGATAACAAAGTGAGATACTGTAACAATATGAGATACCCAAGGGACAGCAAAGGAGATGAGAGATAACATAGCACATTAAGGACAACAATCATTCCTTATATGGCTTTTGTTTCAATTTTTTTTTTGAGTAGTTTATTGGAGATAAGTGTTTCACAGACTTTGCTGCCTAGGTAACTTTGAACTATGATTCTAAAATCTCAACTTTCTGAGTAATTAGGATTCTAGGCATGAGCCACCAGCGCCCCACAGCTATGTTTTATGTATGCTATTATCATTGAGAATGAAAGTGTCCTACAGAACAGTGCTCCAGGTGATGGAGCTGGTATTGATTAACAACATATATTATAACATAAACTTCTTAGATCTGGCAAATTCAGGCATTAGGTTTGATGGGTATGACATCTTTATCAAGTTGTCTGTTCATTCAGAAGAATCTATACTTCACTGATACATAAATAGTATTGAGAAGAGCCCTTCCATAATGAAAATGCCCCTGTTATGACTTATTGCCTGCAATTTGTGAATGATAGTGATGTATGGATGCAGGATGTCTTCACACACACAAATAAATGTAGCATGAATCTTGCTGTAGTTGAGATGTGGCTCATATATTAAAGCCTGCTCATCTGCATCCAGTATTGTTGGTAGGAAGTACAAGCTTCAAAAGGTAGAGAAGTCTAAAGGAAGTCACTGGGAACATGGCCCCTGAAAAAGATATGAGGACGTTGGCCTCACATCTTTTTATTTTTTTTCTCTTTTGCTTCTTGGCAACCATGAAATAAGCATCTTTTGCCTTCTCACTGTGATGTACTGTCTCACCATAGGACCAAACCTATCAAGGCCAATGGATCATAGATTGAAATTTCTGAAACTGTGGGCCAGAATAAACTAACTTTCTTTCCTTCCTTCCTTTTTCTTCTTTCCTTTTTTCCTTTTTTCCTTCCTTCCTTCCTTCCTTCCTTCCTTCCTTCCTTCCTTCCTTCCTTCCTTCCCTCCCTTCCTCCCTCCCTCTCTCCCTTCCCCCACTCTTTCCTATAAGTTATTCATCATAGGCATTTAGTCACAGTGCCAAACAGCTTAAAGATTCTGAGTGTAAATGTACAACTGTGTAATGGCAGGAAATGCACTGAATGCAGATCAAAAGTATGTATAAATAAGGGAAAAGCTTTTTCCTACTCACTTCCAGGCAATGAATTTTTTTTGCCAGTCCTGGGGACTGAACTCAAGGCTTGAGCACTGTCCTTTGGCTTTCAAGGCTAGAGCTCTACCACTTTTGCCATAGCACCACTTCTGGCTTTTTTCTATGTATGTGGTACCAAGGAATCAAACCTGGGTCTTCGATCATGCTAGGTAAGCACTCTACCATTAGGCCAAATGCCTAGCTCCCAGGCAATGAATTTTATAGTCAGTGTTTACTAGTTCTTATGTTGGAGTTCCAATAAAATTCAGTCCATTTTTTAAAGAACCCGTGCAGTACAACATGGGAGAATGTTGAAAGGGTTGATATTGATCAAGATGCATTTGTACTCATAAACTACTTTGTTGAACAGCAACTCCTGTGTACAACTACTTAAAGATAATAAAAACATTAAAAAATAATTATTTTTACTTTGCAAATTCATCTAAATAAGCCAATGGGCTCTCAAATTGTTGTTATTGTCTACTTGTAGTATGGAGGGTACTATGGGATGCTGCCAACCATCATTTGTGTTTTGTAATTTTTACATTTTTAGATGTGAAGTTTCTGAGATTGGTTTGTACAATGTCTATGACAGATGGTTGAGTTATAAGACAGACTATCAACACAGGACTAAGTAAATAAGGAAATGGAGACAGGTTCTTAAAAACACCTTGCTTTCACTTTAGCTTTCACTTATGGTCAAAAATTTCCATGATTGATCTACAACATTTTCCCTGAAAAAGTATAATGAAAATATCAGAAAGAAATTGATAACTAAGAATAATAGGACATAATTAATGGTTTTGGCTCACAGCCTATTTTTTTCTTTATTAACGTTGATTTTTATATCATATTTTAAATGACAGGTTTAACACATGAGTGTTCATGAAGGGAATCTCTATTTACAATCACTGGGACTTAGTATTTAGAACTTAATCAAAATTAGGCTAAGGGTTTGTATGTCATAGAAACATATTAATTTATGAAATAAAACATTGTGTCTATAGAGTCATAGATTTTTATGTCTATATAGTTATGTTTATATTTCCATTACCATGTCCATAGCATTGTATATGCATATATTGAGTCCTCACTCTTGTACTCTTTGGATTTAATAGCCACATTTTAAGGATACAATGCGCCTTTTGTTTCTTAGGTCTTGTCTTGTCTCACTCAACATGGTTCGCTCTAGATTCATCCACTTCCCTGCAATGCCATTATTTTGTCTTGTCTGTTGGCTATGTAGAATTCCATTGTGTATATATACCACATTTTCTGTATCCATTCATCTGCAGTAGGGCATCTGGAATGTTTCCATCACCTGGCTATTGTGAATAGTGCAGAGATGAACATAGCTGAGCAGGTGTCCTTATCATACCTTGGGTTATGATGTTCAGGGTAGATGCCCAGAAGTGGTATGGCGGGATCACAGGGAAGGTCTATTTTCAGTTCTTTAAGAAACCTCTGTGGTTGAACTAGTCTACATTCCCACCAGCAGTGTAGTAGGGTTCCTTTTTCTCCACAACCCCGCCAGAAACTGTCATTGTCTGAGTTCAAAATCTTGGCCATTCTTGTTGGGGTAAGGTGGTATCTTAGGGTTGTTTTTATTTGCATTTCCTTTATGACCATGGATGATGAACATTTTCTCATATGCTTTTCTGCCATTTTAATCTCTTCTTCTGATAAATCTCTCATTAGTTCCCTTGCCCATTTAGTGAATGGTTTATTGGGTTTTGGGGGGATTAATTTCTTGAGTTCCTTGTAGATACTGGATATTAAGAATTTGTCAGATGTATTATTGGTGAATATCTTTTCCCAGTTGGTTGCTGTCTCTCTACTTTTGCAACTACGTTTTTATCTGTACAGAAACTTTTTATTTTTAGGTAGTCCCATTTATCGAGTCTCTCTCCAATCTGTTGTGACTGTGGGATTCTGTTCAGGAATCTTTTGCCTGTGCCTATGAGTTCCAGTGTCTCTCCTACTTTATCATGTAGCAGTTTCCGGTCTGATGTTGAGGTCTTTGATTCACTTTGAGTTAATGCTTGTGCATGGCGAAAGGCTAGGGTCAATTTTTAGTTTTCTGCATGTGGCTGCCCAGTTTTGCCAGCACCAATAATTGAATAGACTGTGTTTGTTCCACTGTATATCTTTGGCTCCTTTGTCAAATACAAGTTGCCTATAGGTATGTGGTTCTATTTCTGGGTCTTCTGTTCTGTTCCACTGATCTTCTGGTCTGTTTTTGTGCCAATACCAAGCAGTTTTTGTTATTATGGTTCTATAGTAGAGTTTGAAGTCTGGTATTGTAATACCTCCAGCATTGCTCTTTTTGCCTAGAATTGTTTTGGCTATTCTAGGTCTTTTCTTGTTCCATATGAATCTTTGAATTATATCTTCTACTTCAGTAAACAATGTCTTTGGGATTTTGATGGGGATTGCATTGCATTTGTATATCAATTTTGGCAGTATAGCCATTTTCACTATGTTGGTTCTCCCTAGCCACGAGCATGGGATGTCTTTCCATTTCCTAGTGTCCTCTTTAATTTCTTTCATTAGGCTTTTATAGTTTTCATTGAATAATTCCTTTACATCTTTGGTTAAGTATATTCCTAAGTATTTTATTCTTTTGGGGGCTATTGCGAATGGGATAATTTTCTTGATTTGGCCTTCTGTTTGTGTATTGTTGGTGTACAAGAAGGCTACTGACTTCTGAAGGTTAATTTTGTATCCTGCCACTTTGCTAAAGTAGTTTATTAATTCTAGAAGTTTGGGAGTGGAGTTTGTTGGGTCACTCAAGTAGAGAATCATGTCATCTGCGAATAGGGATAATTTAATTTCTTCTTTCCCTGTGTGGATCCCTTTGATGTCCTTTTCTTGCCTTATTGCTCTGGCTAAGGGTTCCAGTACTATATTGAAGAGAAGTGGAGAGAGTGGGCATCCCTGTCTAGTTCTTGATTTTAAGGTGAATGGTTCCAGTCTTTCACCATTTAGTATAATACTGGCTCACAGCCTATTTTTATACTCTTCCTGAATTCGAACACCCAATTTGTATTTTTAGGGCAATATAGAAAAAATGACATTAAAGTATTAATTTTTTTGCATTTTTTATTGTAATTAGTAAAAGGGTTTAAAGTATTAATTTTAAGCTTTTCTTTTTAAAAGATTTTAGATTCATTGAAAAATTATTGCTTGTCAACTCAATCCCTTTGTCTATATGCTTACAAAGTTAAGGTTCTTTGGGACGAGCCATTAGCTAATTTAAGGATTTGTCAATAATTTTATAAGATATATGGTATGTTGTTACTTTTTTTTTTTGCCTGTCCTGGGCTTGAGCTCAGGGCCTGAGCACTGTCCTTGGACTTTCTCAAGGCTAGAGCTCTACCACTTTAGCCTCAGCACCACTTCAGGCTTTTTTTTATGTATGTGGTACTGAGGAATCGAACCTGGGTCTTTGCGCATGCTAGGTGAGGTCTTTACCACTAGGCTAAACTCCTGGCCCAATTACTTTTTTTTTTTTTGGTCGATTGTGGGGCTTGAATTCTGGGCCTGGGTGTTGCTCCTGAGCTCTTCTGCTCAAGGCCAGCACTCTACCACTTTGAGCCACAGTGCCACTTCAGTTTTCTGGTGGTTAATTGGAGACAAGAGTCTTATGGACTTTAGTGCCCAGGCTGCCTTTGAACCTGGATTCTCAGAATTCAGCCTTCTGAGTAGCTAGGATTACAGGTATGAGCCACCAGGGCTCAGCTGTGGCTCATCTCTTAAAGATATTTACAGAAATATAGATAAAATGATTCTATGTTAAGATTTTGCTTTAAAAGTACTCTACAAAAGCAAAACAAAAAGGCAGAACCACCTGCAACAAGATGACACATGTTGATAATTACTTGAAGTGGGCTACAAATATGTGATGTGATTATATTCTCTCATTTCATGAATTTTAAACTTTACCACAATAAAATGTTTTCTGAAAGGTTTTTCTCCATAACACATTTTACATCTTTTTTTTTTCCCTACAACTTTTCTTAGAAATGTTTCGAGCTCATCCTGCTGTCACAAAATATAGATGGGATGGCTTAAACAACAAACATACTCATTTCTCACAAGGCTTGAGGACAGACAGTACAACAACAAGTCACTAGCTAATGTCCCTCCTTCTAGCAGCTGTGGGAGTAAGGAGAGAAATCATGTCTCTTTTTGTAAGAGCACTGATCAAATCCTGGGGGCTCCCATAAACTCCTCTAAATCTAATTACCTTCCTGAAGTGCAAATACCACTGAATTAGAGGCTGAGGCTTTAATATATGACACTTGGTAGGTAGAAACATTTACTGCATAATGCCTTGTTCCAAAAGCACGTGTAGAATGTTAATAAGGATGTTCTACTTCCTATTCTTTGTTCATACATACAAGCTCAGCACATTTGAATAATGCAGCTGTTGCTGACAGGGAAAAATTCAAAAGGAATGTGATCTACTTACTCTGAGCAAGTCATGTTTCTTACAATAACCACCTCCTCTTCCCCCTCCTCTTCCTCCTGCTCCTCACACAGGGCTAGAGATAAAGCCCAGGCTTAGTGCATGCTAGGCAAGAGATTTACCACTTCCCTTCACTTTCTTCTGTTTGGTTTTCTTTTCATTTGTTTTTCCTTTTTTTTTTTGAAGGGGGGAGGCACATTCCCTGCACTTTTTAGCTGCTTTAGTACATGTTTTGCCACCATGCCCAGCTCTTACTATCTCTTAAGTAGTCTTGTTGAAATGGAATGGTTTATTTATTTGTCAATACTAGCATTTAAGTCAGAGCCATGTGCTTGCCAGACATGTGCTCTAATGCTAAGCTATGACTCCAGTTTAATTTTGTGCTGTTTATTTTGATGTGTGTGTGTGTGTGTGTGTGTGTGTGTGTGTGTGTGTGTGTGTGTGTGTGCTAGTCCTGAGTCTTGAACCCAGGTCCTGGACATTATCCTTGAGCTTTTGTGCTCAAGGCTGTGTTTGACCACCTGGATCACACAAGCTTCACTTCTGTTTCTTTGGATAGTTAATTGGAGATAAGAGTTTTCTGGACTTTCCTGTCCAGGCTAGTTTCCAAACTTGACCCTCACATCTCATTCTCTTGCATAGCAAGATTACAGGTGTAAGCCACTAGTGTCTGGCTAAATGTCATTCGTTTTACATGAGCCAGCACCTACACTGTGATCTTTCTATCTTACACTTACCACTGTGGTTGGGTTGGCAGGCACACAGTGTTACAATGAGCTTCTTCGTGGATATATAAATATGTACATATGGGGCCAGGAGTTTGGTCTAGTAGTATAGTACTTGCCCAGCATGCATGAAGACCCAGGTTCAATTCCTTGGTACCACATACAAAGAAAAAAGCCAGAAGTGGTGCTGAGGCTCAAGTGGTAGAGCTCTAGCCTTGAGAAAGTCCAAGGACAGTGCTCAGGCCCTGAGCTCAAGCCCAGGGCTGGCAAAAATAAATATATAAATATGTACATATATATGAAAATATTATATGTACATATGTGTATATTTAATGTATATTACTTATAATTATAAAATAATATGTACAAAATATATTTAAATCATGTTTAAAGTATAAAATGTATTATTCACGATTCTAATCATGTTTATGTTTACAGTACTATAGCATTATTTATATTTAGCATTATTTACATTCACTTATAACTATTACAACTAGTGACTTTACAGATATGTGGAGATGCCTCTTTTCATATTGAAACTATATCCATTTGATTTTATTTTACTTTATTGTCAGTGATATATAGAGGGGTTACAGTTACATTCATAAGGTAGTGAGTATATTACTTCTTTTTTGTGTGTGAGTACATTACTTCTTGAACACTGTTACCCCTTCCCCTGTTTTCCTCCATTTTCCCTCCCTCTCCTCACCCCCTCCCAAGTTGTAAAGTTCATTTCCAACATATTGTCCTGTGAATGTCACTGTTACACAGGTTCACCCTTTGTGCTTTGTCTCATTGTTTTCCCCCTTCCCTTCCCTGATTCAAATGTATATACAGTGCACTAGATACCAAATTCAGATAAAAAACAACAGGAGATAAACCCCAAGGACAAAAACAAAACACAACAACAGAAAAAAAAGGGTAAAGAAAGAACTTCACATATATTAAAAACAACTACACGGATACATCTCTTGTTTCCCTGTCTTGGAGATCATTTTGCTTAGCCTTATCCTATATGGCCATATGCATAGTTTTTGTGAACCTCTACCCATTAAGTGCTAATTCCCATTCCCTTCTTTCCTAGCCCTCCATCCCTGTAACTACACTTCTGCTTCTTGTTTTATGATGATGACTACCATAGGGAATTTGTGTAAATGAAATTATACATATATACTTTTGTATATGGCTTATTGAGTGTAATATCTTCAGTATTTTTTTTTTTTTTACCAGTCCTGGGCTTGAGCTCAGGGCCTGAGCACTGTCCTTGGACTTTTCTCAAGGCTAGAGCTCTACCACTTGAGCCTCAGCACCACTTCCGGCTTTTTTGTATGTATGTGGTGCCGAGGAATCGAACCCGGGTCTTCATGCATGCTAGGCAAGCACTTTAACCACTAGGCCAAACTCCCGGCCCCTATCTTCAGTATTTATGCTATAGTACATATCAGAATTTCATTCCTTTTAAGAGCGAATAATATTCCATTGGTTTACTCCACATTTGCCTTTCCATTCATCTGTTGTTGAATGCTTGGGTTTCTTTTCCCCCATTTTTTTTTTTGACTCCTGATTTTACTATTCCATTTCTTTTTTTCCTGTTTAAAGTAGTCTTTGGTGTTTTCCCCATATTTTGACTACTGTGGATCGTGTTGCCATAAGTATTACACACATCATATATTTGTTTCTGTGTATTATTGCCTTCTTTATTCCCTTATTTGCTTTTCAGGAGACTGGAGAGTTACATAACTATGATCATTTTGCAGTTTCTTGGACGGTGCATTTAAAAAGAAATATTCACACACACACACACACACACACACACACATATATTTCTACTTTGGCAAGTTTGGAAAAGAACTTTCTTTTATTTCCATTTAAATAAAGTTGAGTCAAAATGGCACCAAGATTATTCTTCAGAAGTTTGGATAAGATTGGAGTGTGAGAAACATTGATGATGAGAGAAGTTTAATGCACACGAGTAGATTTGACATCTAAGAACCACCATGATTCAGAGCCGCTCTTGCTTTTGTGAATCACTATGTAGACACAGAGAGGATGAAATAGACAGATTAAAATAGTCTGATTCTCTTTCCAGGCTGACTGTAGCTTAGAAAAAATCCTGTTTGGCTCTGTCTTTACAAATGACAAGCTTGGCTCATTGCTTCTGTGCATCTGCTGATGCTCATATTGTGAACTGAGGATTCCATGAGAGAGGAGAGAGAAGTAACTATTGGTTTGAATAGTTTATCAACTTGTAAATTTTCCAAGAGTCATCAGGTAGTGTAAACTCACCTCTTGTAAATGCTGTAGATTTGTATCAAGGGAAAACTCTGAAAACTCTTGGGAATAACTAACTTGGATGACACAGCAGTGGAGCCAGGGGAATACCTTCGAGTCAATTTGTTAGTGAACCCCATGGTTCAATCTCTCTAAAGCAATGCTGGAGTGAATTAGGAAAGCAGTTAGAGATATTGTGCAGGCAAAGATAGACTCAGGTGGCTCACACAGACTCAGAGAGGAAAAAATGCATTGAGGTAGTGAAACATATTTATTTGCTCAACAAATAAATATTGCACTCCTATTACATTCTAAATAATGAGCAAAGCAGAGGAAGAGGGAGAAAAATGTCCTGAGATTGTTGAGTTTTCATTCTGACAGGGCACCCTCTGGATTCAAGATTTCTAAGTTTGTTGCTTTAACCAACCTGGTATCAAAAATACTGGAACAACAGTTGTGTTTATGTTGAGCATGTTTGGACTTTTTCTTTCCTTCTAAGAGATGCACTATAACTATTGTCATTCCATAGCATTTATTTTGCACTATGTTTTAGGAACAGTCACTGGTTGATTTAAAATACATGCAAATACTTTACCATTTTATATAAGCAAGTTGAACATCCACATATTTTAGTATCTTAGAAAGTTGAGAGAGAGGGGTCTTGGAACTAGTCTCTGGGGGTACTGAGAGTGACCATACCTACTAATGACTATTTACATTATTTGTAAGTTTCCTTTAGATTATTTGAGCCAGTCGTTTATTTTAATTGCATGCTTATTTGTAAAGACATAACTTACAAACAAATCTTCCTGAAAATTAATTACTTCACAAAGGAATTTTCATCTCTTTCTTAAACACCAAGAAAATGTGAATGTTAAGCAAGTCCTATTGTCATCTGATTAATATAAACAAGTCGCATGACTTCTCACATTAAGAACCATAGTTTTCTGTGGTGTGGAAAGCTGCAAGCTTGGAAGTTCTTGCATTCCCAAATAGGCTTCAAACTTCACCCACAATTTCTTAAATTAGCTTATCCACATGTTCATTTTCTTTTAGTGTTTAATTCCTTAGACAGGAGTAGGAGGTGAGAGGAGGAGATGTTATTATGTGCTCCCTGTGGGCTGTTTGTGTATAAAAATGGCATGGTAAAAGTGTTAGGCTGGTGCCTATGTCTAACTGGGAAGGCAGCAGTTGATTTGTTGCTATGAAAAAAAAATGGGGAGAATAAAATTCCTGGGTGTTGAGGCTCCATCTTTTCCAACCTGTTCAGTGGAAAACCATGGTGCTGCTCCTAGACTTTAAGGAGTGAAACATGGTTCACTCTGACTCTGTTCCCAATGAACAGGAGCTTAGATGTGTTAACTCCTTGTGTATTGCTCTGCACAAGTGTGGTTCAAATTTCCCACAATGCTCATGGAAAGAATGACCAATTCCAGTAAAGGGAATGCTGCCAAAAATATTAGAAAGGAACTCAGCACTACTGAGGAGAAGTATAAGAAATTAAATTAGTTATTCCAAAAGTGTTTGGTGAAGTAAAACCATTCATTTGGATGTGATATCGTTGACTCTGACCTATTCCTACACAGACTTTCCTACTATGTGATGCATACACATGGTGGAATTCCACTTTTGACCATGCTAATATGGTAAATGTTTAGAACTGTGTGTGTGTGGCTTGCAAACTTTCTTATTATAAGGGGGACTAAAATTTTGGCCTTGAAATACTAATTTATATAAGAGTGACATGAAGAAACATTTAGAAAATAGGAACCTAGATGCAAATTATAGGTTATGAAAACTGGTGTCAGTTGACTGAATGATTGTGTCTGTCCTGGAGCTAGACTGTAGGGTCTGGGTATTATTCCTGAATATTTGTGTTCTAGGCTAGCATTCTATCACTTTGAGCCACAGTTCTCTGTCTGGCTTTTTTGGTAGTTATTTGGAGATAAGAATCTCTAGGATTTTTCTGCTCAGCCAGGTTGTGAGCCTCAATCCTCGGGTCTCAGCCCCCTGACTAACTATGATTACAGGTGTGAGCCTCTAGCACCTGGCTGGCAACCATTTACACCACACAAAAAGAATTGCAAAATTCTCTACAAAAGAATTTCTAAATATGAGAAAATATACTTAACACTCAGTCAGCTACCTATTGTCATTATCTATCGATCTAATAAAAATCCCAAGAGGATGTGAGAAATAACTACATAGATCCTCTGTCACTGCTAGATTGAAGAAGTAGCCTAGTAACTTTCTGTCCAGCTTTCTAAGGAGCTGGTTCCCAAAGAGTTACCGCTTCAATGATTTATTTTCAAAGGCTGGGCTTTTCCCCTGCTTTTCATTATGGAAAACTGGAGTAAGCTGTTAACTGCTGAGACTGTTTAAGTTTCTCTGAAGAATTTATTAGACATTGAAAGGAAAAATTCTTTCCTTTTTCAAAGTTAAAATGTATTGTACTTAGTTTAAAATCAAACTGTAAAATTCCACTTCTAACATGGCTTTTCACTTATTAACATTCTAAACCAAATGATTCATATTTTTTTCCCCATTCATTGAAAGTATGGATGGGCACTGGACCAACCAAAATTGACTTTTGCTTGCTTAGTTGGTAGAAGTATTCTTTAGGGCAATGTTTTGTGCCTTTCTGGACCAATCAAAATTGATTTTTACTTGTTTCATTGTTAGAATTACTCTTTTTTTTTGTGGGTTATGGGGATTGAACTCAGCCTGGGCGCTTTTCCTGAACTCTTTAGCTCAAGGCTACTGCCCTAACCCTGGGCCTGGGCACTGTCCCTGAGCTCTTCAGCTCAAGGCTACCACCCTACCCTTGAGCCAAGCCCCACTTTCTGTTTTCTAGAGGTTAATTGGAGATAAGTGTCTCAGGTCCTTTTGTGCCTGGGTAGGCTTTGAACCTTGATCCTCAGATCCTTCAGCCTCCTGAGTAGT